>NC_051448.1:18605213-18685669 GCF_001649575.2 Kryptolebias marmoratus | reverse complement strand
AGTAATATTCTAATTTTCTGATATGATGAATTTGAGATTTTCATTTGTTGTCATTTGTAATCATCAAAATTAAACGAAATAAACATTTGAAATATATGAGTTTGTATGTAATGTATGAATATAATATACAAGTTTCACTTTTTAAATGAAATTACTGAAATCAATCTACTTTTTCATGATATTCTAATTTTATGACCAGCACCTGTATATTCCTAAAAAACTAACTGGAAAAGACAACAGATGAGCTCCTTTGGTCTTGTTGAAGCTTATGATCTCAAACCCTTTCAATACTATGAACAATAAGCTCTAAATACACATAATTTAGAATTAATGAAGCTGTCAGACTGAAGCCTAAAATGACTTTAAATGTACTTGAATGCTGCTCATTAGAAGTCATAAATCCCAGTCTGTAAATTGTCTTTTCATTGCACTGCCTCATTTTTTACTTGATAAAAAAATAGTCATTCAAGGGAAACAATTTTGACATTGCTAATTTGTTGTGTCTTCAGTTTGCCCGGCCACTCAGTGATCTCTGCTCCCGATGTAAATGGACTGAAAGCAGAGTTGGAGCTGAGGGGGTGATTGAGCTGCGGCGATAAATCTCCTGGGTTAACTCCAGCAGGGTCGGACGGTGAGGAGCAACATATTTGAACGATTTCAAATGGGCTGAGAGACGAAGGAAAAAAATCCTGAATTAAGAGATTTTCTTTGTTTACCCCTTCATCAAAATCCGCTTAATAAAAAATAATTAGCTTAACAAGTCACTTTGAGGCTGTAGAGATGCTACAGTGGTGTATTAACTGTTCCTTTTGATTCTGGCTTTTTTGTTGGGGGACTAGATCCTTTACAAGGAAAAGATACTAATCTTGCAACATGTTTATTATCCATAAAATATAAAATAAGCAAAAACATAAGGTTAAAAATATGGTTAAAAATACAGAATTCCCTGAACGGGGAAAAAAGAAACGGGATACTAAAACACAAATCAAAGGTTGTATAGAATTAAAAGCCGTCGTTTTGTTTCATATAGCTCATAAGCCAAATATGAGCATGAAATGAGGACAGAACATGGAGCTTTTCATCCTGGCTCAGACACGTCGTTAACCTCTGTGGAAAATGCGGCTTACAGGAGTAAGCTGTAATAATACAGCAGTGCTACAGCAGTGCTACAGCAGCACTAGGCATGCTGTAAACCGATTTCCAGAATTCTATCGCTGCAGCAGGAATCCTTGCTCTCACGTTTATTAAAGTTTAAAAAAAAAAAAAAAATTCTTTAAACCTTTAAACACGGTTTTCCCCACGGAATGCAGGGAGAGATTGAAACAGCTGGGTCTGGGGACCTGTCAGTGTACCTTCAGTTCTGTGCCCATTACAATTTGTGTACAGTGGAAGTCAAGTGTTTCGGGCTTTTTCTCACACTCGGAGAAAGCTATATGATGGATAACATACATAATATAACAGCAGAAGCATGAGTAATAACAACAAGACGAATGGTGCAAATGCTGTGGAAAACACACCCTGAAAGAAATCTAAAGCTGTACCATACATTTCACGATGATCCATAAAGGTGCAATAGACCAAGGACAAAAATAAATCACTATTATACAACATAAAGTACAAAAAACAGTAATAAAATGTTTATAAATGCTTTCAAAATGCCACTCTTTGTGGAACAACGTTTTACCTTTCAGAGGAAACCAAATTAAAGTTGATGGGGTTGTTGTCCTTTGGTTGCAAGGTTGGTTTGATCATCAACTTCTCCAAATTTACTTGAGTCAAAATATAAACCTCCCACTTCAGTCTGTGCAGACCTTGGATTAGGTTAGGATGTGGAATGCATTTTGTTTAGAAGAGATTAAAAGCTTGTAATGAAAAGAGCACCTTACCTACAGCAAAACATGGCAGAGGTTCCATCATGCTGTGGGGCTACTTTGCTGTGTTCAATGTTTAAAACAATTTATATATATGTCAAAGGAACGACAAAATCAGAAGTCTGCTCAAAGTTAGAAAACTAGTTGTCTGCAAGACAACAACCTGACAGAAACACAACATAATTATTTCAAATTGAAAGATTATGTTTTAAACTATCCAGCAACTATGTTTTTGTTAAACCCAGTGAAAATTAAAAAGTTCCTGCCTACAGGGAACTCAGAGGGAGAGGAGGACCCCTCTCCACCCGTTCTAAACATCAAAGCTGACCCAACCCTCTTCAGTCTGATCCTGTTTCCAAGGGGAACCAGGGAAAGCCTCTCCTCCAGACTCTGTTCCTGTCGACAGGATCCTGTCAGATGCCTCTCCACTTGTTCCAGCTGTAGAGGGGTTCTAGCTGAACACCCGTCTGTCAGTACTAGTACCTGCCACTGAGGGAGCCCAGGGAAGCTGCCTTTAATGCCAAGCATAGCACCCATGAAGGGGGTCCCACCAAATGCCCCTCTGCCTCCTGTTTTCGAGCCTGGACTGCCCTTAAGTCGGCCCCTAGAATGTTTTGCTGATAAAGGCTTTACTGTTGTAATCTGTGGGTTTGATTTTTACTTGTTTGTTCTGTGGTTCATGAATTTATGTCATTGTTAATCAGAGTTTTTGTTCCGCTCTTGTTAAATGTGACTTTATTTCTGTTCTGTGTCCTCATCAATACTAAATGCTTTATTTTGTGGAATCTAGTTTTGCTCTTTGTCAGATCTTTGTTGTCTACACCCTTGTTCTTTCTTACTTTATCTTACAAGTAAGTTACCTCTGCCAAGGAGGTTATGTTTTCTGTAGTGTCTGTTTGGTTGTCTGTCTGTCTGTCTTTGCACAAGAATACTCAGAAAGTTATGAACATCAAACATGGTACAAGGAACAAGTGATGAAATTTTGATGGTGATCCGATCAAAGTTCAAGGTCAAAAACTAAGGTCACAGATCAGCCTGTGCTCTAACTCTACAGGAATGTTAAACTCCACAGCTGGACACCTCATGGGTCAAAGATGATGCCTGTTGAGTTCAAGGTTCATCAGGTCAAAGGTCATAGGTAACCCCATTGTTAAAAACTTCTCTCTGCTCCTACAAGTGACCCTTTTGTTTCCTCCACCAAGGAGGTTCTGTTTTTGGTTGTTTGTCTGTCTGTTAGCAAAGATCAGGTAAAAACTAATGAACAGATGTGGATGAAATTTTCAGGAAATGTTGGGGTTGGAACAAAAAACAATGGATTACATTTTTTATGCTGATCCAGATTATGATCCGGATCACGCTTTTTTAAATCATGCCTTGGCTTTGGTGAAGGTTTGCGCTGTTTGGGTGCGTCTAGTTGTGTTCTGTTTTTAGTCTAAATGATCAACTCAGAGTTTGTTTTTAGCTGCCTGCCTGCACCTCTGGACTCGCTGGAATTTGGGTTCTACTTATTCACACCCCTGTGTTTCTGACGTGTGTTTCGAAAGAAATAAGCCTGTCTGGTTGGGACTTGGGGTGAATTTACAGTCGTAAGAATTTGTATACTTTAATGACTATAAAAATATTTGCAAATCATGGCCTATCTCTAGTTTCTTGCTTTTTATTGCATTACTTTACTTCCAGATTTATTTTGTAGAATCATTTCCACTGTCAGCTCCTTGTTTCACCTGGACCTGATTGGTATTTGTTAAACATGTTTTTTTAATGTTCATTATCTCCCTCTATGCATTAATACTACTGGTGTTCTTTTGTGTGAGATCCTCATGTTCAGAAAACATTTTGATCCGAGATTGAGAACAACCCACTGCTACCAACCAAACTGGCCGGTGTGAACGCGATGCATTCTTTATAGAGCCGAGCCGAGTAGAGCGGAGTAGAGACGGACTTCTGAATTAGAGCCAGTGTAAAAGGGGCATTAGTTAAAGGATTACTTCTGTCTGCATGTTGGTCTTGAATTTTTTACCTGCCTTGGTTTTATGATAAATGTGCTGGCTGCTGGTATAATTAACAGTTAAGATGGCAAGAAATATTTATATTCTGTCTCCTCTGTATACACAAAAAAATCCAAACCCAATGCAAAATCTATGCAAAAAAATTGGTTTCCTTTTTTTCCTAAGGCATGTGCTTTTGTTTTTTAGAGCTCATCAGCTTCACCACAAGGAATCCCTAACGTCCCGTCCAAACCCTAAGTAATTTTTAAAAACTTTTTTTTTAATCTTTCGTTCTTCTGAGTCCACACTATTACTCTTACTCTCATTTCAATAAAGAGGAGTAATGTGCTCGATGGAGCAGAAACTGAGGGTAATTTATCGTCTCCGTGTTCTGGCTTTTTTTTTTTTTTTTACATATTTAAAAATTAATAAAAGAGAAATGAACCCCAGATTCACTCAAAAAAGAAGAGGATGATAAAAGGCCACAGAAGGGGTGATAAGAGCGTGCACATCCTCGTTTTTTCTTGTCAGTTCAGTAGTAGGAAGCTTTCGGTGTCAGTCTGTGGTTCACACGGAAGCTTAGCAGTGACTTAAGTAGGTTTGGATCCTTATCTTTTAAAGAGAAGGGACGTCTACGGTTCCAGCCTCGTCAGCAGGTTTCCACAGCAGACGGCGAGTGAGGCAGTGTGCTGTTGTTGGCTTTAGGCCTGATGGGCTGATGTCTGGTCTTAATGTGCGATCAACAGTTAACACGCTCCAACTTTACCCTGAGCCAGCTTGAGCCAGGCCAGAGTTCAGGCAGCAGTCATGAATAAAACATAGCCGGTGATATTTGCCCGAGGACGTTATGGGCGATATCCAAATTGCAGCTACATAAGTTTTTGGAGTGAAGAATGTTTGATAAACGACGTCTCAAAGGCTGCTGTGGCTCGCAGTTTAAATGATAACCACTCTCGCTATGTGGGAATGGAAATAAACGATGCTCTTTCTTCTGTGCTGCCGTGATTTATTTGTGTAAGGGTGGCTAGATTAAAAAAACAAATGTTGGAAAAGATTTAAGTTTACACAACAGGAAGTGTTAAAAAAGGCATGTATATGTTTGTGTGTATGTGTGTGTGTGTGTGTGTGTGTCGCCCCTTGCTCTTTAAAGTTGCATGTGCCCAGCAGCGGGGTGAATGAATTGAAAGATGTAGTGTTATAGATATATTGATCTCAAAGCCTTGCGGTGATGGAAATGCTGTGCACACTCTAAATTGTATGGACTAAAGAGTAATCTTCCAATTTAATCTGGTGGAGGGTGGTGTAAATAGATTTAGCAGAGAAATGAATTGATAATGATTTTGGGGGGCTGGATATTGCATTTTTGGATGTTATTTGAGTTGAGATATGCATGAGTACGGCCAGCACCCACAGGGATCATTTCTAAAGTGGAAAGCACAGGGAGCACATCATTTTCAGTTAATTCCTACTTGGGGTGTGCATGAATTTCCTTTGTTGCACTATTACTGCTGAGCTGGAAATGGCTGTTGTCAGCAAATGTGGAGTCTTATAGCCCCCCCGCCCCGCACNTCACCCATGGAGAAAACCTATTCTAAATCCCTATTTTATAGGTTAAAATATAGCATTTGCATCACACTGAGCACAACACAAGCAGTAAATATTTTCTAATCTCGCCTCATAAAAATACCTTACAGGACCTTGGGCTGATTTTAGCTATATTTATTCTATACGTGGCTTATGAAAGAATAAAGATACCAGTTTAATTACAAAACTAAAGCATTGCTGCATAATCTAAATATTCCACTTATTTATGGTAATATATATTTTTTGCCGTGACTTGATTGCACATTCAGCGTAATAGTCATTTTCTTACAATGCACCAAAACAACTTGTTGAATGAACAATTTTTAGGCTTTTTTCAAGATGAAGTAATTATGTTTTTTTATTTATTTATCCGGACGGCGTTAGCAAAATCTTTTAGACCTTACTAATTGTTACACAGTTTTTTAATGCTTGTATGGACTGTCTTGGGCAGTGGTGTCCAATTCTGGTCCTGAAGGACCACTATCCTGCATGTTATTGGCCCGGTCCCCTCGTTCCACCCTCGTGTCCTTCAAATGCACATTCATGTTGAAGGGTCTGAGTGCGTAGTGTGTCCCAATTCTCTGAGATGCTCTTTAGCCCCACCCCATTTGCGTACTGCATCCGCCCTTCGGCTAAGTCCGCATCCAGGCAGACTTAGGCAAAGTATTTACCCACAATTCATCGTTGCATGTGACGTTTTTAATTTTTTTAACTTTTCTTTATTGATAATGAAAGGGTTTTGAATTAAACGGCAGGAATGTGGCAGTGGTGACAGAGCGAGCTGCGTCTGTCATGAAAAAAGCAGTTTTTAAATGTAAAGTATTGAAATAATTCTTGTTTGACTCTGCTATACAGGTGTGAATACTATCAAACTTTGCACCGTATTCAGCAAGTCATAACAAAACACATTTGAACAGCCAAATATCTCCTGCAATGACTTTGGAAAGCAAAAATACCCAAACTGGACTTTTAAAATAGTACTGGTACCTTACTGCATCCAAGTCAGACCTTTTTTCTTCTGGGTGCTTAACTTATGGTGCATGTTTTTGGTTAAAAACATGACTCCCTCATGCTAAACTTGTTGATTTTAAGCCAAAAATGTTACATTTTAAAGTGAAATATCAATTTTACTTTGTGTTTTTGGTATGAGGGGTGGGATTTGCACCCAGATTAACCATTGTTCCCATTGTTAGCAGCACTAGTTAAAAACATGGCATTATGTTGTATTTTGTACACAAATACACTTTTGTAGTTTGTCTACCGTAAAAAGTTGCATAGAGCAATGTGTAACAGTGACTTTGACAGAAATGAGTCTGTGATCTGATAAACATTTACAACAACTTTCCCTTACTCCTAACACGAGAAGCTGCCATCTTGGAATTTGAAGACTTTCCATGTTGGAAACAAACTTTTGGGTAATGTTTTGGTTGATTTCTTTCTTTTTTTTGTGACATTTTGCCCTCTGAGTATTAAACAGAACACGCCATTAGTTAGATTTTATTCCTCCAGCTTTATCTTAAAGAAATTCTCCTTTGGTGTGCAGTCTTTTTTTTGCTTTTTCCTATTGCGTTCCCTCCTATTTTGTTTGATTTATGCGCTTTAATCATCCCCAGTTTGTTTACAGAATGCAGCAGATCTGTTTACGTTGCCTCTTGTTGCGCGTGATCCTCGACTGTTTTGCCTTCATTTTACTCTGTTGATATTCTATTTCAGATTATTGAGTTTCTTTTACTGCATTGTGCCTGTGTGTTTATGAAAACCTCTTAGCTGCCCCTGTGTTTGTATTAGGATTTGGTTGGAATCTTTTTATTTTTGTTTGTCTGTATTTATTTATTCTTTTTTAGCATTTGGGTTTTTACATTTTGCCTTATCCAACATTGTGGACATTTTGTTCTATAAAATGTTCAAGTTTTTAATGATGCAAAAACAGCGTGAAGAAGCCCTCATGAAAGCAAAAATTTAGGACTCACAGGATGAACATTGACTTATTGCTTTAGACTTATGTGTTTATTACTCAAAATGTGCAGCTACCCAAATTTCAAATTTTGATTTGTTTATTCAGATTAATTTCCGTTATCTTGTTAGAACACAGTTATCAATGTGCTCGTCACTTCATTTCATTTCAAAATACAGGTTTGCCAGTTTTTTCTTAAAAAGGGCTTTTTTAACATTTTGCATCTGTTTTATAGCTTAATGCAATTGTTCACATCCTTTAAAGTGGGGTTCGGTATAAAGGTTGTAAACAAATAACATCTTACCTGTTGTAGGTATCACATTGAACAACCTTAGTTTAGAGAAATAAGTTAAATTCTAAATAACAAGTTAAATTCTGACCAGACTGATGAGCTAAAGGCTTGTCCAAATAGAGTCAAGACTAAAAAGGACTGCTGCCACCGTAATTCAGCTCTTAACCTTTACACCATCACCAATTTCACATTATCCCATTATTTAAACTGAACTTTTTTAGCTATTAGTGAGCAAAAACAGCTGCACCAGCAGCTAGCTTTCTGTTGCAGGTTTATCATAGTAAATGTTTTTTTTTTTTTTTAAATATTCAAATGAAATGTAATGATCTTTTTAAAAATGAGAGCTGTTTCACACAGCAGCAATCCATTACAGTTTTAGCCTCATTCAGGTTAGCTGTAAGCTTATTAGGCTGTTCAGAATTTAGCTTAAGGAGCTATATAGCACAGGTAAGATATCAACTTTACATAACCTTTCCACAGAACCTCACTTCAAAAGTTTTAGCTATTTGTTTTAACAGACTGGTTGACTTACATATTTGTGCCAATATAACAGATTAAAAATACTACCCATTCTTTTTTTTTTTACCTATTTGATCTTGATCAGGCTCAAAAAACATTCATGTCTATCTTTAGTCGTGAAGTGATACAGTTAAAACTATGCTGTTGCATTTTTTAAAAATCTTTTTTAAAAATCAAATAATAGAGCAAACATTTTTATATGACTTGCAGTTAATCCTGCCATTTGTGTTCAAACTGAAAAAAGTGGAATGCTTTCTTCGAGTTGCGGGTGAGTACATCCATCTTCCACCGCTTAGCCGTGGTCGGGTCACGGAGGCAACAGGTCCAGGAGAGAAACCCAGACCTCCCTCTCCCCAGCGACACTCTCCAGCTCCTACTGGGGGATCCCAAGGACTTCCCAGGCCAGAGAAGATACATAATCCCACCAGCAAGTTCTGGATCTGCCCCAAGGTCTCTTACCATTGGGACATGTCTGAAAAACCTCTGAAGGGAGGCGTCCAGGAGGAATTCTAATCTGATGCTCGAACCACCTCAACTGACTCCTTTTGATGCGAAGAAGCAGCAGCTCTAAGATAAGGTGAGGATGGAGCTCCTCACCTTATCTCTAAGGCTAAGCCTGGCCACCCTACGAAGGAAGCTCATTTCAGCTGCTTGTATCGGAGATCTCGTATATTTCAGTCATGATTCAAACCTCATGACCATAGGTGAGGATTGAAACAGATGGCCCAGTAAATCGAGAGTTTTGCCTTTCTACCCAACCCAATATATCAATCCAACTCCCGTTCCATCATACCATACCTTGAGAACAAGATTGCCAGATACTTTAACTCTTCCACCCGTAGAAAGGACTCATTCCCAACCTGGAAGGAGCATTTCACCCTTTTCCGGTTGAGAACCATGGCCTCGGACTTAGAGGAGCTGACTCTTATCTCAGCCACTTCACACGAATGAGCCTTTGCCTTAAATGTAATTCAATTCAGTTCAAAAATTCTTTATTATTCCCAAAGGGAAATTAAATGTTGTTGTAGCTTATAATCCTGGTTTCGTTAAAGAGTTGTTATAGATGCTGATGGCTGTGGGCAGGAAGGAACTCTTGTAGTGGTCTGTCCCGATGTGTCCTCGGTCCTGGTGTCCTAAAAGAGCCCCACCAGGTAAATGGAGGAGTTCAAGTTTTTGAGAGTTCACGACTGATGGTATGATGGAGGAACTTGATCGAGTGTCAGTTGGAAAACAGACGTCAGGGTTTCCCCTCTAGACCCGTTACCTCCGGCTACAAATAAATGGAAAAAAAATGAATAGACGTTAATCATGTTTTCTGTCATTTATTCCTAATATGTGACCAAACACAGACTGAATGTTGTAGCTCTGCAACACTTTACACCCCTTGTCCCCCCCTCCCCCTTTTTTTTTCATGAATCCAATTTGTTCCCGTACATTTAAGTCAACATCACATTACACAGATGTCTTATAGCAGCTGTATGTTCAGCATGTACAACTACTAATTGCAGCCTAACATATTAAAACTGATGTCTGGGACTGAGTCACACAAACTGTAAGTAACTCTCCATCTGCAGCACGTTCCCTGGTTTATTCTTTCCATATGTCCGGCGAGATTCAAAGTGGCGCACTGCTTTGATTGTTCGAAAAAAAAAAAAGTGATAATATAAGGTTGCAAAAAGGAACTACGAGGGATAAAAATTAAAGATTAATATTTATGCCATGCCGTGACTCAATATTGGATGCCTTCACTGGAGCAAAAATAAGCAATAAGCGCAACTGGCAGGTTTTATTCCAGATTCTCTCATATTAGAAAAGAAGCCAATATAAATGCCAAAGGGTACATGTGATTCAGAGTTTATTTCATAACGGTGGGATTTTTGTCTGAAGCAACAATTTGATTATGTAAACTTCTCTTTGACACAAATGAAGTTGATGAAAACTTGTGCTCAGATTGTGATGAAATAAGATCGCAGTTTTTATTAAAACATGATGACCTGTCAGCGCTCAAGCAATCATTGAATATCACCTAATCCATTTTAGGATCGGTGTTGGTGGTGCAGAAACATAATATAGACTTTGAGTTAAAGGAGAACTAGTGGAGCCACTCATATAAAACTGTACTTTCATGAGTAAAATTGTGTATTAACATGGATACAGATTGTTTTGGTAAAATTATAAACTTTGAACTATCTATCTATCTATCTATCTATCTATCTATCTATCTATCTATCTATCTATCTATCTATCTATCTATCTATCTATCTATCTATCTATCTATCTATCTATCTATCTGTCGGTCCATCCGTCCCTCCATCCATCCATCTCAGTTTTAATAAAATTTCACTTTCACTTTTTTAAATCAAATGTAGATATAAGCACTCTCCAGCATGACCTCTTGCACATAAAAACTAAACACAAAAATAAAACCAATAGAAGAGAAAAGGTGCAAGTTTACTGAATAAGAAACAAGGATACTTATTGGTAAAGTCTGATTCACACTTAAGAACAACTCTGCAACATTCAAAGTGTGGATGGTCTTTGCAGCATCATAATTATCTTCACACTGAAGGAGGTTTTCCAAAGCGAGGTCCCTTGTGAAGGAAGCTTAAGGAGAGAAAAGGAAATCTATTTTATTTGAAGGCCTACTTCCGTAAGTATAAAGAAAATAAAACTCTCTGATGGTGGCTTTGTTAGTTCAGACTAAAGAAGGCTGCAGAAGTAAAAAAAAGAGCTAATTACAAATGAGTTGGACACAAGGGCATCAGCTCACACAGGTGAGGACTCTGGGAGGATTACTGGCAGCCTCTGCTTTATCAGAAACTGATGAATGCTGTTTTATCAGACGTCCTTGTGAAATGATGGCAACACTTACATAAAAAAGGAACGTCGTGGGTATTTTTAAACAGGGTTTGGAAACATAGATGGTGCATAATTAAACTATCATATGTACCGAAATACAAGAACGACATGATGTTTTCTTCTCAAAGCCACAATATCAAGGTCTTCCAACAAAGCCAGAGGACCTTTCTGTGGACGTCATCTTTAAGCATTAACTGCAGCTGTGCATGATGTCACCTTCTTTTCATCTTTCTTTTTAATAGGAAAAGGCATGTTGCAAAAAAAAAAACAAAAAAACCCCCAAAAACCATAAAACTTAATATTCTACGTTCTGTTAAACCATTCTCTGTACTCGTGTGTTCCTCTTCAGGGTCTTGGGAAGCTGGTTCAGGCAAAAAATATTTATTTTAAATTGTCACATTTTTTACCCCATTTTCACCTTGTTTAAAGAAATGGTTCAAATCTTTTGAAATGTGGTGTTGAACAGTGAGTATCTCACCTCTTGTAGACCTGAATTTGGAGGAACAAAATTGAATTTTGACCAGGCTGACAAGCACACAGCTAGTCTGAAAAAGGCAAAATTCCAAAGTAGATTGTCCTCTTAAAACCACTTAAATGTGAATGTTTGTGTATTTGTTTGTCTGCACCGTTCACAAAATATCCCATCAAACACAGAACAGATTTAAGTGAAATTGTCAAAAAGTCATGGGGTTGACATCTACAATGAGTTAACTTTTGAACTCACCCAAATTCAAGATGGCTGCCACATCCAACTGAACTTAGAAAACACAAAAATGGTTATAACTAAGGAAATTTTAACGCCATTGAGCTAAAATTTGGTGTGGTAGTAGCCGAGGGTTGTCCTGAACACATACTTTTAGAACTGTATACAATATATTTGCCTAAAACCTCGGCATTCACTGTTGTAGTCAAATCCTATTTGTCTGTTAGCAAAATATCTCTGAAACTACTGAACAAATTTCAATTAAATTCTCAGAAAGTAATCACTGACTTTATATTTACGACTGACTATCTTTTGGAGACAGCTCAGTTTAAGATGGCCACCACAGCTAATTGGTGGTAGCCTACACAAAAATGTCTATACCCTAGTCAGTTTCACATCCACAGCCACACTCCAACTCCTAACAGCTCATGTGGGATCCCATCATATTTTCAAGGTTTGACCAAAACAGGTAGAAGTCATGATTTCTCATCATAAGATGATTTCGGTTTTAAAATTCTGCCATCCAAAGCAGTGGGCGATATGTATTCCTTCAAGTAATGCTAAGCCTCTGATTCAAAAAGTACTGTTTGCAAGAAATACTGTGAAATTTTAGGACCCCAATCCACTTTGGTCCTTAAGCGGACTAGAAGTTAGGTCGTTAAGCAACAGAGCAATGTTTCTTAAAGCTGAGGACAATAAAATAGCTATCTGCAATAGGTAAGATTGTTCATAACCTTTCCACAAAAGCTAAAAATCACTCTAAAACATGCATTATCCAGTTTTTGTGTAGGAAATGCTGTGTGCACGTGTTTCTATGTTCTCCTTGTTTATCACCTCTGGAGTTGGTCTGTAAATCAAACCATGACAAGCAATAGGTATAGAATAGAGAATAAATGCTGTCATGTTTAAGAGATACTGTATTTCGTACAGGAGAAAATGTGGTGAGCATTAATGGGTTGTTATCGACCATCTGCACACGTCTCACCCACACCGCTCCGTTGCCCTGCCTGTCTCTACACTCCCCGTGTGCACGGAGGCTGCCGTGTGATGCTTCGCCAGCTCCTTCTGATTGCACAGATCTCATCCAGGCACAGCCAGATGTGACCCCAACCCCTGCATGCGCCGGTTTCATCACCGCAAACGGTGCCAAGGAGGCCTCGGCAGCACGTCTTAAGGATTGGCGAGAGCCCGGCTGCTGGTGGTGCCGCTCTCAGATCATGTTCTAGCTCTTCTAAAATGCCGAACAGGATTTTTGGGTGGCGGTGTGCAAAAGTGACGGCACCTTTTAATCAATGATAAAACATTGCATTCGGGTCCAAACATGTTGCACAAATAATGAAGGCATCTTTTGTGTTTCTGTGTGACAGGAAGTTTCATCCATCTCATTGGAAGCAAAAGAACACTGTTGTCTTTTAAAGTTCTGAGATTCAAAATCCATCCAATGGTTCACAAGATATTTTGTTAACAGACAAACAGGATTGACTCCCACAGTGAATGCCAAAGTTTCCAGTAAAGATCTGCCACAATTTGTACTACTTGGAGTATGTGTTGGAGATGCCTCTCAGCTACTACCACACCAAATTTTAACTCAATGCCTGTCTAGTTGAATGAGTTACAGCCATTTTAGTGTTTGCTAAAATCACTTGACTGCAGCCCCCATTTTCAGTTGGTTTACCTGAAAAACTAAATCACTTGTATATATACATCCAGACATTACTCTCTGAAAGTTTTAAATGAAATCTGTCAAGTCGTTCGTGAGATATTTTGCGAATAGACAGATAGAGTTGACTCCAATAGTAAATGACAAAGTTTTAAACAAAGATCTTGCACCATCAGTTAGTGCTCAGAGCATTAGCTGTGTCTGAGTCTCAGTTACTACCACATCAAATTGTCGATCAACATCTGTAAAGGTGAATGAGTTAGAGCAAATTTTGTGTTTGCTAGATTTGCTTACCTGTAGTAGCCATCTTGAAACGAGTTGACTCCAAAAGTTCATCAGCTGCAGATGTACCGCCAATGTTTATTCAAATCTTGAGATATTTTGCTACCACAACAAGCAAACAAACACACAGTATTGGCAAAAAAATAAGGCACATCAATAGTTCATTATTGCTATTTTTAGTAAAACATTTTTTTTTCTCTTCTGCTCCTTAATTCTGCTTGTGCAGAAGAAAACAAACAGTTGTAACAGATGGTGACCAAATGAGGTTTTTACATTTTACATTTCCAACTGTTTCTACACGCCTTAAACAACTTTATGAGGAAGCAACATTTTCAAATTATGGGCCAATTATAGAAGGAGTTGTTCTTGTTTTGCTTAGTTTCTTACATCTCAAGATTCTTTTTTATCCAAGGCATGCAACAGTTACAAAAATGTACATGTTAGATTTGGGGTTCTTGTCAATCCAACTCCTAGAACACACATGGACAAAATGTGACCCTTGGATTGTTGACATTCAGCCTTTGACATTGTTAAATAAAAACAAAACAACAAATTAAAGACCTAGCATACATCGAAGGAATGCATATCACCACCTTTCCTGATCTGTTAGCTCTTGGAGTACATGTTGTGAATCACTCTCAGCTACCACCATACCAAATTTTCGTACAATATCTATAAAATTCACTGAGGTATAGTCATTTCTGTGTGGACTAAGGTCAACTAGCTATGGCAACCATTTCAAATGGAGTTGGCTCTAAAACTTTTCTAGTTGACTAATCCAATAATTAGTTTCTGAGAGTTTCATTAAAATCTGCACGGTGGTTGAGGGAATATTTTGCTAACAGACAAACACACACACACAGAGACAAATACATGTTTGTCTGCCTTCTGTGTTGGCAGGCAATAGCTACTGGAATAAATTTCAAAGGGAATATGAAACCTATTACCAGCATAAAATATAAATATTGACAAAACACATTTAGTTTTTTTATTTGCTACCAAATTTGTGGCATAGTTCCCACTTGCTTTTCCCAGCTTAAGTGCATTTTTCATAGGGCCCATAATTTAAATGCACTTCAGATTTAGAGGGACCATATTTGGACTCAAGGACATGAACATCGGTTGACTTTTTCTGTCCTACTCAGTAGGCAACCAGTAGGCAGTCCAAATTACTGGGTAAGAATTCTACATTTCCAGTCATTTCCCACCACCCGCTTATCACTGCCCGGATTAATAGGTGGCTTTGGCAAAGATAAAGTCCCCACCGCTCTGTCAGTGGTATTAATTTTGTCCTTTTCCTGCACCGTGGAACAGAGTTGCTGCTTAATAGGCAGTTTGAAAAATGTAAGGAATTTTTTTTCCCCCCCAGCTATGAGTCATGCAAAGCTATTCTAGTGGAGACCCAGAATAAAATATAGAGCTTGAAATGAGCATAATAAATCTATGTGCTTTAATCTTAACCAAAGTCTATATCTCATGTACCATACGTCCCAGCCCACTGCTCCGGAAATCCAACGGGATTGTTCCGGAGTATTTGGTTGATATCTGTAAAGCCTCGTCTCTCCGCCCAGGGCATCAGTCCAGGACCTCCTATTCATAGAGAACATGTCATTGGTTCTGCAGCTTTATTAACAATTGAACAGCAACTGAGTCATTAAATCATTGTTCTTATCGTTGGCAAAGTTTGCCTCAGAAAAAAAACTAATTAGATCTCTGAAGCAGGCCATTAGCCTTTCACCATTAGCCAAAAACCTAACTCTGAACATTCTTACTGAATGAACTAGTCTCACACTAATCCTATCAATTCCCTGTTTTTTTTCTGCAGGGCTTTAGGTGAATCTCTAGCCCCATATGTTGTGCATCATCACCTTAACCAGAGGCATGTGTCTAATGGTGTGTCGGGATGTAACCGCGTGTCTACAAGTGCACAGATGTGCTGGAGCATGTACACGCTTTATGAGTTTCATGGATTCATACTTGAAGGTTGAAATAGAGATGCAGAACAGGTGGCGTTTTAATGACTCACTCATGGCTCTCCTTCCTTTCGTGATAGAAGAAAGCCCTCCCAGCCTCTTTCTGTCGGAAGATCCTCCCTGACTGACGTCGTAGCTCTGAATGCTAAATGTCCGACGGTAAAACTCTCTGCAAACCATTGGTTTTAATTTACAAGCAGCTCTCTTTGATTTGCTGACCAGGGAGCAATGGGAGAATTACTCAGCCACCATCAGACCTCCCTGCTGATGGGTAAGGTGACTGGACTTGGGTAAGGTGAATCTTTTTTTTTTTAACCCAACACTTCACAAACTTGCTCGGTGAGAAAGAGAGAGAGAGAGAGAGGTGATTGTCACAGCGAATCAGCTCACAATTCAGTGTGATTGACCTCGGCGGGAAATCTCTAAGTTGCTCATGCATGGATGGAGGAGAGACGGCGGCACATCAAAGCGTCGGGATGTAGATTACTCATGCATGCTAACATGGCAGCCAAGGTCAGAAGAAGCTGCTAAGTGACGGCTCCTGATCCAGCTATGGAGAATGAAAGCGGACGTTGATTTAATGCTGCGGTTAAGTGATTAATTCAGCCTCCGGTGTTACAGTTATTCAGCTCTGAAATGGTTCTCACCACTATAAGAACCCAGGTGTTTTGGTTTTGATTGGTCTTAAATGGGCAGATCAATTGTGTTACCTACCTGATGCTGGTTTATCTTTGACTTGACTATTTCTCACCTCATAGAACAATACTGACAACAACTGAATTAGCTTTTGTAAACTCTAAAGGTAGTATCTCACTGGACTGCGACTGTTGGCGATAAATTGCTAACAGCATTCATGGGGGAGTTTCCAAAATATCTGGAAACATTGGCTGGGGATCTTTTCTCTTGTAAATTGTTCAAATTTGAGCGTGTTCAAACATTTAGTGAGACAAATTTTCCCTTCTCAATTTAGTTTTTATAATTCTAGAGCTGTATTTTTGTAAGTTGCCATCTGCTTTTTATTTTGCTACTCTAAGAAAACTTGTATGTATTTCTCAGTTGGCATTGTTTACACTTGCAAAATAAAAAATGTTTTGTTTTACTTTGAGACTTGTTGATTAAAGTTTTCTGCTGCAAGTTGTACTCAAAGTTTTATCTTGTAATAAAAGTTTATTAAAGTTTAATAAAATGGTAACAAACCCTGAATGCTTTCTAAATAACCAAACCGACACGAGTTTTCATTGGCACAGATTATACACTGAAGTGTGTGCATGAGAGTGTCTTTTAATGGTCAGTGGGAAGAGGCGCTGTATGTGTAGGATCCACATTTCTTACTTGTCTCACATAACTGTTATGCCACAATTGCGCAACAGTAGCAAGTGTCAAAATTTGCAGTTTTGTGTTTGCAAACTTTTATAGGCCATAGAGAACCCAGCAGGGTGACCTTAGCATTATTTAATAATCGTTCATGTGCATAAATGTGCATGAATCAGATTTAAAATGTTATGCCCCTCTATTCTCCTGTTTGAGCTACACCTAATAAAAGCAACAGCTTCAAAAGTTAGTTTGTAAAGATTGTTCCTTATGTTGAGTCGAAAGCACGAGGTAAGCAGGTCTGGCAGCAATGAGAGGAGAAGAATTGGGGGACGAGTGCCAAAAATCAAGACGGACGGAAAGAGGAAGCAGTAAAAATGCTGATATGTTCATTCAGGTCACTTTCAAGTTTTGCATATCTCTCAGTAATTATGCTTTACAAGAAGCAGCAGGTAATTTACAGCCTTTTCTGCACCCTGCTTCACCTCTCGGGTGAACTCTTCCTGGATCATGGGAGATATGCTAAAAGGAAAAGCCTCCAAAGAATATCTGCAGATCGTAAATAGGAATATTAGACTGTAAAAAAATCCTCTGCAGGCTTCCTTCTCAGCAAGGAAGAAAATTTAGGGTTTGATATTCTAAAGACAAGCCATTCAAGGACAGAAGCAAATACAATAGCTTTTTAGGTTTTAGCTGCTAGAAGGCCAAGGGAAAGAAACAAGACTTAATGAGATATGTAATCCTAAATTTAAGCAGCTTGTGATCTCATATTGAAGTGTTGTGGAACACAGAACCTCATCAAATGTGCTGGATGAACGGTCAACTGATAATTTAAAGGTAAGCAGTAATACCAGCCAATACCATCATCCTGCCTGAGTGGTTTCTTTGTTGTGTGCAAGCATCAGTAAACCTTTGACTTTGTCTTCATCTCATTCAAGAGCCCTGCTCTATATAGTGTTTCACCCCTGCAGTCTGTCCCATCTGTGTCAAGCTGTGAGTCCAAAATCCATCTTTGATGGTATCTTCCGATCGTATCACCAGGAGCCTATGAGCCTGGCTACGATCTGCTTTGTGAAGTTTGTTGATCCTGGCTAACACGTTCCCGACATGGTTGGGGTTTATTTGCAGTTGTTCTGGTGGAGTTATTCCACCTCTGCAGACTCAGAATTTTTAAAAAACAAAATCAGCTCACTTTTTTAAAGCCATCTCTCTCTACTTTGCAGTGGATTGGTTCTTTTGGATTTTAGTCAACTTAGATATTAAGGAGTGTGAGGAAAAATGACATGTTTTCCTGTTTTAGGGGCACAATTCTTAGTGGGGATGGACATTTCAAGCAAAATTACCATTCAAAAACCACCAGCAATTATTTCTGAACATAGACAAGTTCTTAGCATATCTGAGAAAAGACAACACTCATATTAATTTGTTGTTGTTCATCTTAACAAGGGCTTAATAATGCAAGTGCTAGGATTCAGGACTATGGCTTGTTTCATATATTTGTTTAAAAAAGTAAGTTACATATATTGCATATGTGTTTGGTTGATTGATGGGTTGTTATGGAGTGCTACAGCGAAGGCATGGTGAGAGCTGTGTTGCTGTGGCTTAACTGTCTTGTTGTCTTTAGTGTGGTTTTTTGTTCTTACCTTTGGCATTACTGTGGGTCTTCAACAGCATCATCTTGTTGCAATCCTATGTCCAAATTGTAGTTTTCTATCAGCATCTAGCCATGTTCTTTGTTGCTCCCTTATGGCATTTCTAATTTTGGCAATTTGTTTTCTGTAAAATTGTCTTCAAGTAAAGTCCTAACCAAACCCACAACAGTAACTTGTGCATCAGTTTCTTTAAAGTCCAAGTTTGGGGAATGAATCATAACAAAAAAAAAGTATATTTGAAAGATGTCACCATGTGACAGAACCGGTTCCTAGGAAATTGTGTAGAAGATGGTACTCTGACAGCGCTACCTCCAGCAACAGCAGTTTTTAGCAGGAACCACATAACACTGTGAATAATGTATTTACGAGGTTCATATGCCAAGAAAACAAAGGAATACACCATTGGTGAGACAGATAAAAAAGACAAGATGGCAATACCCATTACGCATAAAAGCACCACAAGTACACCCCATAATCATGGCAGTTTTAAATGGGTCACTTCTACATAACTTGTGTTATCATTGCGTATACTGCATGTGACCTTTTTTGCTGGAGATCACACTACATGTTGGATGCTTGAGTTTCAGATACATAAACAGGGGATGTTTTGACGTTATATTCTTAAAAGGTACATATCTCAATGCAACGTGGAAATGCAAGGCAAATATGCAAAAACCGGATGGGGATATTAGAATGAGAACTGCTTCAGAACAAATTCATCATTGTTGTCACTGAAACTGAAGATGAGCATTAACATCTTGATTTTATTTCTGTTTCTCAGTAAATAATTAATGTATTGAAACAAGTAAGCTGATTTTTTTTTTTTTTACCTGAAATGTAAAATCAGTGTGTTCAGTGAACTTTATTCCCATTCCCACATTTCTATTTCAGATGCGGCTGACAGTGTGTGACTTGGTTTGAGGGACTCAGAGCCGGTCACCTTTTCTGTAAGTTTCCTATTTCTTTCACTTCTTTTCAAACTGAACAAAGAAATAGCACCACTGTAATATGTTGAATGCAATGCAATTTCACAAAAACAACAAGTACAACAAAATTGAGGCCCCTTATAGTTATGGCATTTTGAGAGATCCAGTAAAAAGAAAAAAAAAATAAGTTAAAAAAATTTGTTTTTTTTAGACTTCAAACTGTTATTCCATATACCACAAACACACACATATACATATACCCTGTATGACTGATTTCTATGAATAATAAATACAAACAGCATGATATACTATTTGGATTAATGGCCTGTCTTGCATGACCTGTTGTGACAGGTAGTTAATAAATAATGAATTGACGTGCCTTGGCTTTTTGCTTTGGTGGTCTGAATCAACAAAAATTGATTTTTCAGCACGGTTCCCCTATCTAATCATGATAGGTCTGTGTTTCTGATAAATAGACTATTGCATGTGTGTGTGTGTGTTCGAGGTGGGCTGGTAGGTTAACAATTTGCATTTTGAATGTTTTCTACCCCGACGGGTTTTATTATTAACCATAAATGAAGAGATTGCTGGGGATTGAAAGAGGCCTGTATTTTCCATGACCAGACACAATTAATGTATTCATTACTTTCTGAATATCCATGATAATAAACATAGTATACTGAATATACTAATAGCCCCTTTTTCACTGCTTGGTTTTATACTTTGCCAGTCATTAAGGACCAAGACAATGGGGAAAACAAAGGGGTTTTGAGATTTAATGAATTTGTTTTTAAAGTTTTATGCTGAAATCTTGTAATTTGAAGGTACTACTGTCACACTTGAAGGCTGTTGAGCAGTGACTATAAATGATCTGCAGTACACTTCCTCTGTTCATTGACTAAGCAGGATTAAGACCCTCGTGGGCCTCTGGGCCATGACAGCCAGGAACCCTATTTCAATTACAGCCACATATGGCAAACCATTACATGTGAAACCACTAGAAGAGTGGTTCCCAAAGTTAAGGTTGGAACCCAACTGGGGGTCATGAAACTTTTAAAATAATAACCAAAACCCAATTTGCCCTTAACTGAACCAAATACAAAAAAACATTGCTCATAAGTTCATAAAAAAAAAAAAATAGATTAGCATTCCTTAAAGAAATGCATATTACGCTGAGATCATCTTGTGATAAGAAGAGTTATAGTTGTTTTGGTCAAACCTTGTAAATTTTATCATGCGTGATCTCAATATTACAAGATCTTGTGTTAGCACTTGGAATATGTGTTGCTAATTACTCTCAGCTAATACCACATCCAACATTAGCACAATATCTGTATGCTTGACTAGTTAGAACTATTTCTGAGTTGGCTAACTGTGGTGACCATCTTGAATAGCTAGTGAGTTGTAAATGTAAATACTATAATTACTTTCCTAACAATTCATTAAAATTCATGTTGTGATTCATGAGTTATTTTGCGGATAAACAGACAGCTGACTTCATTAGTAAATGGCAAAGTTTTAGGCAAAGATGTGGCGCAACATGTAGCGCTCAGAGTACGTGTTGGGAGAGAGAGTCTCAGCTTCTACCTCACCCATTTTTGGGTTAATATCTGTAAAACTGGCTGAAATAGCCATTTTTGTGTTTGCTAAGGTCAGTTGGCTGTGGAAGCCACCTTATTGGGTTAACTCCTAAAGTAAATCAGTTGTAGAATTAACGATTAGTTTGTGAAAAATTCATTAACATTTTTACGGTGGTTAGTGAGATTGTTTGATAACAGACAGACAGAGCTGACTCCAATAGTTTTAAACAAAAATCTTGTACAATTAACGCTCAGAGTATAAATTGGTTTTACACTCAATTCTTAGATTAGATTAGATCAGCTTTATCTTGAATACAAAAACTGTCTGCTTCCTAAATTTACAGCAACACATCACACTGCATTGATGACTCAGCACATTATCAACTTTTGCAACAAAAACACCTTGCAGACAGCTTATTAGGTCTTACTTAGCAGCTTACTTAGCAGTTAACTGGTTGAAAGAAAAATTGACCAGTTCACCTGCCCTTTGCATCTGCCCATCTCGAACATTAGCCAGTTAGGCCTAATAGTATTTTGTTTGATTACTAGCCAACAATTACATTGCCATTGATGTCCAGCAGAAGGCAAGTTTATTCTAAAGTCCTGCCTGGAAACAGCTTTTACTTGATTTTGATTGGATAATTGTCATGAGCTAAAATAATTCATTTTTTCCATCCATCCCAAATGGCCCTTTCGTGGGAAAGGTTACTTCCTCTGTGATTTTTATGGTTCTCTTTCCTTGATATTTTATTCAAAGAACTTCTCTTAAATTAACATTCTTCTCCCGTCTTCCTTTTTGTCTTAACCACATCTCCAGAAGTCCTCATCCTTGAACGTGAAGCTCCCTGAGTTGAGTGCAAGTTGTGCCACCAATCTTTGTTGGGGGACAGAAGAGGGTTTATTTCATATCATGCTTCATAAACCAGCACTAAACCTGGGAGGGTGGGCAATCAGGAGGTAAACACATTGTGAGCCGTGGGGATTCTCCAACATGGCTGCACCTCCAGCTCCCTTGAATTCACACCAAGCGTTAAATCAAAGATGGGGGAACCGGCTATATGCAGGGCTGGAGATTAGTTCTGGAGAAATGACTCTGTGCTAATTGGAAAAGGAAACCCTACAACACTATATAAGCACAAAACCCATTATGCAGCATCCTGGAGAGAGAGCGTGGGAGAAATTGAAAATATGATGAATACAAATGACGACAGAGTTTAAAGGCGAAACTTGTGATGGACGGATCGGTGTAATGGGAGATAAAAGTCTTTGGAATACAAAAATCACAAAATTGGTTCGTTTGAAAGCAGATAAATGCAGGATGCCAGGGTGCACAGTGTGTGGGATTAAAGGTCGGCCTGGATGTTAATCCACCTGCTCCATGATTCTAACAACTGACACAAAAATAGAGGTGATTTCAACTTTTCACATCATCACTCCCCCCCACCCCCAAGGCTATTGTGTGTGAAAAGGAGTGGACGTGATGTAGTGGAGGGAGAGCGGGAGCCAAGAGAACCTTCCAAGAAAATGGAAAACCGTACCAACAGTGTCGCGGCCATTAATAGGTGGAGGTTCAGCTGAAAGGTTGGGGTTGTATACAGCTAATTCAAGCTGACAGGATAAGGGATAAAAATGGGTTTCTCCTCCACAGCCAGCTACAGGGCCAACCCTGTCCAATCTTTGTGATAGAGTGCAGTATGGGCCCCTCCTCTACCTGGGAAATGATGAAGCAGGAGGAGGAGGAGGTGCTTTATTGAAGGTGAAAAGTTGCAATGTTTTCTGAGTGGACACCCTCAAGGGCAGCTGGCAAGAGATTAGAGGATGTTATTAGAAAGCAATGGGCTGTACCTTCCACTCATAATCCTCCTACATGGAGGATGGGGGGGTGGTTGTCCATGTCTGTGAATGTGCTTAACTTGATACCATCAGTAGCATTACATTCCCAGAACTGTAAAAATAAAAAAAACAATGTTTAAAGCTAGTCTTGGAGACTTTTTAAAAACATTTTTCAGACACAAGCTTTGTATCCAAACCCCCTCCCCAAACATCTGTAAAATACAGGTGGAGTACACCTCAGAACTGGGGATAGAAAATTTTCTTATATATTTCCACAGTAAGACTCAAATGGTTATTCAATGTAATTCAATTAGATACGTGATTTCAATAAGAGTTTTATTTAAATTCATTTGGTGGTTCAAGGGATATTTTGCTAACAGACTGGCATGAACACATGGGTACACAAACACAAGCAAAAGCATTATCACCTGCCTTTCACCTTTCAGTGACAGGTAATGATTATACCAAAGACCCACGACGTACAGCTCCAACTAGGATGTTCTTCATTGTTGGGGATTATCACGCGCATATTTAACGTGACTGTGCTGACCGTCGCCGAGCGTTGCACAATCACAGCGTTCCCCTGGAACCGCAAAAGCAAAAAACACCAGTCTTTATAATCACTTCATAGTGAAACTGGTCCTTATAAACCTCAGAGAGTCTTTAGCACTTTTTCGTTAAAAAATGCCAACTAACACAACTGTAGAACACAGATTTCACACAACCTGGTTTCACAGGACACTTATTCCCCTTTTCCACGTGCTCTACTCAGCTCGACATGATGCAGATTCATTGTGTTTCATTGTGTACTGTCAGCTCCCTTCTTAGTACTTCTTTAAATCTCCTTGGCCGAGGTTCCAAGTGAGCTGAGTTGACCTGAAGGTTTGGTGTCAGCAGATTGCAGGCCATTGATTGGCCAGAGAGCAACATCAGTCATGAGGGGGTCTCCTTCATCATTTTTAAAACATCACAACTGCAGCATTTGTTTTTATTTACTTTTTAAATAAATGTCTAAAAAATATATCAATTAAAATGGCCACACTTTAATCAACAACATGGTACTATGAGGAAGTGCAGACGCTCCTGTGCTTGTAGGCTGATGACAAAATTCAGATGGAGTTAGACCAAATGGACTCTATTTACGGTTGAGGGAAGGTGGCTTCAACTCTGCCACAGTATTTTTAGAAACTGTGGCAGAGGATGGTGAGTGTTTTGTGAATTTATTTCACTTTTATTTACCTGTTGGTGGTAAGTTTTGGGAGGCGGTGCTACAACAATCCGCCCACATTGAGGCAGCCTCTCCTAGGCCGTGTAGAACCAAGTAGAGCCAAGTTAGGGCAAAGCAAGTCATGCTGAGTCAGGACAATGAAAAAACAGCTTTAGTAATTTACTTTTTATAACAAGGTTCCTCAACCACCGGTCCATAGATTATTTAGTACCAGGCTGCACAGAAATAATAAAAGCTTTTCTTAAAAAATAGTCTGTAAATATATTTAATGTACATTGGTCTGCAAGGTATTTTATTTTGAAAACTAAAGGCACTCAGGAAGTGTAAACCTTGCCAAGGCCATAAGGTCATTTAAAAATTTAAACCACCAAAACTTAACCACTTGTTTTTTATGACAACCAAGACATTTGGGCCTATTTTTGGTCATTCTTTTTTTCTCTCTCTCAAGGTGCTGTGACTCTCATTGCCCCACCTACAACAATAATTTCTTCTTCACCGAAGTGCTTAAAATGGTTCACGGAAAGAAAAAGGACACCTAAGAGGTCAACCACTCAGCTCACTCCTTTTTCTATGCAGTCATGCGCCTTTCACTTTCTCTTAGAACTACCAAGGCTCTTCATGCGTGGGTACATTTTAATATGCTTTTGTGTACATAATATCTCATTATGACTTATATAGAGAGTACTGAAAACATGGCTACATAGAACAGATTATCAATTTAAACAGCCCTCAAAAGTGCTAACTCATATGCTGGATGTTTTAACTCACATTTAAAAAAAATTTCAAAAAAATAAAACTAAACAAATGACAGCACCAATGGCACGGCCATGGAAGCTAAACAAACTAACTGTAGTGTTGTGTTTTTTTTCCGAAGTATTATAAATAAAAAACGGTTGTTAATATTGTATGTGTGGATGAGGGCAGCTTGTACTCACCTCAGTGTTAACCTAATAAGATATTCTTTTCATGAACCATTATCAAAAGTTAACCTTGAACATCTCATATGTGATGCTTTAAATGCAACAGCTCCGTCTTCGTGCTATAAATACTGAATAAACCCTATTAAACAACGTGTTTCTATGTGTGCAACTGCTTCTCATTTAAAGAGGACTTGCGTTTTTACCTGTTTTCAGATAGCTTGTTTTTCTTTTTGTTTTTGAAATCATGCTATTTAAAAGGACTTTTCAGCATTTTGTCACCATGTTGTAGACAGTGGTTAGCATGCTTCTATTTTGGAGAACCAGAAAAAATAAGTCACAAATTCTGAACAGAGCCGCCAGAGGAGAAGATTGAATTTTTCAGCATCCAAATCGATTTAAACCTCAACCTTTTTAGTGATTTAAGGGAAAACAATATCTTGGATTCTTGCAGTGTGTAGCCTTTGCCTATGATAAAGACATAAAAAAACTGATATTCTTCATTTAACATAGATTGTATGTTTTAGTCTGTAATTAAAACAAATATGTGAATAACATTTAATGAAGAATATATTTAGCAGCCTTTTTGTATGCACTCGACTACTCTGATTAAAACATTGTATTTTTTATGCAAATATATTTCTTCTCCCTTTTTTTAGAAGAAAATGTCTCTGTCCAAACAAAAGCAGATATTCCAACAAAAACACTAAATTACCCCATGTAGGTGGCCCTAACTTCAGCTCTGACAACACATCAAAATACAAAGAACATTCCTTAGCTTGGTTAAAGATTCTCTGAAAATAGTTGCAGTTCATTTTTTTTCTTTGACATCGTTTAGTATTTTATCTCAATCATTAACCTCAGCAGTGCACAACCAAAGTTTAATGATAAGGAGTCAGGACAAAAAGAGCCCGATGCCCTATTGTTGTTCATGGTGCAAAAAAGTAGTGGGAATGTAGGAAGTAGGGTGATAAGTCATTGTTTCTCAAACTCTCCATTTGTCGTGGACATATTTACTCCAAGTTTTTAAAAATGTCCATTGTTGTAAAAATTTGTTCTTGCCAAAAGATAGTTTCCATGCAGATAACGGGTGAAAACGATGCCAAAAGAAAACCTGTTTCGCCAAATCCCTGTGTTAATGTGAACAGGGCCTTAGTGTGGCAACATAAACGTTGTTCGGCTGAAACTTTAGTGACAACAAATACTGGTCTCATGCAAAAGTAATGAGGTGTAAAAACTACTTCATATGTAGAAAGATTTTTTTTTATTTTAATGGTGAAAATTTGCTAACGCGAGTATGGCGGGATTCACATCTATCCCTGATCCTCCAAATTGAACTGAGGTCATTGTAGCTAACTGCAGGTATGTCACTGACTGCTCAAAACTAAAAGTTGCCAAACCGTTTAAGGCAGTGATGCCCAATCCTGGTCCTGAAGGAACACTATCCTGCATGTTTTAGATGTTTCTCTGCTGTGACACACCTGATTTGAATGACTGAGTGATTAACAGGCTTCTGCAGAACTTTAAGAGCTGCTGAAGAGCAGGGGAATAATTAACACATGCAGGATATAGTGGCCCTCTAAGACCAGGATTGGATCTAAGAGGAAAATGCAAAGAAAACAAATCATGCAGATTCACTTGTAAGGTCTATTTAGGGGAGCCAGGTAACCTAACAAGCATGTTTTTGGGGTATGGGAAAAAACTGGAACTCACAGAGAAAAACCATGTGCATATGGGGAGAAAGTGTAAACTTCACACAGAAGAGCCACTGTTGAAACACACACAGTGTTGGGATAAGTTCCTTGAACTCCTTCAGCCAGACTGAATGATCATTTCCATTCATGACGTTACTCCTGACTGCTATGAGCCTAACTCTGTGTCACTGTAATGCTCTTAATTAGGTTTCAGATGGTGCTGCTTTAAAAATACATGTTACCCCACTGTTTCACTGTTTTGCTTGTTGTGATGATGCTAACAGCTAATGACTGCTTGAACACTGTTGTCTAAAAAAAAACAAAGCTCATTTTTTCGGCAAAAATAAAGTTGAGTTGGCTCTGTCACCACACAGATTTTCCACAACCGCTTTAATTATTTTTTTTTTTCATTTTACTGACAGTCCTTTCAACTCAGTTAGTGTTTAGCCCAAAACTTCAGTGTTTATGACATCAGTGCTGCGTTCAGTGACTGACAGAGCATCAGCAAGGTGGGAGAAAAGTGGGAGTAGAGGAAAAGAGATTATTTGCTATCATAAGACCTGATTAATAAATCAGTACCGTTTTGTTTATTTCTATATCAGTCCATGTGACTGTTATAGCATCTGCGGCCTCCATGTAGGATGTTGGGTGCAGACCAGGCAGTCTGTTTGCAAATCTTTTACCGCTTGACGGCAGAGAAAAGCTTTCTAATTGGCGCTCAGGCGCCTTGAACTTCACATCACAACAGCTGTCATGTTACAGCTGCTGTTCGATAGTTGTGTTGCAGGCAGCTGACGTAGAATAAAACCATAGACAATATCTGATCGGCAGCTGAGAGAGCCGGCAGCTACCCCGACACTGATCAGCAAAAAACGCCTTGATAGAAACTCCGATCAAATACTTGGGATCAGCCCGTAGCGTCCCTAGTTATCACCACCACAGAAGTTGTTGCAATATTTTTGACATGATTGTAATTAAAGCATAATTGGTTATAAATTGCATTAGTATTTAATAGAATCTGTTTTTGACATAGTATTTATCAGATAACATGAGAAAACATTATAATGATTTTAAAAATATTTAAAGTGAAATGTTGACCTGCCTGACATAAAGAAGTCGTGTACCCTCTCTAAACTCCTACAGTATAAATTGTATTGAAAACCATGCCTATATAATTTAGCACCACATATTGTTAAATATTTGTTAAATAAATGTTTTAATTGTGCATAGATTCATGATGTAGACATGTACAGTTGTGAGTTATACAGTTTTATATACATACTATACGTTTTTTCATCTTTACTTTGTACTCAACAAAGACCTAGCTTTTTAAAGTTTTAACTCAAACATGTTTTTATTCAAACAACAACAAAAAAATAAATACTATACAGTTGTGCTTTCCATGTAAAACTACATAACTCTAGATTGATTTCTTATTCTGAGTTGTGCCTAATTTTCTTTTTTCATTTGTTGCTGTAGAATATAAAGTAAATGATAATAATACATTTACTATGACGCTCCCGACAAATCTTTGACTAGTTTTCCGTCTCTTCTGCTTTCCTCGTGAGAAAATACTTGGCTACATTTCAGCAGACAACAAAAATACTGCGGCTGATGATCTTGTTTTATCTATAATGCAACACAAATGTGTCGACTTGGTGATAATTGTAAGTAATTTAACTGAGGGGGCTGCATGGGGAGTGGGTCGCCATAATTGCAGCCATCATAAATGCTTGCTTTATTGCTGTTTTAAAGTATTCATGCTCTGTGGTTGATGTGCTTTGAATGTTTCACGACAGACACAGTGTGACTGATCAGAGCAATGAAAGCCTCACATGAAGAATAAGTGGAGAATTATTCTGCGGATTCAGTACAGCCTGCATACTTCTGCTTTACCACTGTGATTCTATACATTCATACATGACATTTTTGGTTTTGCAAATGTTAAAATTGTATTCTGTATGTCTATATTCTCAGGTAAACAGTCTGTGCCACTTCTTGAAGGTGAATGAAGTGAAGCCAAAGAAATAAAAGGCCTTTTGTCTCACGTTAATTATCCAGGTTATTCAGACTAATTAAATTGCTCAATTTTTATAAAATCAAATGAGTGTATTTCATTTGGATTTTGGCCAAAACATCTCTGGATATTTTTAAAAACAAATTCTCTGCTTTGTTTGCACCTCCTGTCCACACAAACAAAGTTTTTGGTGAGAAAAACTGACATTTATTAGCTCTTTTGTGGCAGTTTCCTTGTTGTAGCGAGCGGTGCAGGCGGGAGCAGCCAAAAGAAGGAATCAAAGGAAAAAAATAACGTTTTGGAAGAATCTTTAGCCAAGCTAAGCATGTTCATTCTCTGTACTTTAATATATCATGAACATAGAGTTAGAAACAGAGATGGAGCACTCGTCATGTGATCATGTGACTCAATGGACAATCGCCACCATTATGACAACGAGAATCATTTGTCTTGTTGTAGCTGCATGCCTGAGTCGTGTGCGTGTTATAACCATGCCAATAGAAACATCTAGAATATCCTAGTAACCCTACAATATACAGTTTTGCAAGAATTTAGTCAATTTATTAAGAAAAACTACCCTCAAAACAAGAAAGGTATAATGTGTCGGTCTTAATCACCGAATTTATGTGGTTGACTGCTGTTGCATGTAAAGTAATAATTTGGATATAGAATTATAGTGCACATATCCTGATTTCCCTGAAGCTTCAGTTCCTTCCAATCTGGATCCTACAACATTATATTGTGGTGTTTTTAATTGTCAAGCGTGTTTGACTATTTTTAAAAAAGACCGGATGTTACAATCACAACTTACAGGCCTGTATGTTGGCAATATATCTGTCCAATCCACATTCTCCTTATCTCAGCTTCTCTCTTGACTTCTGGCTCTCCACTGCCATGTTTAGCTTTCATTGTGATCATTTCATGTAGATGACAGGATTTTACACCAGTGTGTTGAATTTTAGGAAGACCTAGTGTATAGCTGTATTGCAATGTATTGCAATTTATTCTGGCATATACATGCACAAATGTGTTGTAAATACCAATTCAGTGTGATTCCAAGTGAATATTTGCATATTTTCTTACAACTTTGTGTCTCCAACTCAAAGCACAGGAGCCTTTTTGGAAAAATATACCATGTTTATAGACAGTGAAAGCAAATTTTTTTTCCTTATCAAGGAAAATTCCACATTACACACAAAACACGAACGACCAAAAAACACCAACTCCAGAATGAAACATGGTGGTGGCAGCATCACATAAATAAGTTTTCTATCAGAAAGACCTTGGAAATTAGGCTAGAAATTAGTATACAGCAAAAGCAGTTGTTGGAGGAAAAGTGTTAAAATTCTTGGAATGGTTCAGCTAAAGGCCTGATTTAGATCAATAAATCTAGATTAGATTTACACGTTTGGCATTTTGTAAAGACTTTTAACGGCATAGTTTTCATTTTATGTAAAAGTAACGCCGCAGGCTTTAAAAAAAACAAATCTGTTTTGTATGAATACACCCAAATGTGCTCCTTAGATCTTGTTTGTCTCTGTGGTCAGTGAATCTTCGCTGTGTAACCACACCCCATCAGTGAAGATGAGGGAAATGATTGTTTTGACTTCAGAGACAATAAAAATTTGATATGAGCACTTTCCCCCCCTTTTTACATCTGCTTTGGTGCCTCATTATTTCAGATGATTTCGGTCTGGAAATCCCACATTGGTGCTTTTCCTATTAAGCTTACATGTAGCACTCAGCATTCTTCTGGATATTTGTTGCTAGGAATAAAACTGAAAGATTCAGACATGCTTTTTACTTCAGTTTTGAGATATTTTTTAAAGCTCTCCTTCAAAACCACGAAAAGAAATTGTCCCATTCACAAGTTGTTAGAGATGATGATTGAAATCCTAGAATGCAGCATGTTTTCTCTTGGGCTGCTGTAACTTTTCCATTTAACCGACTGTATATGACTCAGACTTGGGCTGAGAGTGAAATGGAAATGTTACAGGTCAGAACTTGTAAGATTGCTGCGGTCACTTTTACGTGAAAGTGACCAGGGTGCCTATCGAGACCCTGAAGATTGTCATCAGATTCAAGTAAAGGTTTGCCTCTGTGTCCCTTTATGTCTCCAAAGAAGACCTATGATTTGAAACCGAGTGTTGAGGGGCTTTAACAGCTCAACCAGACTGTTAAAGATGAAAATATTGAAGTGCCTGTCCATCTAGCATGCTTGTGAGGGTTTTACTCTGTATTGCTCAGAAAAAGTTATTATCCAACTTTCAGCACTGCTAAAGAATTGAAATACAATAATCCAAACTGATTTTTTTTTTACCCACAATTTATTAAATTGTGACCCTGGACAGGTTGCAATTACCTTTGACACCTATTAGAATATCTTTTCATTTGTTAATCATTTCAGCACACAACTGAAGTTCAACAATGACAGGATTGGGACAAAGTGAGACACACAAAAAAAAAAAACCCTGATTAAAACGACTCTGGTGTTGTTTTGGTTTCTAGGAAACAAAGTGATAGGAGGTATGCACAAAAAAGACTGCTACATCATTGTTTTGCCAAAATTTCTGTATGCAAATCTACACAAATATGTCAAAAATTGTATTTTTTTTTTAAATATCCACACTTTGGAAAGTGGTTTTTTTTCTTCTTCTCATCAAAGACAGACTGTTTTTGGAGAATGTCTGGAATATATCTGGAGTAATGTTGACGAGGCCTTAGTCATCAAGGACACAGTGAACCTAGCAACCTGAACTGACGGGAGCTGGATTTATTTTCTGAAAATAGCATTCTTGAAGACCTTCAACAATGATTCACGTCATGATGAGACATACATGCGTGCGGTCACTTCTGTCTCTCCAGCGTGAAGACGTTACATCCAAAATTGCGACTGCTTTGGATCTACTCGCGCAAGCACTGAGAAGAATGTCGGTTGCAGCAATCCGTAGTGCGCTTGCTCCACTTCACACTAATGTCACACTGATGGACAATAGTGTGACACTTTCAGCCTGAGACCTGGGTTCAAAAGGTTTCGGAGTCAGAGAATCTGATTGAAGCTGTAGTTTACAACAGAAATGTGATGGTTCTACTTAAACAGCGCTGGGTAAACAGGGGCTGTAGGGCTTCAGTCTAGCCATTAAATGAGGATTTAAATGATAAATAGTGAAAGCCATTTTTTACAACATGTATTTAAGCCTTTACCACATCAAAATAAAATAAAATCAGTCATGTGTTTTAAAACATTAGTTACTTATACTTTTATTAAAGTAGGAACTTTGTAAATCCTTTAAAATTGTTCAAAGTTCTAGCAAGGCCCTACAGTTCACGCAAGGAAACTGCGAACCCTCGTAAACCTTTTCAGACGATTTGGAGACCCTCTTGGAAATACAGTGAAATGCTACTTGATGCAGAAGGAAGCTGTAGTTCAGTTTGTAAAGATTAATGTAAAGGCTAGAAAAGCTGTACCTCATAAATGAATTACTGTAAATGCAAGAAAACATGGATAGGTAAAAAAGTATTCATTCTGTTCAAATTTAGTGACCAGTCTGGGTCTGGATCTGGACCACTGTCTGCTTTTTGGAGACCCCTATTCTACTTTATATCAAATAGGAGTCAAATAACTTTATACTGTATTTCAGATGGTTGACAAGACCACAGTGTCTGTAAAACTTGTTTTCTATGCTCTCTCCGGTCTTTCGCCAGAACCCTTTTGGTACACAACATTACCTCAGAAGTTTAATTGTCCGTCTCCTGGTACAAGCACTCTACACCGTAAAGGCTATAGTTTATCACTCATTCAGTACCTTAAAAATGACAGCCTGCTTTTTTTTAAAAATACAAAATACAGCGTTGTGAACACAAGCACACAAAGGATACTAATCTTGAGATTACTCACATTACTAAATCAAAGGAAAACCACGATGAAGTACTGTAATATGCACTTTGATGAAAGAAAGCAAAGATGTGTCACCTACACATACTGTCGCTTTTGCTGTGCTTTCTTTCATGCTTTGAGCAGTTAATAGAATTGAATCTATCAAGCCGCTGCGGCTCTGATCCCCTGCATAATTTGGAGGTTATCTGTCCTGTTGGAGTTTTAAACATTGTTTAACACTTTATGATGTCTTGAAAATCACCAGGAGGGAGAAGTAATGAGACACGCCAATTTGGAGGATCACACACTGCCAAATAAAGTCTTATTAGGTTGGCATAAAAGTGCTTTTTAATGAATACACTTATTGCAAAAACATGAAGCCCATACACCAGGTACACCAGGGCACGGAGGGCTGGATGGAGCCACTTAACTGTGCAAATAAGTTAACCATTTTTAATTTCATCGAAGAAATATTATGAGTTTTTAGGGGGTGGATTAGTAATTACAACTAAAGTTCAGTGAATGCTAAGTGCTACTTGGTGGTTTGATTAATTGGTAATTTTCTGCACTGAGGGCAACACCATCAACCCCAGCAGGTTCATCAGTAAAACATAAAAGGGCCCGTCCTTTGGAGAAACCTAATGGTCCGGAGTATAAACTGTGTCCATGGGTGCTGCTGCTTTTGTGTCCAGCGTTCCCTGCCTGCATTTGGAATACATTCAAATTATGACCTTAATGAAACATGATGCAAAATAGTCTGATTCAGTTTTGTCAACAATTCAGTTTATCTGCATTGCTAATGTTAGGTGAAAAGCAGTAATTTATGTGCAAAATAGGCCTCTTTTTTTCTGCAGAGGTAAGCTGCTTTTTCCAAAGCAGAATAAGGCTTGAAGAGCAGTTTCAAATTTGGGTTTATTAAAACAGCAGCAAAATTTTGTATAAACTGAACACGTTAACCTGAATCCTCTAAATATCCCAACATGGTGATATGAATATTGTAGGGGGTACTCTGAGGAGGTTTCCTTTATCTTGTGCAGCAATATAAACTTGAAATGCACAAAACTATTGGCATGCCATCAGTAATGGCTGATAAATGCTTTTAAGTGAAACATCAGCCATGACACGCAAATGAGGTGAAGTTTGATCTTTTTGTTGCTAATTTCAAGATTATACTGTAGCTAGAAGGAATTCAAGTTTTTAGAACAAAGTCAACAGTTTCACTAAAAATATTGCACAAAAGATTTTTTTTTTCCTCCCTCAAGTGGCTCTAACTTTAAGCCATCATTGTAAGAGTTTTAACAAACAATTAAAAGACTTGGTGGTTCAATATTTATCAGCCGCTGTTGAAAGCAAAGACATATCTCTTTGTGTCTGTACATTTGATTGCACTGTTAGAAAAATATTTTATGAATCACTAAACAAATGTTAACAAAACTCGCTAAAAGTAATTGTTGGGTGGACATCTACAACGGATTAACTTTTGGAGTCAACCCAATTGAACATGGCCACCACTATTAATCTATATTTACTAACACAAAAATGACTCTAACTCAGTGAGTTGATCAGCTATTGAGCTCAAATTTGAAGTGATAGCAGCTGAGTTATTCACACCACACACACTGAGTGTGGCATGTTACTATATTACATGATATAATGCATAACATTATTTTCAAGGTTTAACCAAACAACTACAACGTCATTATCTATTCATATAAGATGATCTTAGTCTAACACTCTGGCATGAAAGACAGCAGCAAAATGCATTCTTTCAAGAAATGTTAGGTCTTTATTTGTATCAGCAGAAGCTTTTTATAAAAACATTGATGGAAAATATCAAGTGTGCCAAAAATACAATATCTTGTATCTCTGCAACAAACCCTTGTTAGTGTTACTGATCCACCCCTGCTTCTATTGTTTAGGTTTGTGGAGACTACAGTTAACAACCACTCTATACATTGGAAAAATTTCAACAGTACTTAAATGGTCCTCTCGAAGATCCATATAGCACCTTTTTAACCTCTCCAGATTTTGCGAAGCGCTTTACAGTGTTTCTCAATTCAGTTCACACACACTTTCATACATTGGCTTTTTATTATATATTTTTACATTCCTTACATATAGAACTTTTTATATTTTATATTCTCAATTTTTATATTGTCACTCATACACCAATAAGCATATTGGAGGTTCTACTCTGAAGTACGATCCTCAATCAGTCACAGTTCCTGGGGGCAAATATGTACACATGTACATAATGTACATGTGATAACATGGTTGTGTACGGGAGAGTAGGCGGGACTTAAAGCCCCACATTGCTAGTGCACAGACTCTGGTACCAAAAATGCACCATGGAAGCAAACTGAGACCTTCCATCTATCCATTTTCTTTACTTGCTTTTCTGTGCAGGGTCACGAGGGAGCTAGTGCCTGTCTCCAGCGGTCATTGTGCAAGCGGTGGAGTACACCCTGACACGTCCATCACAGGTCCTGCTGGCTTCAGTGCTCAAAGGCAGGGACTCTGGGTCTAACAGTGGTTCCCAACTCCAGTCCTCGAGGAACACTATCCTGCATGTTTTAGGTGTTTGTCTGCTTTGACACAGCTGATTTGAATGAGTGAGTGATTCACAGGCTTCTACAGAACTCAAAGGCGTGCTGTAGAGCAGGAAAACAATAAAAACTTGCAGGACAGTGTTCCCCAAGGACCAGGGTTGGGAAACACTGGTCTGTAATATATACAGTCTATGGTCCAGGAGGATAATGCAGACATTCTTCTCCCTAGTGACACTCTCCAGCTGTTCCTGGGGAATTCTAAGTCATTCCCAGGTCACAGAGGATATATTATGCTGACAGCAAGTTCTGGGTCTGCAGTGTGGTCTCTGCCCAGTGGGATGTGCCTGGAAAACCTCCAGAGGAAGGAATCCTAATCAGATCCTTGAACCACTTCATAAGCTTTTTAATAAAGCTTATTTTTCCTAATCTAATATTCTGCACAATAACAAACCAACTGATATATTTTGAAGTATTTATACTCAGAACTATTAAAACTATTTATTTTTCCCCCATTAAACAACTGTTACTAGCTAGCTAGTCTGCTGATTTTTCTTTTTAACCTGTGTTTAAAAAAAAAAGAAGTAATTTCAAAAGTTTCCAGTCACGTCTTGACCTGTAACTGCAGGTGGCTTGTGTTTGAAAAACATTTTTTTAGTTCATAGACTTAAAATACATGCTACAAACTAACACGAAAAGTAGGCTTTCTCTGCAGTATGTGGTGTACTTGAGTTAAACTGAAGGCGGAACTAGATGTTTTTAATATACAGTAAGCTACGGTCAGTGACCTTCTGCTCCAAGACTCGCTGAAACATGGTCATGGTGCAGTGAATGCCCAAATGCTTCTTACAAAACTGCCATCTAATTCCCATTTCAATAATAACACTCTTAACATTTCTATAGTCTGTTTCGTTTAGTTTGTCCTCACCAATTACCCCAAATAAAAACCTCCCTAAAAAACTCACTGCAGAGCCCTGCGAGATACTGACAACATATCAGAGTTTTGAAAAGCTCACACAAGTTTAGTGGCTCTTTGGATTACAGCGGCCTTCTTTCAGCTCAGTCATAAACACATTTTACCGCAACGCAGATGATTTTGCTGGTAATAAACATATCGCTTGTCTGACTGATCAGGAGGACAGTTCAATACCCCCAGCACTCACAAATAATGAGCTGCTTCAGACACAGACAGAAGAATTACTGTTCTCTGTAATGAATCAAATTTGTATTTAATGTGTCTTCTTTTTCATTTTGCTGCCGTCACTTTGTGCAGTGTGCGATAAAGGAGAAGAAGAAAAAAAAAAATCAGCATCAGCTGAGGCCAAAACCTCAAGTTCCTGTATCAAATGAGGTCAAATGAGGTCAGGCACTTCTCCTCGGATTCTAATGGCACTTATTGATGTTTTTAATAGTTTTTTTTTCCTTTCCGTTGGGTATTGATCACCAGTGTGACTGTGTTTTGTGCTGGTGGTGTCATTAGAAACTCAACAGTTGGCAAACAGGGAGATGAGGACAGGCAGAAACTGAGACAAAGTGGAAGAGATCCCAATAGTTTAGTCATACTAATCCCTTTGACCAAGATGGGAGTCAATTATTCTACATTGCCTTTTATCCCAGTGCTACTGTCTGGGAATGAAGCTCCTGTGAGCGCTGTCAGGCGCGTATTGATGTTGTCTAGCCTGAAGGGTTCACACTGTTCTGTAGACAGTATCAATGATGTGCCGGGTCCAAGAGTGTAATAGTATCAGGAATGAGGGTTAATCACTGAATGGGTTGTACAAACTGACACTAAATCAAGCCGTGACTTAAAAATAAAATGGAGTAAAGGTTGCTTGTTAGTTTTATAGATCTGTAAAGTTGGGATTACTGAGGGAGAAGTTTGTTTGACTATGATCTAGCCGGATTTTTCAGGCTCAAGGCATCTGTTAAAACAATGTGTTCCTTAATAAAGATTATCAATAATTATAAACAAGTATGTTTAACGATACGTTTGAACGCAACTTTCCCAGTTCCCACCAGTAGTCTTGTTGTAATGAATATATCTCGCTACCATGACAGGCAGACGATCACAATACTACCCGTGTGTTTATTTTTCTGTCTGTTAACAAAATATCACATGCACCAGTGGACAGATTTAAATGAAACCTCATTCAAGATGGCTGCCACAGCTGATCAACCCCAGGAAACACAAAAATGGTTATCAAGCTAAAATTTGGTGCGGTAGTAGCTGAAAATCATCTCAAACACACACACCCTAATCTTTTCCAGTTCATATGAGATATTTGTGTAAAACTCAGGCATGCAAGGAAGCGGGTGATATGCATTCCTTCAAAGAATGCTAACTTTAATTTTTTCAAGTGTTGACAGAGCGCTGAGCCCTATTAGCGGTCAGTTCTGGAAAGAGATAATGATAGTGAGGTCTGGGTCAGTCCAAGTCTGTCACCACACCAATTATTACACAACACAAAGCACACGATTGATAAAACTGCAGCATCCTTTGTCTAGTCTGCAATGAAAACATGCTCTCCTAAATATGTTTTCAATTTGATAATTATAAAAACTGACAATGACCCCAATAACCTCGCAAAACAACTCATTGTCTTTTATTTATTTATTCATATTTTGAAGGAATAAATAAGAGAAAATGAGTTGTTCTGTGAGCTCCAAGTCTGGAAAAGTAACTTGTGCTTTGTAACACATTATATTATAGTCATTATTCCAGCCACTGCCACCACATCTGACTGGCAATGCTTTTTTAGTTTCATCATGAACACATTGGTTGCTGTTGTATTTCCTCTTCTTGAAAGCGGCATAATTTGCAGAACAATACGACACACTTTATTGTCCCATTTACAAAAAGACCCATAAATAAATAAAACTTTTATTTTGAGGTTTCTTCAATGTTTTTTCCCCAATGAGCACAAGTAGACATGCCTCTGCAGGGTCTGTGTGCAGCACCAGAGTAAAAAGTACCATGCCAGACGCTTCACTCACACACCTTACAGGGTTCTGGCAAGGCACTGTTAGCAGCTTGTTTTATACAAAGACACTTCAGCTTGTGGATAGCTCAGGAGGGAACTGCCAGCCCAGGGATTCAGCCCAGCCTGCAGAGTAAAATGTCTATCCTACAGGAAAGCGAGGACACGTATGACCTCGACACATCTAACAACATATCTAAACCTAAAGAGGCCATTTTATATCCAGCTCATATTATACGGATGTGTTGACTGAAATGTGTACAACCTCTGCTGGCACGGCTTTACTGCCTATGAATGTAATGTTGCAGCTAGCAGGGAGCATTCAGAATTTCAAGGAAAAGGTTATATTCATTGTACATCAGTGTGAAATTCGGTCTTTTCAATACATCCCAACAAAAATGAATGAAACATTTTACAGCTCTGTCTTTTAATGTTTTTTTTTGGTTTATAATTCATGAAAGCTTACACAGTGGATTCTAAAAGTATTCAGACCTCCTATACTTTTTGCAATTTTTTAATGTTCTAAACTCAGCACCCCTTCATGGCAAAGTGAAAAGAGAATTTTATACAATTTTGTATATTGATTTAAAGGAAAATCCTGAAATGTCACATTTCCACAAGTATTTAGACCATTTACTTCATACCAAGCTGAAGCTCCTTTGGCAGCAGCTCCAGCCTGAAGTCTTTTTGGGTTTGATGCGGCAAACTTTATACACCTGGGTTGGAGAAATTTCTACCATTTTTCTTTGCAACCCCTTTCAAACTCTGTTCAGTTGGATGGGGACTGATGGTGGAGCCTTTTTTAGGGCTCTCCAAAGATGTTTGATAAGGTTCAAGTCAGGGCTCTGGCTGGTCCACTCTAGGACATTCAGAGGTGTCTCAAAGCCACTCCTGTGTTGTCTCTGCTGTGTGTTTGAGGTCATTATCTTGTCAGAAGGTGAGCCTTTACGGCCCAGTCTTAGGTCTCATGTTCTCATTGAGGATATTGCTGTAATTTGCTATGTTTAGCTTTCCCTCAACCCTGACCAGTCTTTCAGTCCCTGCTGCTAAAAAACACCCACACAGCACAATGCTGCCACCGCCATGCCTCACTGTTGGGATGGTACTGGGCAAGAGATGAGCGGTGCCTAGTTTCCATCAGACATAACATTGAGAATTGATGCTAAGCAGTTCAGTCTTGGTTTCATCAGACCAAAGTATTGTCCTCTTCAAGTGGACTTTAAAGTACTTTGCATTGAGGAGAGGCTTTCACTCCGCCATAAAGCCCAGATCAGTAAAGGCCTACAGTTCTCTGGACATCTCTACACAGGATCTCTGAAGCTCAGTCAGAGTGACCATCAGGTTCTTGGTCACCTCTCTCACTAAGGCCCTCCCTTATCACCTGATTGCTCAGTGTGACTGAGGAACCAGCTCTTGGAGGAGTCCAAGTTGTGCCAAATGTCCTCCAGTAGAGAATCATGGATGCCACTTTGCTCTTGGGAGTCTACAGTACAGCTCCTCAGGGGCCGCTCTCCTGCATGTTTTAGATGTGTTCATGCTTTAAAACACCTGCTTTAAATTAATGACTTGTGGACATGCTTCTGGAGAACTTTATGATTTGGTGAGGAGGTAATTAAACCATTTGAATCAGGTGTGTCAGAGCAGAAAAACCTAAAACTTCCAGGACAGTAGCCCTCCAGACCTGGAGTTTGACACCCCTGCCTTACAGCAATCCTGTCTCTGACCTCTACAGGCAGCTTCTTTGACCTCAGGGTTTGGTTTTCTTGCTTTAGTCAGCTCGGAGGCTGTCTCTAGAGAGGTGTGTTTTCACATGAAGTCTAATCAGTTTAATTTACCACAGGCGGGGTCTAATCAAGTTGTAGTGGCATCTTACCTACATTTCAAGCATTGTGTCAAAACATTAGAGTTGTTACAGTATGTAAAGTCAATGTTTTAGTTTGAAAAATATACAAAATGTTATAGAATTCTGTTTTCACTTTGTCATTATGGGATACAAAATGCAGATTAATGAAAATAAAGGTGAAATCCTTGAAGCACCAGGCTCCAACAAAACAAAATAAAGAAGAAAACCTTAAGAACAAAACTGATGTATTTCTGTTTACATGCATACATCAAAGCTGAGTGCCCTCCTGTGAAAGATTACAATCTATCGAGCCTCTGCTTTATTTCTACATCAAATTAAATACTCTCCACCATTGAGGAGAATCTCATTTTGAATCACTTTACTTTGTAATTTAAGTTTTCAACATAACTCTACCATGTCTGATTATGTATTTTGCACTGCACTGGATATTGGATGTGAACATAAGAAAAAAACTGCTCAGCTGGTGACACAATCTGTTTCCATGGCCTTGGGCTGATAATGAGGCTTTAAATGATGCAGTGTTGGTTTGTTTCAAACCTGCCCTACTTAACCTTCCAATGTTGCTACATATGCAACTATAAAGGATTTATTAAAGCAACATGTCCACAGCAAATCTGCTGATTTCCTCCAGGTCAGCAGGTCAGATCCATACTCTGTGTGTCGTATACGCCATCAGTACCCTTCCCTCACACCACCTCCCCTTCCCTGTAAATTTACATCCAAGCCCGTGTAAAGACCAAAAGCAGAGGCGGTGGTTATAGAGGAGCAATGCTGGCAGATGGGCAACAGAAAAATAAAAGAGAAAAAGAGGCATCCTTCTAAGAAATATGTCTTTGATGCTTCAGTACAACCTGAGATAAAAAGTCTGGTCTTTCATCTCCAGATTTTGACAGAAATATAGATGAAAAGTCTCCATCTTTGAAGGGTTTACAAATATATATTTTTGACGTCAATTAGAGACTAGAGACCATACTGAGAAGTGAGCACACCAGTCAGGAGCCCTAACTTCACATGTTGACATACCGTCCCACGAGGGCTCACTAAATTATCAAACCACATTCATCTCTGAGTTTCATTTTGATGTCAGCTGCAGACTTGTAAAAATGTCTGAATGATTGGGATGCTTTCAGAGTTGACAACTGTCCACAACCAGACAGGCAGTCAGATCTATATTCTTTAACCGTGCATTGTATTTCAAACCATTTTATATTTCTTGCGACAGCCGGTGTCTCAAACCCTTTTCAATTTAGTTTTTATATTTGTAGAGTGCTAGAGCTGTTTTTTAACACCTGCATTGCAAAAAAAAAAAAAAACCCAGCAAAAAGAACATCCAAGATCAGAGTCTCAGTATGTCCAGGTCTAAAAACCAGGCTGATGATAGTTAATATTTTAACATTTGTAATTAAAATGGTCCAAATCTTAATTTCAAGAGTAATTCAGGAGATTAAACCAAATGATGGGTATGAGGCAAGTATAAAGTGGGACAAGAAATAATGTACATGACCTATACAGTTTTGCAAGCCGTGCACATTAAAAAAAAGTTGAGATCAAGATTTTCAATGTGGCTTGCTGGTCACAAACAGAATTCAGTCAGCCTTCAATTGAAAATTTGCCAATTTTCTCTAAGTGAAAAACTGGCTATAGGTCACCAACAACAGTCCCCTATTATTTTCTACTTTTGACTAATTTTGACTATTGACTAATATATATTTTTGTGTTTTCCATTAAGACTAGAAGTAGAAATGCCTACAAAAATGCCAAAATACTCTGGCTGCAACAGTTGGTGATGATAGTTTCATGAAAAACAACAGAAAAATATGGACGAAGAATATTCAGTGCGTGGTGAAAGATTCTCTCAAAAAAGTTGTGACAAGTTTAAAAGTGACTGGACCAAATAGTCGGCATGCACCAGGCTGATATGTCATTATTTTTTTAAATTCATCAAAAACTAAGTTTAAAAAAAAAATTAATTTTGGAAAATGTTACAAATCTTACATCTCAACATAAATGCTGTTTTAGGGCTCTGTGCTCTGGTCCACAAAACACAGCCAGAATCCCAGAATTCACCAAACAATGCAAAATATATTAAAACATAGAATATTATTGAATGTATTAATATGTTGATGTGATCTAATGCAAAGGTTCCCAGCCTTTTTTGGTCATGAAAGCTGCTTGTAAGATTTATGTCTGTCATAATGGTGGTAATTGGAAAACTATTGTTTGAGTTGATTCTTTTTAAGTTCATAAAAAGAACTTCACTCTCCTGTCCTTGTACAGAATGTTGCTTCCCTTATCACGACCAGAAGTGTTTATTAAACGGACTGAGACAATCACAGCCAGTCTCTGCGGTCTTTTTAAGTTCATAGGTTTATAAGTGAAAAGTGAAAAGTTTGACAACCACCAATCTAATTGTTTTTCATACTTTACAATAATCTTTGCAATGAACAGCAGACCTTTTGGCTGCTGCACCCTGAATGCCTGTAATGTGACTTGTTTGGGCTCAGGTCTGCCCGGCACAAACAGTTATGATAAAGAGCTTTGCACAAAATTTTGTAGTTATCATGAAAACTGGTGCTGTTTAAATATGGCAAAATCTATTACAGATTTCAAGGATCTTTTCATACACAACAACCTAGCTTCATCTGAGAAAAATCAAAACTGAAATGTCATGTCAATTTAAAGTTCTTCTGTGAAGCAATTTTATTTTAGATAAAAGGACTGTTTCTTTTCTCTTGTCTTAAAGACATCTGTGAGGTGCTTTATTTAAAAAAAAAAAAGTTTTTTTAACATACAAATGACAAGTAGTCTCTTGAGCATTTCACTTTACAAAGCATTTAATGTCTTTGTTGAACTGAAACTTTTATTTATTTTTTGCAAAATATCCATGTTTACATACATATATACATACATACATACATACATACATACATACATACATTCCCAAACCATGTCAACTGACATCTTTGGATGTGAAGGAGCAGCGGCTCTATTCTGATCTCCCCCTGTATGACGGTGCTCCTCACCTCATCTCTAAGGCTGAGCCCGGCCACCCTACGAAGGAAGCTCATTTCAGCCGCTTATATCCAGACATTAAAGCCCAGTTCAAAAGAATGGGTAATTCTGCAATTACAAGATTGTCTGTTAGTGTTTAAATTCTTTTCTGAATCTCACCAATAAGAGGCACAGTTAGTACAATAAGGAAGTACATCAGGCCAGAGGGTACAAACTTAACTCTGTTGTGATAAAATATCAATATATAAAACAGAGTGCAACAAGCAAAAGAGAAGGGATATTTTGTTTCTTCCTTAGTGATGCCTTAGTAATGTATTCAGAATGAGGGTTTGCATTGGATTTTTGAAAGCTCTATGGACTTTTCTGGAAAAAAAATGTCCTTTTGAAGGCAGCATGTTACTATAAAATTACAATGTGCTTCTCTACATTAGTGCTGCCATTCTAGTAATATAAATCGCCTTTGGTAAGAATGCTGATACAGCCCTATGCCATCACTGAGTCTGGCTTTTCAACAGTAATTGTTGCTGATAGCAGTCTGAGTGGCTCTATTTGTCTTTGTTTCAGAGCATATGAGGTTCATTTCTTCTACAAAGGATCTGAAGTCTGATTTGTGCGACCAGCAGTCATGCTCCCACTGTGTGATGGTCCATCACATATGCCTCCAAGCCAAGAGAAGTGGGATGGACCATCACACAGTGGGAGCATGACTGGTGGTCAGACAAATCAGTATTTCAGGTCTTTTTTGTGGGAAACTGAGTCTTTGCGCTAAAAAAACATACAAATCAAAGACAATCTAGACTGGTATCAGCAAGACGTTCAAAAGCCAGGCTTTGTGAAGACACAGAGTGTTATCAGTGTTCTTGACAAAGCTCATTTCCACAGCTGTGATGGCAGCAATAACGGAAAAAAAGTACACAGATGGCCTGATTCACCAAAAATGCACAGCTTCTAAATTTTGTGCATCATTTACCGTACACTAATCACCAGAGGAGAGAATGAATTGTACCTTCTGTGTCATGCCTGCACTCTTTTTTTTTGAAAGCAACAGTGTAGCAGATTGCTTTTCCCTCTTTGTCCTTTCTACTAAGTCACAATAACCACAAGGTGTCAGGAAGTGTTTTTTTTCTTATGCTTTCTGTAAATGGTGCTGTAAATGGTGCTGGTCTTTTGACAAATGTGGTTTGTTCTCCCCATAAATGCATGGGTACTTTGGATTACCCCCACAGTCCAAAAACATGTATGTTAGGTTAACTGGTGACTCTGAATTGTCCTAAGGTGTGAGCGTGAATGCTCTGGCATACTCCATAAGACGTCAAGAAGTCGGTTCACGGTCACATAGTTGCGAGCCATTCATTTTCGCACATACTTTTCATAGTCATCATAACAGACGCTGGGCTCAGAACCCCAGGAAGCTCCTCCTTCCTACTACAGTGATAAAATTTCTACTTCATTCTCCTGTCCTTGTACAGAATGTTGCTTCCCTTACCATGACCAGAAGTGTTTATTAAACAGACTGAGACAATCACAGCCAGTCTCTGCGGTCTTTTTAAGTTCATAGGTTTATAAGTTTTGCTGGAAAAGTTGTAAAGATGGCTGTATTTTTTAACAGCCTTGACCAGAATAGCAGTAGAAGCAAAATGACTCCGTCAAAGATCACCGGCTTTTCCACATAAACACACCCACAAGAACTTCGGACCAATCACACAGTACTTGGTGTAAACCCCTGTGAGAAAAAGTTTGTCCAGAGCCTTGTGTCGTGATGTCGCAGACGAAGCTGCTAGGAGAACAAAATGACACAGTTTTATTCACACAACCACGTGAATGAGAGCCAACTTTGTGACTTTTCATGGAGTATGGAAAGGTCTTAAGCATTAATAGTTGTTTGACTCCATGTGCCCTTGTGATGGATTAGTGAGAGTGTACCCACACCCTCTTGCCTAATGAGATCGACACCATCTTCCCACAACCCTGAGCAAGGATTAAGCTACAATAAAAGATGGATACATGGTAAAATAAAGTTGAAGAAATTACCATTTTAGAAACAACAATGCAATGGACTCCGCCAATCACCGATTGTCAATACATTTGTTCTGTCAACTAATCATAATGACCACACAGACCAACACAGCAAAACGACTAAAGTTTGTCCCTTAGGACAAATTTGGCTCATTGAAAAGACTTACTGGTTATTGTCAAATAAAAGAAAAACAATAAAAAAAATTGGAACAGGAAAAGAAAAAAAAAAAACTACCAGATGGGAAACTGTTAGTTTTGCACTTGCATTTTAACAGCATATCATTTTGTTGTCAACTAATCCTAACCTGCGAAATAGCTGTGGCAGTCAGGCATAGGTATTTAAGCGAAAGCATAAAGTAANGGGGGGGGGCTTGAATTGAAATAAGTAGGGTCTGTAAGTGAATGACAAGCTAAGATGTACTGAATTCTAGCACTATTCTTAAACATGGTACAGGGAGCAAATGTTCTTACTGCCATTATTTCTCAGCACTGGTTAGAGCAGGATGCAAATTTGTTTGTTTTTATTCACTATTTCCTTTAACAGAAGTATATTCACATAAAAGCACAGAAAGTACCCAATGTCTGATGTTGCCATGCCAACAATGCAAAACTACTCCATCAAAACTACAGTGTACCTCAGGTCTATTTCTAACTGTTCAGCTTCAAAGGCAGCAAGCTACTGGAAATAAAAGAGGTGGTTGAAAATTACCCATGACTGGAGCAGCCATCAGGTAAGATGTCACTATGACCAATGTCATTACAAGTTTGGTCTTCGGGAGTTGTTTTCTTGAAGGTACAAATAGAACCCCAGATGGGAAAAGATCTCCTGAAAGTCATGACTCATGTAACAAATACAGTTTTGAAGAATCACACACAGCCTTCTGTATTTAAATGTAAACACGAACCCGAATGAAAATAAAATTATTGAGGTTTGATCCAATTAAATATGATGAACTGGAGACAATTTTAGCTGAGAAACATCTTTTTATTTTGTTCCTCAAACTATGTGAAAATGTATAGGAATTCAGTCTAAATTAATAGGCTGAGGGTGTATTTTAGTGTAAAGTCTCATAGGAACACAATCAAAAATGAGGAACCATCTAACAAGTTTTCCATTACTCTGCAACAATTACAGTACATTTAAACTTAACAAATGGTCTCTGTTCTATTTAATAACCAGGCAGCTGAGACACGGTGTTTTGTAATGCTGCTTCAAAAAGTAGATATTTTCTGTATTGTTTTTCTTCTCTGTTGTGTTCCATAATGAAGTATTGATTTCACAAAGGCTCAAATGAATATCTGTCAGTGGCTCTGGAAGCTCCCTCTCCGGTGAATTTGCGTGAGTGTGTGTTGAAACTCTGTGTGAGAGCCTTTTTCTCTATAATGAAGTAATAACAAATAAATGGAAAGATATAAAGCTCTGGCAGCAACGTTTTTTTAAATTGTTAATTTAAGATTTCTAATTTTTTCACAAATTAGCACAGAATCCTTGGCAAATATGTGAGTGTTGTGAGACTGTCCTTTGCTCCGGTAAACTTCCGTTGGTTCATTATAAGACTGCCAGGGAGCTTCAATGGGTCTAAGGCCCCAACTACACTACACCGGGGTTACTTGATGCACATCTGTAACTGGTTAACTTTTGGAGCTGATCCCATTCAAGATGGCAATCACAGCCAGCTGACTTTAGAAAACTCAAAATTTGCTATATTTCAGATATTTACAGATACTGAGCTAACATTTGATAAGATGAAGAAGTAGATGAGGGTCATTCATTCTCAACACACACTCTGAGTGTGGCATATTGCAATATTGCATGAGATTGCTCATATCATTTTTGTCTAGGTTTGACCAAAGCGGCTCTGTTATTTCTCAATTTAACGTCATTAAACACTGGTTACTGTTGGCAAAGTGAACAAAATATTTATTTTTAGTCAATTTGTTTTGAAATTGTCAAATATCAAGATCAGGGGTAGGCAATCTTGGTTCTTGAGTGCCACTATCCTGCATGTTTTACTTGTTTCTCTGCTCCAACACACTTTATTTCAATCAGTGGTTGATTAACAGGCTTCTGCAGAACATGAAGAGGTAATTTAACCACTGAATCAGGTGTGTTGGATCTGGGAAACAAGTAATACATGAAGGATAGTGGCGTTTGAGAACCAGGATTACCTACCCCTGATCCAGATCTACTTTCCACCTTTTTGGATTTGAAAACCACTTGCAGTGAGCTTAACCAGTGTCCCTCCTGTTTGTACTGCAACCTTACTGCCGTTTGCACATCAGATGGATGGGTCAAACAGCTGCTAACAGGTGCAAGTTTTTCCACCTCACCCTTTTCTCTTGTCATGGTTTACCAAAGATTGTGTGTTTAACAGAGGCAGACTTCTACTAGCTTGATATGATGCTCAGAGTATGAAAGAACCTTTAACCTGTACATCGTGTTCTGTTAAAAATACAAAGAAAATAATCTGTTTAAAAAGTATCCAGGGTAGAGTAGACACATCCTTCAAACACATGCTAAACTCAAGGCTCAAGGGTCAGAAATATCCCTTGTTACCATTTTATCTGGCCCACAAGATTCTATTTTAAATGTATTATAACAAAGTTGGCAGACTGTGACAGAGTAACTCTATCGCTGTTCATTTTGCTCATAAAATTGAGCATACTTAGTAAATTCTCACAGGAATGAGCCAACTTTGAAGCCAAGAAAATTAGGTTCAAATTTTTTAGTAATCTTTTATTTGTGCAGAAATTGGTGGCTCTTTTAAACCAGGGCTGAAAACATTGGCATTTACTGTAGCTTTCCCCCAAAAAAGTGAAAACTTGCTTTTTTTTAGTTTATCACAAATGAATGCTGTCTTTTTGTTTGTGACATTTTTTTTAATCAATAAGCTATCTTTTAATTAAAAAAAACAGTAATTTGACATATTACATTAGAATGCCAAATTCAGTTTGTTTATTTCTTTATTTTCAATAAATATATAAATATGGATGGAGATTTGTCCAAGGTAGGACCAAGGTTTTAATTTTGGACCCTTGTATAAATGAGTTTGTCACCCCTGCCTTAGAATCTCCAAATAAAAAGACATGCATGTTTTTGGACTGAGAAGGGAAACCAAAATACCCAAAGAAAACAGAGCCCTTCTTGCTGTGAGGACACAGTGCTAATTACCACTGTAGAGTTGACTCTCCGCCTATTATAAAAAGCCCCCAGAAAAGCCCACAAAACTGCAAAGAACTTAACTCTCATATTATTCCTATACTCTAACTGGTAGCTGTACATGTTTGTTTTGCACTTTACCAAATACCATACAGCATTCTGTCAATCCTCTCATTTGATTACAGTAATTATACTAATGTTTGAAAATAATAAATGATTTATTGGTTCTCAAAAGGCTAATTCAGGTCTATGTACAAGATTACATATACACCCCATCTGTCACTTTGTCAATTAAACAAGCCCTGCGTGGCATTTGTTTCCATTTCAGGTCAGATAATTAACTGTTTTTGTGTCTGTGTGTATTTTTGTACACTACCTTTGTTGTAGGACTGTGACTCTCATCACACCTCATGACCTAATTTAAGACATCTTAAGGTTATGGTGAAGATAAGTGGCCGAGTGCACTGTTCTGAAAGGGGACCTATTATGCTTCCTTGAACAAGTCAGGATAGGTCTGTGGGCTGTACAAAACATGTTCATTACATTTAATACACAAAATCATTCTCAGATATTGAGATTTCACCTGATCAGTTTGGCCCGTTTTGAGCTCATTTCAGAATGAGCGGTTTTAGGGCTACGTCATTTTTATGCAAATAAGCTGCTGTTGTACGATGTATATAGTGATTATATATATAATATATTAGAATATGATATAATATAATATATATTACACACACACGGGGCAAAAACATTTTCGCTCCCTCTTTGGTAGCAGCAATAAAAAGTAAAAAAAACAACGTTTGCACTCTTCAGGAATACAAATTATTGCAGCATCAACAAAATGGAGACATGTTCATGTGGCACTGAGATTATAATAAAGACATGTTTTTGCTTTCTCTCTTGTGTCAGATTGACACATGTGTCACAAATGTCACTACATAGTCATAACTCAGCCATTCAAGGTGTGTTGCAATTACACAGAAACAGTCATTCTCATGTTCACTGACATTACACAGGCTGTCGGGCTCTCTGAAGTTCGAGACCAGTCTCACCAGAAATAAGATCATTTGTCCAAATCTCCTAAATTTAGCAGTGTCACAATCCAGGCTCATTTTATGTGAAATGACCAGTCATTTCCATGCTGTTGCTGAATAGGGCAGTATCCTTCTGACAGGCTGGAAAGATATAGTACTTCTATTATAAAATGATCACATTTTCCTTCATTCTTGTCATTACTGACAAATGTTTATGTATTCTTTAACAGTAAAAAACATATTTATCCATGAGTTTCATGGGGAAAAAAAGAAGAAGGAAAAAATGCTTTAACACAGAGGTTTTCTAACATTAGCCAGACCAGACCAAATCAGAGGACAGGAGAATGACAAAAGTAGGACAAGTGCATGCTTATGTCCAGTCTAGGAGCACTTCACTGTACCATTTATTTATTATTTTTTTGAAAGGGTAGTCCTGTCCTGGTCCCTATATCAATGCAGGAAACATATGTCTCTATAGCAAAGTGACTGTTTATTTTCAGTGTTATCAAGGTCGTTTTCTACACTTTAGTTATTTTCATGTTAATCATTTTCTCAGTTTATATATTTTTCTTCATCCACATCATTCTAACGGAAATGCTGAAATACGCACTAAAGCCCTATTCGCACCGCATTAGTTTTACCTACAGACGACATGCAATAGTAATAATTACAGAGATTTTCTGTGTTATTAATCCCATGCGAATCAGCCATGTCAGTAATTTTTAAAGTAAAAATTCCCCTGCAAATTACCTACTGTATTTTGCTGAACTCTGAGGTCCTGTCATAATACTAATCCAATCCCAATAGGCATCTCTGTGATTTGGACAGAAATGTGCAGGATCTGATACGTAATCAGGTGTTTTTTGTTTCCTGGGCACATTTTTATTTGCTTTTGGCAATGGAGGCTGCATTGGAGTTCATAGATGACCTTTTGTGTCGACCTGTAACGGTCGTCATAAAAAAGAAAAGGCTGGAGAGAAGGAAAAAAATCACATGCAAATGGTGGCTTGCATCATGCCTTGCTCTGTGCGGTAAGAATAATTTTCTTCCGTTTGTAGCCGACTATACAGCGGACTAGCACTGGAGGTAACACAGCACCGAGCTGAAAAGTAGTTTTAACATCAACTCACGTAAGCGGATGTTATGCAATACGCAGCACGTTAACAACATATCTGGAAAATGTCTAAATTTCAGCAAAATCTCAGGCTTCGGTTACCCCATGCGAATGCGCCACATAAAAAGCAGACGTTAGGGAGTAATTTCTTTATTACACCTGGTCCCTAGGTAAAACTAATCCCGTGCAAATAGGGCTAAAGAGAAAGAACAGGCTTAGTGTGGCTCAAGATTCCCTTTAAATCTTTTTTCTTTGGTACTGTTAACAGTTTCCTCTTGGTTATTAGCCACTTCAGCACACAATCAAAAATTGTCTGCAACAAGATCAAAAGAAAGCTAGACAGAAGGAGTAAAAATGGTAAAAAAAACCCTGCTCTATTGTTGTTCTGGTTTCAAGGGCACAAAGCGAGAGCAGCCATGCACAAAGTAAGATGTGTCATCATTATTTCTCAAAAGCTCTGTATTTTGAGTCTACATGGAGGCACCAAAACAATTTATTGGAATAAATATATAGGAAATAAAATACTACAAACCCATTAGTTCTCCTATACCTTGAACTAAAATAAAAAAATAGACTATACACCATTTTGCACAGATCTTTTATGTAGTATCTGCTGGAAGAAAACTTATTTTGTTGTTGGTGGAAAATTGACATTCATCCACTGGCAGAGAAAATATGGACATAACAGAACTGCTTAAAGCTTTAAAATGATCAAGACTAACAAAAAAGTCAGAGTTTTCCTGAACATCAAAGTAAACACTAATAACTCTGAATTCATAGCAACACTGAAAAGAATGACATTAAAATCAAATTTGGGTGTTTGTTCTTTATTTGGTCAAGTTAGTAAAAATAGTAAACGATCAAAATGAGTAAAAAGTCAGAAAGTGGAGAAACATGGGGCTTATGAACGTGTTTGCATGGTGGCTGTGTTTATTTCCAGTACAATTTTAAAATCCATCTGGTTGGAAAGATGTGAAGGTGACAGTGTCTGCTTTCTGGGCTTTATCTCGTTCTCTCACACACACACATTTGCAGACACACACCACGTGCAGTGGACCATAATTCATAATGAGAAACAGATTAAATTGCACTTATGGAGAAGGCAGCTCTGTGTTTTCGGCCAAGTGTGTCTCCTAAAAATGCATCAACACTCGTTACATTGTGCTTAATGGGCTTCTGAGATTTTTGTCCCTTTGCCATTTGGTCACAGCTTAGGAAAAGTGTTCATAATAGATACAAATTAAGTCATGAGAAAAGTTGGACTCACAAACTAGCACAGACACATTCACCATTTTGGATTTTGCTCTTGGACATTCATATAATTTATTTACATTTTGATTACAATTCACCCAAGTTTCAGATTCACTGGAAGCAGCAATGAGTTATGACTACAAAATGATGGAGAACTTTGTCCTCCAATTAGGATGTTTCCAAACGTGAAAATACTAGCTGGATTTTCTCAAGCACTGGTGCTCCAAACATATGCGACCCAACGATCCGAGCCAAGAATCGGGACTCTGAGGATGTGTGCCTGTGTCCGTTCTGCTTTACTGTTGGCTCAAAACTTATTTTTACCCTAGTTAACTTTTAACGATTCGAAAAAAAAGTCACAAAAAGCCAGGCAGATTCCAGTTTCCAGTTTTTCCTGAATTAACATGTAACATGGCTGTGTAAGTAATAAATCCCAATTTGGAACAAATGCAGTAAAGCCAAAATGGACTTGAAGTGGTCAGTTGTCCCACTGAACACAACTATAATTATATACTTCTCCAGCTGGTCGAGTGGTCTCCTGTGCCAGGACTGAACCTTCTGCTGTCTGTCGTCTGAAAAGCCAAACGCTCATATGCTTCTCAAATGAGGTCAAAGGAGCTGGCTTGGCACAAGAGCCTCGACATTACACGTTTTACAGTATTTATGTTGGCAGTATAGGCTAGTTATAATGTAGTTTACCCTTATTTGTTTGAATTTGCACTCTTACAGCTAAGTGAGCGTGAGCAGGAACAAGGCGCCATTTTCTGTAAACTGTAGAAAATGTGTGCAAGAAAAAAGTATCCATAAATTCTATTGAAATCAAACATCTGATCTGGTTCCAGGCAAAAATTTATATGGGTCTGGATTGTAGTCTGCCATTCACGGGCCCCCTATTTTAGATCCTCTATGGAAACTTAGAAGTCCAGCAAATTATGAATCCTTTTGTGAAGTCGTATCAACGTCGGCAAAATTAGAATACGTTTCTTCTCGCAGCTTGTTGCAGATTCATGCATAAAGACCAATGGAAGTACCATAAGCACATTAAAGTTATTAAAATCAATTACATCTTCTGCTTGATGCCTCAGTAGCCCTACACTGCAGTAAAGAAAACCTGTGTTCATATTGTTCCTCTATTTGCGCAACAAGGGAAAAAAGAGCCAAGTCACTGTTTTGAAGCTTAGCATTAGCATGAGCATTAGCTACTGTCTGGCAGCCATTTACTTAACTGCTCTCTGTTAGTCTTTTAAAATACTCCCATACCTTAAACATGTTGGCATGTTATATCACAACAAATTGCCATATTATATGGCAGCCATACTGCTGCACAGCTGACTTAAAGCCACGAACAACAAATACTGGATCTAATTAAGACAGTAATTAGTCTCTAAGCGACATAGCATAATTTCTGTATTGCACTGACTTGCTTTGTATTATTATTATTGAGGGATGAATCGTATTATATGCATCAGTTGTTGCTGCTCATATAGCTTTAATGTTGAGATATATATGAGCTTAAATATTTTTTTAAAAGCCTAACTTCAATACCATTAAAAATTCAAGCCTCAAAAGTAGTAACATCTTACCAGCAACAAAATACTGAATGTTCTTTTACAAAACAATACCATATGTACTGCTTCTGTTTAGGATTTTTCCAAAAAGTTTCTTCCAGATCTTTTTTTATATTATCAGGAAGTGCACCAAACATCACTCAACAAGGGACTTATGTGTCTGCATTGACCTGGCCTCCAAATTCCTCACATCCCAATCAAACCAACGAGCTGAAACAAGCCAGATTCACGGAGCCCAAAGTGTTCACTACCACACACCTCATGACGTTCCCATGAGGAGAAGCCATGATTGGTGAGAGAAGCTATTTACAGACATCCTGCACAAAACTAAGCAGGGGCTTTTAGTGTTCTGGCATAGCTGCCTGGATTCAGTTTAAGCAGTCTAGGATGGTGATACAACAAAGTGTTAAAAAGGTAATATTGTAAAAGAATGGTCACTTGTCTTTCCCCATTCCCCTCCCCTATATCCAGCTTTTTGCCTCCGGCTAGAAACAGCTAGAGGTGAAAAGATCTTCCTCTGCATTAACTTTGCACCCTATTGTTCAGATAAAGTAACAATGCCGACGCAGCAAAAGCTGCAAATGCTTTGTCACTGTTTGAACTACTTTTACAGTCGAGGCGCAATAAAGCTCTCTGAAGCTTTTTAAGACAAAACCCCACGATGACTGAAAAAGAGTAACAAGAAACTCATTGTTCACTGTCATTGGTCTTATAAATAATATCCAACCATCAGGGGAAAATAGTTTTAGCTGAGCGTTTGCATTAGCTGTAATAATCCCCCCCACCCTTTTTTTTTTACATACTAATTCTCTGAATACATTTTGAAATCTTCCCTGAACTGTGAAAAGTCCCCCAGTTCTAAGCTTCCATGTTCTAGCTTTACTTGTTTTATTTAAGAGCCTTTTCGGCCTTCTATATCCTGTTCAATAAATATGTTAATGTTCTCCTTAACACCAACACCGAGTTCAAAATGTTCACCTTGTCACTCATTGATGATACTCTGGCAAGCACTACCCTGTATTTAGTCTTCTACATATTGAACAGACGGGTTTTGTATTTTGAGCACTATTTAAATACAGCAACATTTTGTAATTATGAATCAAATTTTTAACCAATTGTCACGTAACAAGAAGTAAGTAGGAAGCATGTGAATACACATCTGAATCTTATTTAATATGGCTGCCGACTTTAGCCAACACAAAAATGGCTATAACTCTGTTATGTTTACAAATATTAAGCCAAAACTTGTTGTAGTAGTAGACAGTCATTTACAGCACATACGCTGAACTCGATATTTTACATTAACTTGTGAGGTCGTGCATAACCAAAGTTTGACCAAAACGACTACAAAGCCATCATTTCTCAACATTTTTTAGTCTAAAATTTTGGAAAGGTGGTGGCCGATATGCACTCCTTCAAGGAATACTAGGCATTTATTTCTTCAATCCAAGATCACCCTGATCACCATGTGCAGATGTTTACTTACAGATTTGTAAAGTTTTCATCTTACCAACAAATTCACTGTTTGCAGATCATTGATGAAAGCGACTGTTTATGTTGATGTTGGTTGTATTTTTTTAAAAGCATGTCAAAAGAAGAGATAAAAAAAAATCTCGAGCTCTTATCTTTTTGTGTGTGTAATCCTAACAATTACCCATATCACACACTGCCTCCATAAGCTGCTCCCTAAGCTCTTTGTGCTCTGACATTTTGATGGTGTTTACATGTAATACTGTAATATATTGATTCCATAAGGACAATCCATCTGTATTTTGTTTGCTCCTGGCACTGAAATAAAAAACAAGATTTTAGCTTGCAGACTAAAGCTCCAGAACAACTCCAGTGGTAAAACGATTCCCCTGCGAGGGTGTTGTTTCATTTTTACATTGCTGTCAATGCTACAACCCATTTCACAACAAGCTATTTCCGAGGACGCAGGTGAACATGCACACAGAGGCCGTATCACATAAGCGAGTCTTATTCTCGCCTCCAGAGACTATTTCTGCAGCGCATAAAAGTTACAATCATACGCAGGCTGCTGAGGATACACCTCGGGGCAAAGTCTTTCAGTCGACACCGGAGTCAGTTCCTCAGCCAGTCAGTCATTCACTCTGTGACGCTGTTCAAACAATCGGCCTCCCTGTCCAAACATTTTAATCCACCTACTTCATCCTTATTCCCATGGACGCTGGCGGCTGTCTGCCACAGCACTCCTGGATCATCCAGCACACACTCAGGCACGCCTAACGGGGGGGTGTCAGCACTTTTCAGCCAAGCTCTTGCAACAAATATCCCTTTTTTGCATATTCAAATGGGACACTTATCCAATAATGCTGTTGGGACTTTGCATGATATGGGATGTGGTGGTGGTGGCGGTGGGGTGTGTGTGGATGAATTTGTTCTTTGGAAACAAAATAAACAGGGCTGCTGGGAAACCATCGCGCTTGATGTTTTTGTCTCTGCGCCTTCAATCGGGAGCTGGAGCAGCATGAAGATACTGTTCATTATGATTATGCTGTTTCTCTTACCTAAATGCATACTGCTCCCATGTTTGCTTTATTTTCCAACACTAACGTCCTGCTGGTGCAGAAGTCACTATTACCGTATTTATAAGCAGTTTAGTCCCGACTGCCAACAGCCGCTGCTGTTTGAATATGCAGCCGGATTTAACATTGATCATTTGAAGCGTTTGCTGGAGAGGTCATTACAAGCCCCAGTAGTAAAAGATGCTGCTTCCACTTAATACTGCATTCTTTGTTTGGAATCAATAAACTTTATTGTATGTACATTTCATATTGAATGTTGGGGCACAATATAAACTGTAGTTTTATACTGTAGTTTAACAGATTCCCATTTATTATCTGCCTGGGGTCCACTGTAGCTCATATCTGCAGTACACTGAGCATATTGTAGCTCATTTAGCTCACGTAGCTTATTTATTTTCGGTCTGCTCTTTCATGTTGGCACACAACTACATGAAGTCATATTCAGTTTAAGATCAGTAGTTGCCCTGGGGTCCAACTTTTGTGTTTCTGTTAGACTTTTTTTTTTGTATTCTATTATTACCTTAATATTTGTGCAGTTCTGATAATTTTTCCATACGGTTGAGCCTTATATTACACAGCCTTTCTGATTTGTAGCCTTTGACACTAATTAAGCCTTTTGTTCAGGAGCTTGTGGGCAAAACAGTCCATTGTTCTGGAGTCTGAAGCCATTAGATGACGATGTAATGATGGACATAATTGCTACACTGGAACAAAATATATCTACATTTGGAAGTGTTAAGTGCTCCTATTTGTTTTTCGCCAAATCCATTACTTCTGCTCTCAGATGTCATTTGGTTGGTGTTATGGAAAATAAGATTCGATAATAAGTCTTCTGAGATGTTCTTATTAGCTGGAACAGAATTGTCATGTGGAGAGTGTATCTGCTTATAGCCTGATGTCATGTCACACTGCCCTCAAAGTAATAGCCTTCCAGCAACTACCAAACTGCCGGGGGCCTTGTCTTTTTTACTGATAAGCTTTGTTTAAAAGTCTTACAATCTTAGGTTAGACAGATTCTACTGCTTGGAGTCGTCTCATCTCTAGGATTTTTCTGCTTGACATTTCTTTAGTATTAAAATGATAGAAATCAACAAGCTGGGTCTTATTGTTTCCCTTATTATTTCTGCCATTGTTAGTTAGAAATGAACACTAATGTGTTTACACTTAGAACTTAAAACATAATTGACTATAGTTCGGAATAATAATAGAACAGAACAGAATAGAGAAATATTTGTCAAAGTGGGGCAGGTACCTGGGCTTTATATCCACAACAATGTAATAACCAAGAGGAAATTCTGTTTTCTTCCTATCTTTTAAATGTTTTGGTGCTGTTAGCTTATATGGTTTTGTTTTCAAGGTTTTCATTTGTGTGTTTTTCCTTCAATCACGTGCCTTAAATTGTTGAAATTAGAATGGTGGGAAGGAGGGAGGGGGGTAGGTTATGAAGATAATGTGTAAGGAAAATAAAAAATGCGAATAAAAATGAACTTTTTTTCTCAATCATTTATTTTTTTTTGTTAAATATCAGAATATGAGTCACAATAATGTATGTTTTAGTGCAATCCATCTCTGGTATAAAAGTTTATAGCAAAATTCACTCCTAGTGACTTTTTTTAATTTCAGACACTTGCTAATCTGTTCATGAAAAACAAATACGGCAGAATTAGACTACCAGATTTCATAGGGTGATGTGTTGCATATTTATAAGGCTCTGCTGCAAATTATGTTGCAACAAAATATTCGTGTAAGGCTCAAGAGAAATCGACAAGGAGAGAAATCTGCAGGGACACCCGCTTCGTGTTGTGCACATTTTGCTCTTGCGGTAAGGAAAACGGCTCCAACTGACATCCATAAATTTCTCAGCGCTTTTCATGAATCATAGATCACATGTGTCTGTAATCCCAAATGCTACTGAGCAACACCAAGCAATTTTTCTGCGGCGCTGAGCTGGTAATGTACCAAGTAATGTTACAACTGATGACTCTTTGTTTCAAAACCCACTGCGGCACTTCGGCAACATGCCGCAAGGGAAGCACCAGGGCCCTTTCAAACAAAAACCATGATTTCACCTCTTGTAATATGTGTTCGTGTAGAAGGTGTATTGTGTAAACTGTACAAGATAAAAGCGTTTAATGAAATATTTCCAAAATACAAGCTTTTGACTAATGGGATTTGCAGTGAAGGTGGTAGAAAAAACACCATGTTCTTGCTGATGGTGGATTACCAGGCTACATCATTTGCCTCCTTATGGACACATGTTCTTGGATTCATTGTTCGAAAGCGAACTTTATTCGTACACCGAGATCTGATTCTCCTGTGGGTGGTGATGCTTTTTGGCCACATTTTCTCCCAATGTGTAGGAAGGAAGCAGGGCATGGGATAGACTGAGGAGAAAATGGTGGGGTGGTGGTGGTGATGGGGGTGCAGAGAGAGCAGTGAGTAAAATTACACTGTCCTCGGTTTCACAGTGTAGTTTGTTGGGTTTTTATCTTCGTCTCCGTCTGTGCAAAAAGTCCACCTTTGGTCAGACGCCAACTTGCCCCGCACACCTCTAAAGACAAGGCTTTTACACTGGCTGAAAGAAGCAGAAGAGAAAAAGAACTAGACGAGGTAAAGAAAATGCTTTGAATCATACAGTAAGTGAGTGAGAAAAAAAAGGAGCCAAGGAATGACGGCAGCGTTATCAATAAAAATCAGTGAGGTTTCTCGCTGTGTGACCTTGTGGGTTTAAGCTGATTTTTCTGCGGTTTGGTTTTTCTGCAGTGCCTGCCACCAAGAAAAATTATTACAGTGACTTTGCGAAGGCTGGCAGCTCTCCCCGATGCACATATTGAGACTATCGGATCTTACTGATGTTGAAACAGGAGAAAATGTTATCTCATTGATCCCCTCGGGTGTAATTAAAAGCTAATTGCTGTGGCTGATTTGATGGCATGTTTCAAGTGATTACCAAACATGTAGAGTGTGAACTTTATCAAGTGTTTACAAAAGTTGTGGTGTTCTTTAATTACCTGTCAGTGAAGGAAAGATGGGAGGAAATTTAGAAGTCTAGGGTAAAAAAAAATAACCTTCCATCAAGTACCAGTGCTATGTGGTAATGGTCAGTGGTGCAGATACAATTATTTTTACTTCCTGAACCTGAAACATCAGAAATGTTGTCTAGTTTTTACTTACTCCAGGAAGTTCTATTAGATGTGTTAGACTGTCTTGCAGCTTGAAGGTAGCATATCATCTTTCTCACTTTTTAAATTTGTATTTCATTCAGTCAAAACCTATCTTCATTATCCACTGCAGGCACAAGTCTGTTTTGTGATGTAACTATTTAGTTAGTTTAATATGAAATATCACAACCTTAAAAGAATAATAATAATACCTTTATAGTCACCAGTGTTTGTTCCAAATGAAATTCAGCTCAGTTATTTTTACTGATTGCATAAAGCTGTTATGTCAACATAAAGGACTTAACAGATGGTGTTGCCTTGATTACTGTGGAAATATCAAATACCTTTAGATTTGAAATATTCAGAGCAGTAACCCCTGTCACTGCTGCAGAGCTGCTTTAGTGTTATATTATTTTATACAAAAAAGCGAAACAGCTGGCTTAAAAACCATCTGTTTGATTAACTTACACAATATTTATTTCCAAGAGCTGGTGCAGAAAGAAAACCCTCCCGCACATTTAACTTTCTTTGGTATATTTCCTACATATTTATGAAGTAAGCAACATCTGCAGCTGATTTCCATGTAATACTAAATTAATTTTGTACAATGTACTATGGTAAAGTATAGAGTGGAGTAATGTGGCTTCCTCCTTCAAAGTGCTGCGCCTCTTTTTGGTTGAAAACAAAACTGTGATAATCTGCTGCTGACAAACTGGAAATGCCAGTGGTGCGAGTCTATGTTGCATTTTGCATAAAAAATTTATTTTGTTAGCTATTCTAGACAGAGAGGCAATAAATGAGAGATTTGTGGCTTCAGGCCGGTTGCGGAGAAAATTTAAATGGTAAACCGAGGGAGGCTTTGTCTTGTCAATATGTACACATATGACTTCATCAGAAAAAAAACAATCATGTGCAAAATCATCAGTTACTTATGTTTTAATCAACTAGAATTTTACTTGTTTATGAGTAATTTTAAACCATACCATTGTTTTGTTTTATGTTTTTATGAATAATTGAAAAGATTCAAACACCTCTGCAACTCCTACTTAAAGGGCACTGTATATTAAGAGTCTGGAAATTAGACTAGCTGGTTAAGCTCCTCAAGAAAGACGAACTATCTCAGTACAGCAGCTGGTGAGGAGTCATGCTGCTGTCGATCCCCAGCAAGGAACTGACCAGAGTCAACCTGAAGACAGACAAGAGACGAAGATCAAAAAAGGCAGGATTTTGCCAAAATAAATCGTGCAAAGACCACATGGCGAGTTTGCGCATTATCGTTGAACACTTCATAAAATGGCAAATCCCCACTGACATGACCTTTGGGAATTCTGAATAGGCCTTTGACGGTGTGGACGGGGAGATCATTTGGAAGCTGATGCAACACTATGGAAAAATTCCAAAGTTTATCATCATCATCCAGTAGCTATATAAAGATGCCATCTGCCCAGTTATACATATTGGGAAGCTAACAAACGTCTTTGCAGTGATAACCGGAGCGAGGCAAGGACGTATGATATCACCAACAATCTTTCTTATCATCATAGTGAAGTGAAGTGAAGTGAAGTGAGATTTATTTATATAGCACTTTTCAGCAACAAGGCGATCCACAGCGCTTTACAACAGAAACAAAAACAGAATCTAATACAGCAGGTACATAATGAAACACACAAAAAAAAGAAAAACACGTCAATCATGTATAATCTAAATAAAATATAGGATAATCTAAATGAAATCACAAAACCAGACATATCTAAGCATGAGCTAAGACAGTCAAAATAGTAGCTAAAATAATCTAAATACATACCTAAACATGAGCAAGACAGTCATAGACTGGATCATGTGAAGAATGACTATTGACACCAATATAAGCATCCAATTGACTCTGGCCAAGAAACTTGAGGATCTTGGCTTTGCAAACGTATGCCTTCTATCCGACAAGCAGCAGCATGCACAAGCAAAGAGGCAGAAAAGACTGGTCTGAGAATCAACATCAGGAACACAGAGGTAATGAGGATTAATAACAAGCAGAAACTCCCACTGCAGCTGTAAGGAGAGAACATGGAGACAAATAACTTCACTTACCTTGCATTTTCAGCAAGGTTGGTGGTGCTGACGAAGATATTAGAACCTGAATCAACAAAGCTATGCTTGCTTTTAACACCTTGAAACACATCTGGAAGTCTTAGGCATTACTGCTCCGAAGCAGAATTTGAATCTTCAGCATTTGTGTGAAGACAGTGGCAAGAACCAACACAAATTAAACAGTGTGGATGTAAAAAAAAAAAAAAAAGCTAAAGGGGCTGTATAGGATATACTCTGTGTAAACCAGATGAAAACTTCACAAGACAAACACTAGACTAGAACCCACAGGGGAAGTGAACGGTTGGAAGGCCAAAGGAGACCCCGAGAAGATCAGTTGTGAGTGAGGCTAAGGAAGCTGGACTGATGTGTGTACGTCCACTGAAAAGAGATGCCCAGAACAGAGTCCACTGATGAGGTGTGAATGCAGCTCTATGCTCCCCAAGGCGTGTACAGGAAGAATATGACAGGTGTGAGAAATACATTCTCTAGTGATTCACTATAATACCCTGTTTACACTACTCCAATTTTTGTATTGGTATTTTTCCCTTGTTTATTAAAAAATGCTGACCTCATCATTTAAACAAAAACCCTGAAACATCCATGTCATGCCACTAGGTGGTAAGAATGTCCACATTAACAACATATCAAATTGGAGAGAAAAATCATTCTTAGCTGCTTAGCTAAATATTCTCTTTTCTTCTGTAATGATACCATTTCCAATTTACTTTTTGTTAATAACTATTTCAGCACACATTTAAAAACTGACAGTGACAGGGTCAGGATAAATTGAGACAGGCTATATATATATATATGTGGCCTCTTTGACAGTGGGGTTTATAAGGTACAACGAGGTAGTGAGCACCTGCAAAACAAGCTAAAAAGCTCCTTATATCAAGGCCAACCTAGATATAATAAAAACTAAGTTCAGTCCTTCAAAACCTCAATCCACCTATATATATATATATATATATATATATATATATATATATTATGACTAAGGTAATAGTTTATCAGCAGTAATATTCTATAATTATTTGCCTTACAGCCAAAAAACAGACAAAAGGATTATTGGGGGCACTTAAAATCTGCAACAAAACGCTTTAGTCTAATTAAATGTTTGTTTTTTTAGTAAATAACATAGAAGTTGCATTTACCCCTAGTCAAAGTAGAGGGGCGGTTTTCACCCAAATAGGAACACGACCATTGTGCCATGGCTAAAATGTTGCTCTACTTTATTTTGCTGCATAGAATTCATAGCGTGTAGAAGTTAAAGTTACTTTAATCAGTCTTGTCAGTGGCATCAACCCCTGCTGTTAACGTAAATGAAGAATCCAGTTACTCTCATGCGCTTGTCTTGGTCAGAATACAGAAGCATTTTTTTTAACATGGGACAACCACCAGCAACACAGAGGTTGCTGTTCCTGTAGGGCAAAGATGCTGACCAAGGCCCAGTTTACGAAACGCTGTTTTTCAGTGAAATCAAAACCGTTCTGTTGCATTTTGGCTGTTCGTCTACACAACAACAGTCAGATTCTCTGACACTGAAACTTTTAAATCAACGTTTTTAAGTGGAAGTTTTTTTAAACTCCTGGCATTTTTTATTGGGAAAACATATTTTACCTGGAAGTGGAAGTGTTTGCACATGCACACTACTGGTTTCAGTCAGTCAGTAGTTATTCTGCACATGCACGAGTGGATCTACAACAATGGTGGATAGCATAGTTCTGTTTGTGCTTATAGAATCATACTTTTAGATTTATAATTTAAAGTAACGTTTAGCAGCTACCCAACCTCATCATCGGACCAAACAAGCATTCATCAATCATGTATTCACCATTTTTAGATGCTTATGCTCAAGATTCAAGTGTCTGCGCGCATGCACGTGTTGTTGAAATACAAAAGTCACAGCACCAGCCAGTGACCTGGAAACCCCAGCCGGTTCAATGTCTTTTAGGGTCTTGTCTAAACAACGATTGCGATCACATCATTATTGTTTAAACCTTGTAACATTTTTACAATCAACATTAAAAAATCTATAACATTTTCAGGTGATCATTCACATGTAAACTAGGCCAAACATTATGCCTTCCTGGATGAGGTTACACCCATCATTTTAAGAGCCAGAAGAGCAGCTGAGAATAGAAGACATCTGTCAGCCAGATATCTGTAGTGATTACAGATGGCTCTTCTTCCACTTAGACTCTCTCTCTCTCTTTTAATAATCATTGGTTTGCCCTTTCTCATTCTAATTTTTCTCCTTTTCTCTGCACCTAACTTTTCCCTCAGCGTCTCCTTGTCTCTCTTCTGTGCTTCTCTGCCTCTAGGCCCCCAGACAACTCACATCATCAACATCCAATATAAGATCATTTCTATCTTCGAAAAGGTCAAGATGAGAACTCGAGGTCAAGCATGCTCCTCTTAGCAGCTGATTAAATAGAATTTCTACCTGGTACAAACTGTATTTCATTTAAATGTTTCCCTAAATGACAAAAAAATCTGAACTTTGTCCATTTGAAGTGTGATTTGAAGTTTTGACCCTTTGTAATTAAATGTTAAAAAGCGACAGCCTCAAAAAATAGCTTTACATAAACCGCTATTATGCTTCAAATGGCAGAGGTTTTAACTTGATCAAAAGAAGTTCAATACAGGATAAGAGGAATATCCAGGTGCCCCTCAGATACAACATAATCTTACCAAATCATTTGAGGACAAAGAGGTGTCACTTTAGAAGCAGCACAATTATCATGAGATATTTTGTTGTCAGGGTGGACTAGATTAGAAATGTTAGCATTGTAAAAAGTAAAGAATGAAGTATATGAACACAAAGACTCTGGAAGTGCAAATAGCAGCAGAAGCTAGTTGTAGTACTTCCAGTGAAGCCTGGGGTACATCTACGAAGAATATCATATTTGTCTTCTGCTGAAATGACCATATAATTTGTCCAGAACGCAGAACAGCACAGCCAAAATTTATGTGATAGAATTTGCATGAGCCTCTGTGAAATGTTGAAGACTGGAGTTGTTTTAAGATGGCCAGGATTTGTTGCTTCTGGTGGAATGTTTGAGCAGTATTGTGTTGACAGCTAAAAGGTGACGAACCTGAATTTGGCACCCAGCCACTCTTAATTAGCAGAGAAACGACTGAGACCTCGGTCACATCACTGATTATCCCCACTTCTTAGATTCGCTGCACATTAACTGCACTGATCCACATTTAATGTAGTTTATTGTTTAAAGTAGTTAATGAAAATAAAATGAAGGAGATGAATGGCCATATAGTTGGCTATGAACTAAATAGTAGGATATACTGTATGTGGGTTAAGAGTATATAAATATAGCTTTGTGGCACCGTATGACTGTATATCATTTTCAGTGCAGGTTGTAATTTCTTTTGCAGCTTTAGACTCAATAAATCTGCATGTTGGATCTAAAATGGACTCCAAAAGCCAACTAGCGCAACAGGACACCATTAGTCCTGTTGTCTGGTTTCTTTAGAGTAGTATCCCTGGCAACTGCAGTACCTGTGAGACACTGATTAAAGTTCTTTTCTTCACTGCCAAGCCTATGAAAGCTCAACATTACCAGGCAATGGGGTTACATTGTCGGCACACTAATGAAGCCAGTGGGCTCTCTTTTTTTTCAAGTGTCATTCTGGATTATGGCCATAGTATGAGGGTTAGAGTGGATCTGTGTAAGTGTTTCTGTGAGACATAACAGCATGCCTCCATGTGCTTTGGAAACCTCCCCCTCCCCTGATGTTTCTGCAACACATTGTGGGTACATGTGGAGCCTCGGCGCCTGCACGACCCAGGATCCTTGCCGTCACCTCACCAGGCAACCGGCGCTGGAATAATTTCATCTGACAGGTGACTTAACAAAGCTTTGGTCCATGGCAGGCGGCAGACCAGGGGCTGGAGGGTCTATGTTAGGCCTGTCAGCTTTGTTTTCGGCTGAGGACTCTGTGTTGTTACGATATTAAAATCTGCAGCCAAATACAAAGTTTTTCCTATTATATTAATCTCACAAGAACTATTTCCTGGCCACAGTCAGATCCTGAGAATGCACTGCATTCTGGAAATAAAAATCACATAATTAGGTTTTTCCTCACTTTAGCCGAGTTGAGGCATCAGTAACGTCACAATCCAGCCTCTGCGTTCTGAGGTAACACAGGACAAATGAGCTGCTGCTGGCGCTCCTCATGACAGCAGACAAGGGGTCACAGTCAGCCAGCCGCTCAGCCATTAAATGTGTGACATGTTTATTGGATGGGAAAAATGAAAATATCGATGGATTTAACTCCAGGGTCACAGACCGCACAAGAGACAGGTTAACTAAATGACTTGGACACCGCAAAATGGAGAAGAACGCACCGCTGCAGACAGAGGCGCACACACAATCATAACCAGGGCTGTCACTATACAACCATCCCATTAGGACTGCAACAGGTGGAAGTATTCATATGACAGGTGTTGGTCATTACACAATAGCAATGCAGCCACTGAGCGGTGTTTATGTCAATGGCGCAAATTGGTGGAAAACGTATGAAATGTCATAAAATGTAATGAAAGGGAGGAAATGGGTTTTCCCTCTCCATCAACCTAGATCACGTTTTCTGCTGCTCAAAAATATTCATTTTCATTCGAATCTATTTTGACATTTTCTTTGTTTGTTAGTTTAATGAAAATCACAAAACTCAAGGACAATTTCCATCCAGCCATTCATCTACCCATCCATCTTCTTGCACTCATTCAATGTTGGAGGCAACAGGTCCAGGAGACATCCCTCTCCTCAGTTATACTCTCCTGCTCCTCCTGGGGAATCCCAAGATATTTTCAGGTCAGAATGGATATATAATCCCATCAGTTAATTTTGAGTCTGCCCTGAGGTATCCTCCCATTGGGATGTGCCTGGAAAACCTCCAGAAGGAGGCACCCAGGAGGCATCCTAAACAAATGCATGAACCACCCCCACTGATTACTTTTGATGTGGAGCAGTGGCTCGACTCCAAGCTCTCCCCATATAATAGAGTTCCTCTCCTAATGTAAAACTAAGCCCAGCCCCCTTAAGGAGGAAGCTAATTTCATTCACTTGTGTCCAAGAATCTTGTTCTTTTGGACATGATCCATAGCTGATGACCCTAGCTGAGATTTGGAAAGTAGATGGACCAGTGAACTGAGGGCTTTACCTTTTGGTTTTGCTTCTTCTTCACCAAAACAAACTGAAAGCAATGTCCTCATTACTGAAGAAGAGGCCCATCCATCACTCCATCCCTCCATCACTCATGATCAAGACCACCAGATACTTGAACTCCTTTGCTTGAAGTAAGGACTCACCATCTACCCATTCCTTTTTTCCAAGTTGAGAATTATGTACAATTTACAAAAAATTCAATTAACAAAATGACATAGACACAGTTCACAAATGGACAACTGGTTAAGGAATTCTAGCTGAGGTTTTGGACAGCTGCTATTATTATTTATGTTTGCATTTCTTGTCATTATTTGACATATGACAACTGAAACTGCATGACAGAGCTGGATGGACGACATGCCAAGAACCAAGGACAGTGAGTGCATCAAGATAGTCTCGTGTGATGGAATACATTTGATCATTTGTGTCATATTTACTTGATTTCCAGAATTGTGCCTCTGTGTTTTAGTGCATTGCTGGATCCAGATGAAAACTCAACATTTTTACACCACTTTCTAATGAGGCATCTAAGGAGCCTTTATAAACAGTAACTGATTTTTTCACTGACATAAACCAAATTGCACAATGCTTAAATAAGATTAACAAAGATAGGAGCTTTGGTTTCTCCTGTATGTATACCAGCTGTGACAAATTGTTACTTGTCTGAGATGCAGATTGACAGGACATCCAAGTTGTAAATCTTCTAAAAAAGTAATACGTGGAAATGCACCCACTGCCGTTTTCTTGGCTGGCTGCTTAATTACGTTACTTGTTTAAGTGACTGCTGGTGCTATGAAGAAAAAACTCAGTCTACTGAGCAGTAAAATATGCTGCAGACACACATTTGTAGAAAATAGTTCACCTTAATTATCTTTCACTTCTTGCTTCCTGACTTTAGTTTTAAATATCTTACAGCTATCAGAAATAACCCACTCTAAAATGTTTTTCTTGCTCATGCCATTTAGCAGCTTTTGCTATAATACAATCAGAAACTGAAACAAAAATTTTATTTATAGTGTGTTTATTGGCCAAAACAAAATATTAAGGCAATCAATTTTCAGCCAGTAAAGCTGAAAATCAGCCGATTCTATCCACTGACTAAGCAATCAATGCATTCTTGTATTCTGTTCTAAACTTTAGGTTCCTTTTAAAGAACAATTATTGATTGTATTCTAACAATTTTATACCACAGCCCTCTTTTACATTTAGGATTGTTTATTTATAGCATGTACAGCAAATTTTGTGTGCTGTAATTTTTACTTTGCTTCCATATTCTGTTTCAAGGTTTTTTTTTCTGTTCACTTTAAAATGACAAAGCAGTTTCATAACATGGCAGTTCAAACAGCTTGACAAGCTAATAATTGTGAGAATCTCAGTTTTTGTGGTATTTCTTTGTGTTCATTTCTAGATTTGATTCGTTTAGGATCATGTTTAGTTCCTTGTGTGTCACTTTTCTGTTTCCCCAGTGTTTGGTTTTCAGTTTCCACTCTCAGATCCTGCCTCACCCGATTAGCCGTTTCCCCTATGTAATCAGTCCAGACGTTCTCTGTTTGTAATCTTCATGTGTCACATTAAGGCTACGTTCACACTGCAGGCAAATGCATCCCATTTGTGATTTTTCTTTTTTGCCCCTATACGACACATATCAGATTTTTTGATGGCAGTGTGAAAGTGACAAATCATTTTTTTATATCCGACCCAGGTCTTTTTTCCGCATGTGGTACTGAATCACATAGATACCCGATGTTTTTCACAGCGACCTCAGTGTGAACATTCATGTTGCATTTCATCTGATTTTTACGCCATCCGACTTTTACAACTTTTATCTTTTATCATTTGGGTGTGCAGTTGGCCCCGATTGGACAGCAACTTTCAAATCAATACACACACTGCTAACACTCACAGCATCCATATTTACTTCTGTAAACTGCAGAGTGTGACGTCAAATCTTCTTCTGAGCATGCGGGTCATTTCGGGAACTGGAGACTGTTTACGCTGGAGTCTGATGTAGGTTGCATTAAAAATCGAATGTGAACAACCATGCAAAATAAGTTTTAAAAATCTAAATTGAGCCTTAAGACCTGCAGTGTCAATGTAGCCATATTCTCCTCCCTCTCAGCTTACCCTCAGTCATGCCTTGTCAGTTCCTACTGCAGTCCAGTTTGCCTTTGTGTTTTCAAGCTACTTGTGTTCTCCTGTAGTTGTTTTAGTTGCTGCCACTTCTCATTCAAGACCTCCTGTGTTCGCCTGCAGTTTTGGGGTCAACTACCACCCTCCAAACCTGACAACAATGGGTTGTCCAAGTCAATCCACTATCAAAGTAAATTTTGCCACCTTAAAACAATTCCAATTGTCATTATTTCATATTTAAACAAAAATCATTTTCACATTACACTGTTAACTGGGCAAAAATATTCCAATATTTTTCTACCAAGTGACCCAAGGCTGCACCAAAGTGCTGTAGCTAGCTGCTACAGCTATCGACATTCTTTTGTGAATAACTGTGTGTTTTGAAATTGACAAGATTTATAAAATAGCATTTGCATGAACCTTGCATGAAACTTTTGGAGATGGAGCTGTTTTAAGACAGAAGTGTGCCAATTTAGTCTTGGTCCCACTCAGACTAGCTATTAGCTCATCATTCGTGTCGAACGTAAACTTTCTCTAAACTGCAGTCATTCAGAGACTTATTTTCAACCGGTAAGATTTTATTGTTCGTAATTTCTTGACCTTTAAAATGGCTGAAATATATATTTTTTTTTAATGTTTGACAAAACATTGAAAAGCATTTTATTTAATTTCATCATCCATCTGCTTGATCCTGGACAGAATCCCAGGAAGGTAGTGCCAGTGGTCAGTAAGCGAGAGGCAGGGTACTCCCTTCATAAACCAACCTAAATAAATTTTAAGAATTTTAGGAATTAACTGTAGAAAAAAGCTTGCCATGAATATTTTTTTACACATTTTACACTCACTGACTTATGTTACTTTAGTGAAAATATGCACTGCTGCCATTTAGCAGAAAGAAATGTTTGAATTGTGTCTGGCATCCCCTTGAGGCGTCTTTTTTTTAAATGCGGTGTTTTGAGGAGCGCTTTCTTGCTTTAACAGAAATCCTTGACTTGCAATAGGAGCTAAAAAATGCCACTGAGATTTTGTATCTGACACTAAGCCACGCAAATGAGTTCTGCTTCACTTTTAGGGACAAATAAAAGTGCTTTTTCTGTTCTAGCTTAGAGGCTTGGTGGAAATCCCCTTTGTATTAAAAAAAGTACACAGGTACTTAAGTATTGCCACCAACCAACATGGGATTTATCAAAATCTATTCTTGTTACAACAGAGCAATCAATGTTTTACTACTATCTTTTCTGTTGTGTTTAAGCAGAAAAGATTAGAAGCTCCTACGGTGCTGACACAACTCAGAAAAATCAAGCACACAGACACCGCAGGCACAGTGGTGAGGAGGGAGGGCTGGGAGTGGTGGTGACAAGCACTCTGGTATAAATCAATAGCCGGCATCCAGTGATAAATCCCCCCAGCTCCAATGACCGACTGGCCCTCACACTGGCGCACACAAAACAAGCTCGATCCCCCACGTCACAGCAGCCAAAACTTATCACTGCCATGGATCAGTAGCTCGCTGATGTGTCAGCTGAAAGTCAGTTTAAAGTGTTGCTAAAAGAGATAGCAGCTCCTCGAGGGGATGGGGCTGAGGATTGAATCATTCATTGTAGATATTTAAAGAAAGGGAGTGTAGCTGGTCCGTGCAGACCAGTTTGGACACAGATGCTTTGCTTTAGGTTTAGGGAAGACGTATTTTAAGAAGGGATGGGCAGTGGTTTTCGAATATTCATAAACAATAAAAATTTGATGAATTAGTCTGACATTAGTGAGAAGCAGCTTTCTTTTTTCCACTGGCATCTGGTAGTAACACGCTACTAACACCTAACACAAGGTGGCGATAACGTGCCAAGTTGCTTCCTGGTGTTACATTTGACAACGTATTAGAGCCACAAAATTATAAGACTTTTGACCCAGTTTTGAGAATATAGTTTTGACATTTAAGTCGTTATGTTGAGACTAAAGGTGCAATGCTGACAATGAATTTGAGTGTAATAAAGTCAAAGTAATACAAGAAAAAAATCCAAATGTTGAACCAAAAGTACTTTAAGAATTAAGTCGATATGACAAGAATCTAAAACCAAACCATAACTGGCAAAAAGACAAATGATAGCCGTACACCTTGTGTAAAAAGTGACTAAACTTCAGAAAAGGTTTTAATAATATTGAAGTTCTTTTAGCACATACATTAACTTACATCTGAAGCTGTACCCAACCTGTAAAAAATGTCTGAAAATTCAGAGTGATGTAAGTTGCACTATGAAATTTACCAGAGAACAATAATAATGGGCTCTATTTGTACAAGCATGAAATGGTTTCGGAGTAATTCAAGGTCAGTAGTATGTGTGTGAGTACTTGATAATCATATTGGGAAGGGCTGAAGCAGATCCTGACACTGCTGCAGCTGTAATAAACCACACCTCGGACTGGATCAACAAAAAGCCTCGGGTTGTTATTTTGTAGTTTACCGAGTAAAAGTGCAACAATAACCATCTGTTAAAAAATAAAAAATAAAAACAAAACAAAATAGTCGGGTTCAGGTGCACGATGAGGTTTGCTTCTGTAAAGTTCACTTTGTTCTTGGAATACTACTTTATTCCAAGAGCAACATTTCAACTTTAAGCTCCAATATGATCGCAAAACTGGAAAACAAAAAAATCTTACTTCTCTTTTCCTGAGTGACCCTAAAACATTATTGTAATAAAGTCTTGGTTCAGCTTAGTGTTTTTTTTTTTGTTATTGTTGTTGTTTTTTTTTTTCAGTAGAAGAAGCCGTTTGTTGTTATTCTGACACCTGTGCCGTACTAATTAGCACTTAATGAACAAAGGGTCAAATAAAGTCATGTTGTGGAAGGCTTGAATGGCTGAAAATTGGAGCTTTTCTATGTGTGCGTTAATTGTATTTTCTGGTGGCACGGCGTGGAGAGCACTGGGTCAAATATCTTTAAAAATCATCAAATTATTCCCAGTAAAATTGGTAATTTTGCTTGAAGTGCCTATCCCTAATTGTATGTTTATGTTTAAGGTGAGAAAATTCCATCTTCCTGAAGGACCTCAGCAGAAGTTGAACTTTTCTTTCAAAACATATTCTTTTCTGCTTCCGGCCACATCAAAACCACTTCACCAGCTCAGAGGGTCTACTGACAGAGGATGACGGATTGATGAAGCTGTGTGAAGCAACAGGTCCACAGGTCCATTTATGAAACAGAGACGAGATTTAACTCAGGAGTGTTTGACACCAATCCTCTGCATGCAAACACTCACTCCGCCTTGTTTACACTTGAAGACAAAGGGCACCTTTGCACGGCTGAACTTGTCCAGTGTTCTTGGCATCAGATCGTGTGTTGATGCATTATGAGTGTCATCATTCACACAGTGTGTGGGCTTTGCAAGGCCACATCACACGGAGCAATTTGGAAAATCAATAGGAGCTGAGCCATTTTTATGTATCTGTGGAAAGGAGAAATTCTGCTGCAACAGAAAGCAGGAACACCTAATTTCACCGTGTAAATTGGGAGGTAACAAACACCATAAACTTTGAAAAAATACAACGTTATCTTTGTTTTAATAACCCAGAAGCTCATAAATTGTGAAGTTCTCTGAAAACCGAAAGAGCTCGGTTCATTGCATCCAACAATTGGTGAGAGGAGGGCGGCTCACTGAGATGGAAGCTGCAGTGTTTTTCCAGGAATGATGTACTGTTCTACATTCACACAGCTGATGCATTTTTTATGTTCAAAACCAGAGGGGCTTTCTCACCTTCAATTTTAAAAGTGTTTACTCAGCAGCAGTCCAGAGAGCTGATAAAATAAGTTAGGGCAGCTGAATTAAAAATGATTCTTCAGTGAAGAATCTGTCCCCCAAAAGAGTTCCTCGCAGCAGCACATTTCTGGCCTTAATGTGATTGGGAAAAAAGGGAGAGGTGGAGGTTTCCTTTCTTACCATGATCCGCCTCAAAGCAGTCACTCTTTGTCTGATATTCTATCTCCACATTTTTATTGTGAGTTTCTTTTATGGTTCCTTTTTTGTTATTCTTGTTGTTTTGTTTTCATGGACTATTTATAAATAGTAAGCCATAACATTATGACCACATACCAAATACTGAGTTGGACCTTATTTTGTCGCTGAAACAGCTCAAACCAGACAAAAAAGTTCTGGGGCAATCTGAAGTGTCTGGTACCAGAATCTAAGCAATTACTTATTTGGGTCTTATGTGTTTTGAAGTGGGGTCTTTGTATATTGGGTTGGCACCTGACAGATGCCATTAAACCCAATCGATTTGGTATCTAGGGAGTGTGTTCATTCAATCATGTCCAAGCAATTCTTGAGTGGTCCACTGCTGTCTTATTGAGGGGGAGGGCTGCTACTGTGAAGGAGGGTGGTGATGACAAGTAAGTAGAATGATTCTTTTTTGTTTCAGATGTTTTTAGATAGTAGTAACATCTTAAACAAAAAAGTAGCATCCATTTAAACACCAGAATGCATGTTTTCCTATTCAAACAGTGGTTCTGAAATTTTTCATACTAAGTACCACCTCAGGAAACACTAAGCTCTGTAAATACCACCATTAAGACAAAAAAATTAAAAACAATTGTACAAACTTACAAGTTTATATTTAAAGATAACCCAAACGAGCAAACTGATAAGTATACTTGAACGCCTAACTCTAACCTAAAATCCAAATCCAATTCTTTATTGAATTTGCACATAATAATCAAATAATTTCTCATATTTCAACAAGCTTAATCAAAGAAAATTCTTATTTTAACATTCAACCATGTTTTTCTTCAGTTACTGAAAAACAATAGGTCAGAGGTCATGCAAAAGGGGTGATTCTTTATGCTACATAAACATCGAGCAGATAACATGCAATGTGCAGTCTTTGTAGATCTGCTTGTCTGCGTGTGGACAGAAGGTGCAAACACTGCAGAAAATCTTTGTTTTTAAGAATATCTGGTGGCTCTGGGCTCGGGGTCCCTCCTGGGGTCTTGGGCTCTGGCCCTCCCCCCTTATATCTGCCTCCGGTCTTGGGGGTCAGGTCTCAGCTGCTTCACAGTTGCTATTAAATGTNGCACTTATGCATGTTCACAACCACACACAAATAGATGTAGGAATGCCTATGTAGGTATCATATGTAGACATATAGATAGATATGTGAAGGTATATTCATGTGTATGCTGTGCTTTGTCATGTCCTTTACAGGGGAACAGACAGTGGTCAGGTGCTTGCCGTGTTGCCGTGTGCTCTCTTTGTGTATACATCTTATATTTTGTAGTCTTTCTTTCTTTCTCTTCTTTTTCTTTCTATATTATAATAAAAAAAAAAAAATATGTATATATATATATATATATATATATATATATATATATATATATATATATATATATGTGTGTATATATATATATATATATATATATGTATATGTGTATATATATGTATGTGTGTATATAATAAACACTCCACTTGATAATCACTAGAATAAATAGTTTTCAATAATGGTGTGGAGAGGATGGCTGTAAGGGGAGAAGGGAGGCCATTAAAAAAAAAAAAAAAAGAATATCTGGTGAAGTGTAGACGGGGCCTTAGAAACAGAAAATGGCAGGACATTTCCTTTGCTTTGTCATATTGTGTTGCATCAAAAGGCTCTGTGTTGGTGTGTGGAGATACCCATCATATCAGACAAACCAGAGATGAACAACTCTAGTACCTGCAGTTATCCTATATTTTGAAGTACTTCACGTTTAGATTGTTTCTTAAATCTAATGAATACTGTAGGGAAGAAAAATAGAGAATAACACTGGAATTTCTCTCTAATTTGTGTTCACATTCATTGTTTTTTTCTAATAAATATGATTTTTAGTTCCTGTCATTGTTTTGCTGAGAGGAAAGGACTGCCAAACTCTTCCTTTTTTGTGATTTACATTTAATTTGCATACCACAAATTCATAGCAGCCTAATTTGTTGTATGCAGCATAAATCTGTATTTCATCCTGCTCTGCTGTTTTACAGCCTAAAAACATTTAACATTAGCATATTTGTTAAAGCAACAAGATGTAAAAAAATTTTGAACATCAATCCAACACATTTTTATTCAACTGCTTTTTTATTGCTTAAATATTTCTCTCTGACTAGTTTTACCAGTGCAACAATTGTTTTCTCAGTTACTTGATTATTGTCATGAATATTTATCAGTTATTCAGATGATTATTCTTTATAACTTAATTAAATAGGAGCTGTTTTAATCAACATACCAAAAAAGCTTGTAATTAAAAACAAAATTAGGGTTATCTCTGAAGATTTAAGTTTGAATATCATTTTTTATAATTTTATCTTTTTTAATCAACAGAGACTTCAAAGAGGAATCATATCAACAGCATGAAAGTTGAATAATAATATGTCGTCAGATTTAATTTTTTTTTTACATATGTCACCAAGAAAACTTGTATTATCATTGTTTAATTAAGTATCTTGTAGTATTGACGCATATCTGGTACTTTTAAAAGACCAAACAGCTAGAAACTTTGTGAGTCAGATATATAAATGTGGAGACGTTTGATAGACAAACAGAACTTGTTTTCAGAGGAACAACTGACAGCTGCGTTTACACATCACTGCACTGATGACAGCAACTATAGTGGGGGTCTGCATGTAAGAATCATCCCGAAAGGTGAAAGTCTATACCTTACATGCAAGAGTGTGCCTGTCTCTGTATGAGTGTACAAGGTGACTTAAATAGCACTCAGACCTTTCTGTGAAATAACTGTATTTAGTATGTTTGTATGTAGTGTAAAAACCCTTTGTTTCATCAAAGACAAAAGAAATTTTGAACAAGTTTGACTTTGACACTAAAGTCAGAGAAGCTTCTTAGTTAACTGAGTTTGTGTAAAAAGAAAAAAAAAATCAAAGGTAGAAAATCGCATTTATTTGTCACTTTTGGCCCCTAATAAAGCTACACTTGGAAGATGAAGAGTGATGTTCCTCTGCTGGATTCCCAAGATGGCTGTCTCAGGTCAACATTGCACCTTCGGGGAATTTCACAGTGAATAAGATGAATCGCATGTTAGTCAGGGCACGTGCAGCTCCCAGAAAAGTAGCTTTACTTGTGTGAATTATTTACTATGATGTATTGGCCCTGCTGCTGGGAAGTCATTCTGTTTTTGGCCACAACCTCATATCTGTTTTCCAAGACAAATCAGTCACTCAAAGAGACGGTGGACTTGATGAATGGTTTTGGCTGCATTTCTTGTGCAGGACACAAACCCTTGAAATAAAGGAACTTGAGCAGAATTCTTTCACACACTTATGAGAATTAGGGAAACGCACAGAGTCCTGATCTCAGTCAGACAAATGGATCCATACATATGTACCATATTTCTGTCTGAGGATTGATGCATTCATGTGCATTCCCAACCTTTTAGAAAATAACAAAAACAGATCCATAGATGATCAATTTTAGGGATGAATCTCAAACACATTCATTACAGCGCAACTTAAGGTTTCAAAAAATTTAAATGTATTGGTAAGTTTCTACTTTAGGAACCTGACGTTGGTCCAGGACATTACAAACTAATGCACCAATCAGCTACAAGAAGTTTGCACCATTTTTGTCTTTGTTGAATTTGTTTTTATTTTATTTTGCAGCCACTGATGCAGCACAAGGTTAGAAATGAACTGCAGAACTTCTACAGAAGTGCAATCTCAAAGTTTGTCAATTCCTAATAATTTGTTATTCATGTCCCAATCTTCACGCTGCATTGACCCTGGTGTCCCTACCCACAGGTGGTAGGACCATGTAGAGTATTTTGTGGCACACAGTTCTCTTGTGTACAAACTAAAAGAAAAAAAATGTTTTCAAGTAGTATACCAGTGGAAGAATAAAGATCAAAGGACCGAGTACACATCCCTGAGGGACCCCGCTGTTCAGTTTAAAGTTTATCGTGTTGCTGCCTTGTCCTATTTTGTTGTGTTTTTGATCAAAGTTTTTGACTTTTTTCAGCTAAGTTTTTACTTGTTGACCAGATTGTAGACAGTGAGCAAAGTCACTGTACAACACCTGGATGTGTGTGCTTGTAATATGTGCTTTTCCCTGAGTTGTAACTAATGAAATTTGCTAGCTTTTTCTTCAGCGTTTTTTTAAGGCATTGGAAAGTTTGTAAGGTATATTTGAGATAAAATATTCTTTTTTTTTTTTGGTATCCCTCGGCATGTCTACAATCATAGTTTAAAAAAATAAAAAATAGCCTACCCATTTTTTAAGTTGTAATAAGTACTCAAAGCTGCCCCATCTTGTATTTCTGCTTTGGTGTTTGTTTTAAACTAATAAAAGATTTTCCTCTTCCAGTCTAAAACATTTGTTCATCCTATTATAGTTATACAATTTAGTTATGGACTGTTTGAAAAGGGAAATCAGGTCATATAAATTTGGAGCACGAAGTGTTCCCAGGACAGACAAAAGCAGTCTTTAGCTTTATAGGTTTATCTTCCAGCGTGTTTGATGTCAGTATTTCAGGTCATTGGCATTCAAGCACTGATGAGCAACAGAGATAGTTACTTAGTGTCTGAAGGTGACTGACGGCTCCAATTAAATTTCATTTTGTAAGTTAACTTTAGGAGGTAGATAGCATTGATCTTCTTCTTTTTTTTTTTTTAAGTCTTCAAGCATATGATTGAAACTGCTCAATCACTCCTGGTTTCCTGGCTTGAATGTGAGTCTTTTTAAGCTCCCGGAGGAGAAATGCGCTAGTTTGAAGCCGAGATCAAGAAGACTCATCCGAATAAAAATAACACAAAAATACATTTCGCACTGAACTGTTTCCCGGCGTTAGCGATTGATTGCGGTTTTAAAAGATTGGATGGTCCGTTCTTGGTGAAACTACAGAACAAAGAAATGTTTGGAACAATGACTTGTTATTTCTGGAGATTTTTCATATAAGACACTATCTCCAAATTAACTTTTTCAAAACTGCAGCCACAAAAATTCAAGCCAATAAAAAAATATTACGCCGCTTTGTATGCAGTAGACATACAAATCAGAAATCTTTTTCTATGTAACTTTAAATACATAAAATACAAATTTAATACACCAATGTATACTCCTGGTGACATTTTACTTAATTTATTTAACACTGATCTGTTCCAAACACAGTATTCATTTGTACTTGAAAAGGAAACAGTTGGATATGTTTGCCTTCAGGAGATACCATACAACATTAGGAACAGTTCACAGATGTGATTAGTTTTGGGGGGAATGTGTTTGGTAGAGTGACCCAACAATATAAAGGCCCTTAATTTTTCATGCTTAGTCAGATCATTTCTAATAGCAGCCTTCAGGATCCTCCTTTGTCCACACATGGCCTACTTCAAATTAAAAACATGCATTGCCTTGACATTTTGAATTGGCAGCAGGATTCATTGAACGCTACATTATCAACTGCTTTTAGCTCTGTTGTGTGATCATCTTTTCAGCATGTAAAAGCCAGGATTAAGCCAGGACATAAAAGTAATAAGTGCATGTTAAAAACTGACTCATACTTTTAATCCATCATTGGGTCTTTACCAATACCTGGTGGAAGTACTAGATTTCAAACATTATCTGTCTGTTGTTAAGTGCCAGCCAAGCATTATAAGCTGGGTTTATCAGAACCCACCGCTGACTGCTGACATCAGTAAAAATGGTGGAGGCCAAAGATAAATGCCATAACCTATTGAGATCATAGCAATAATACAAAAATTTAGAACAGCACTATGAAATGGAGTAATAATTCTATAGCAGCCCCCTTCATGTTGGTAAACAATCTTGCTAGGAAGCAAAAATCTGTCAGAACATGGATCATCTTTGCAGAGTCATGGAGAGGTCTTTATATTAAAAATTCAGCCACCTTTCCATTACATTTGATAGTCTAGTGACAGGTCATGGAGAGTTTTGAGCATGCACAAACATTTATAGTGAGGTTGTGGTGGTTTATCATGGTGACAGTGTATTAAGGGTATATCCTTGATGTGGGGCCTAGAGTTTGGTCTTCGAGAGTTTAAAGCTGGACTACTCATGCTGGCCCACTGTTTAGGCTACAACCATGATCATGACGAGGTCATGGAAACAACCTAGTACATATGTGATGCCCATGGCTGTAGCATAGTGTAAGTGTGGTGAAGTCTTCTAGCATGGAGTTGAATCCTGATGCAGTCTGGAGGAGTTGTGCCTTGGCAGTTCTTGGGTCTGGTAATTGTGGGCAAATGTGGTAGCATCAAGAAAGCATGCTGCTGACATGCTTTCTTGACAGCAGGAACAATCTATTTGGCGATTAGTAAGAGTGCTGAAGCATTATTATACTGAAGGATGTTTACCAAATTTGCCCCAGTTTAGCCACATTTTGATAGATTGCAGAGAGTGTATCAGGGTCAATATCCAGTGTAAAGGAAGCATATCTTATAAGTAAATAGTTTTTAAGAAATGCTCATTTTTAAAATCTTGAAACAAAAAAAAGATCACAAATCTCTAACTGTGTGTGCCTTTTCTAAATCTTCAAATTAAAACCAATTGTAAAATTCTATTTGTCTTCAGGTTCCTTGTCACTCGAACAAACATTTTCCTTAAAAACACAAGATAACTAATCCCACAGTCTTTTCCCAGAGTTCCCTCTCCATTGTGCTGCAAAGAAGCATATGAACAGAGTGGTGAGGCTCTCTTATTTGTGTTAGAAGATAATGCGAGGAGATTGAGCAATCCAGCAAGCATGACACTGCCTCTGGCTGTACTTCTTGATTACCAGCCGTTCACTGTTTCTGTAACCTCAGCGGGGCACTTCGCCGTGGAAACTCACATCCCACTGTGGCTCATTACTGAGCCACTGCCGCAAGCGCTGGTCCAAGATCAGCTCGACGGAGCAGTGGCAGTTCAGAACTCACACGTTGCCTGTTATTAAGGCTGATCTGGGGTCAAACTACAGAAATGGTGGCAACAGAATGTCTACCTGAATGTCTGATACTAGTTTTACTATGATCAAAATAGACTTTCCATTGTTATGACATTACTGGGTTGCAATCTGTTAGTGAATCGTTGTGAATTTTGAAACTAAGAGTTAGCAAATGCTGATAACATTATTTTGACTTTACTGTCAAAGCAGTACTGCACTTCTACAGATAGTACAGTGTTTACTGGATCTTTGACTTATTGGGCATTTCGACAGAGACAACTGAAGCTTTGTCTAGAAATCTATATGGAGTGTGTGGTAATTATGCAAATAGACAAGATATTCTAAGGTCCCTTCCACACGGGAATGCTGTTTTTCCAAAGTGATCTTTTTCCTCAAAAACACAGCACTATTTTTACTACTGTTTTCATGCACACGGAAACACAGAAAACAACAGAAAAACTGTAGAAACTATGCCAACCCAGTTTATGGCGCTGTACTGCTACCATGAGGTATCTTTCTCACTCTGGAGCCTGTTTTTAAAAAAATACCATTTAGGGGCTCCTAAAACGCTGTTGTTTCCACATGGACGTGAGACTGAAATGATTTTTAAAACTACATATTCACAAAACACCATTGCCATGTGGACAGGGCCAAAGTGTTATCATTTTTTTATATTCAGTCCATTTCAGGAAAGACAAACCTTCAGCATTCTATTCTTAGTACTTGACATGCTGAATAATAAAACACAGCTAATGTTACAAATATGTACTGTGCAGTTCTGAATCTGTACATTTTAAATTAACGAAGTCCAGTTTCAGTGATTAAAGTTAGCCACAATAATCCAGTCTAACAGCAAATATGCAAATAAACGCAAAAATTATGTATTAATTTATGCCCAATGTACATATATGTCCATTGTGACCCAAAGCATGCTAATAAGCATTCGGCTAATTGTGGTGATTTGGTTTTTCTATGGGTTTTGTTTGTTTTATTTTTATTCTTTGGTTTGGGGTTTTGTTTCGATTCTGTTGTATTCTGCTTTTTGTTGTCTCATGCTCATGTTGCATTTCACCCTTCCCCAGTCACTCACTTGCCTGTTAACCACGCCCATCTACACCTGTCCCGACTCTGTAATCACTCCACCTGTTCCCACTCACCTCGTTATCCTCAGTACTCAAGTAC
>NC_051448.1:18589727-18603766 GCF_001649575.2 Kryptolebias marmoratus | reverse complement strand
CTGAGCTCCCTGCGCCCTCTGCCGAGCCCGGGGACCTCTCTGCGCCCTCTGCCGAGCCCGGGGACCTCTCTGCGCCCTCTGCCGAGCCCGGGGACCTCTCTGCGCCCTCTGCTGAGACCGGGGTCCTCTCTGCGCCCTCTGCCGAGACCGGGGTCCTCTCTGTGCCTTCTCTGATGGTCAGCATTCCTGAGGGGGTCGGCGACGCTTCTCTGACGGTCAGCGCTCCTGAGGGGGTCGGCGACGCTTCTCTACCATCCGGCTCTCGCCTGCTTGGTCCACGTCGGCCCGGCTCTCGCCTGCTTGGTCCACGTCGGCCCGGCTCTCGCCTGCTTGGTCCACGTCGGCCCGGCTCTCGCCTGCTTGGTCCACGTCAGCCAGGCTCTCGCCTGTTGTGCCCGGGCGGCCCGCCTGAACTCTTGCCCCGCCGAGGACGGCACCCAGGCCGCCCTCCTGAACTCTTGCCCCGCCGAGGACGGCGCCCAGGCCGCCCTCCTGAACTCTTGCTCCGCCGAGGACGGCGCTCGGGCCGCCCTTCTGAACTCTTGCTCAGCATTTTTGTTTTTGTTTATTCTCTAGTTTAATAAATTAGGTTTTTTTTCCCCCTTACTATGAGTCTGCATTCTGGGTTCGCCTTAGTCTCCACGGTTCCTGACACTAATAAGCTTAAAAATATTTGTAAAGAAATACATTATTATCGTCACATTTTATGACATTATCATAATAATTGAATCACATTTAACAGACGCTAAAATCTGCATTCATTGGTCCGAGAGATGGAAATTTGAGCTACACAAGTAACTGTTAAGCAATAAAAAAAGTAAAACTGAGTTTGCTCACAATCAGTGACTTTAGGTACATTAAAATGCCATTTCGGGGTTTTATCAGAGTTTCTGTTCCTGTTACATCTAATACAAACTTTTAAGTAAAGGTAAAAGATTAAAAGAGACGCTGTTTGCTAATTTCCTGACACAATTTCCGGAGCTTCTAATGAAGTGTGTGTGATAAGACTTGGTTAAGAAACAGTAAAAATGTAGTACAAAAGCTCTTTTACAAAGCCTGTCTTTAGACCTGTTTTTACAGCTGATCTTTAACGGGTGTATAGAGACATTTGCCTCCCTCTTGCCCCTCTCTTCCATTGGGTTTGTGTTTTTAAAGATGGCTGCCCTAAGAAAAAATAATAATCAGTGACTCATAAAAACAGCATGCAGTACCCAGCTTGACAGATAACCTGTTAAAACATCAGTAGCAGTCACATAGTTTTCTGTCATCAATAAAACTCCCTGCGGGTCTATTTCTGTGTTTTCAGTGACATTTTACAAGCCAACATTTGGAAATGTTGTTGTCGAATTCTAAACCATGATAACTGCTTATGTTTGTTGTGCCAGCATTTGGTAATGGTGCATTCAAAGACCTACAAAAAAACTGAAACTGAAACTTCCATCCGTCAGTTGGTTTAAAAAAAATAAAGGATAACAAGAAAACAGTCAGATGTCCTAATTTGACAAATGTAAAGGTGAGGCAAAGTACAGACGGCACATTAACAGTTTAATTCTGTCTGTTTGGTGAAACATAATCGTTCTGATGAAAACTTGGAGTTGACAGCAAAACAAAAAGTGCACACAAAAGCCAAAGAAAAGTAGGTGCTCTAAAGCAAATGAAGAGTTACGTGAATTAGTAGACTTCAGACAAAAATATATATATGCTTTCAAGAACATAAAAAGTCAATAACTACAAGTACAATATACTTGGTTTTAAAATAAACACAGGGCTCTCTCTGTTCTTTATTATGCTACCTCACATACTCACAAATGACACCCTTTGTGTCTCAGGCTGTGAAGTAAGTAACTCCTATGTTGATTTTTTCAATTGTCTTTATTTCACAAAGTTCAAGGTAGTGGTTCTGACAAATGTTTGACCCCTAATTCAAAGTCATGAGGGGTAGCAGGAAAAAAAATTCCACAACAAAATGAGCCACGTCTTCATGATACTGATGCCCTCATGTTGTCTATGATTCTTGCTAAGTTAAAGCATTCAGATTTAGGACTGAAGCATTTCATAGAGTAACTTGAATAACTCGTTTACAAAGAATTCTCGAGCCAAAAATCTTTGATTTCATGCTTTGTTTAATTCACGTGACTGCATACTGCTTGGTGGGCAGTTCCATGTGAACAGTTGCTGGAGTCAGACAAGTTTTGTGTGAAGAGAATAAACTCAGAGAAAAAAGGCTAAAGAAATTGCCATTATGTCAAACAGGGGCAATTGGAAAACACTTTTCAGTAAAACCAAATTACACATTTTGTAGAGACACACTCTGGGTGACACTAATTCCTTTCATATGCAGTCAGTCTTTCCAGTGATGCCAACAGACACATGGAGTGTCCTGAATTATCATGAAAAACTGGAGTTAAAAGTTAGAAACACTGTAACACGGAGCTGTAACAATACTATCAGCCGATAGAACAATCCGAGTGCGTCCTTACACAAGACTTTCAACTTGTTACAAGAGGAAATTGAGTCTTGTTTTGCTGACAGTGACATGTTCTTATAAAAGGAGTCCCAAGTTGTTGGACTTTTACAACTGCAGCAGAGAGGACCACTGCTCTGATGAGGGGCTCTTCTGCTTTCAACACATTACCGTCAGTAGAAGAAAAATATTGGGCAAATTTACTTTATTATTTTAAGGGATTTTTTTTTTTTTACCCAGTCCTCATGACTTTGCATTGAAAGCCTTTAACAAAAGGTTGTGCAAACTTTGCTTGCTGGGTTTTATTTAAATTTTCCTCTGGCCAGAAACTGCTGAAACCCATGCAGCAAATTATCCTCTGCTACCAGGAAAGCTCCATTTTCATGTTCCTTATTTAAAATAAACCCTGCTCGGTTGGCCAGCATGGATTCTGAACAGAAGCAAAAATCCTGAACAGGTTACAACAGAGTGCATGTATTTATCAGGGCTGACTGGAGTAACATGAGAATCAGTAATTGTCCTCAGCTCTTTGACACTGGTGTGCTGGGATGGCAGTGAGGGCTTTGTCATGTTCGATCCTGTAGGCAATGGAGAAAAAGCAAAAGTGTTGACTCGTTTGCTGCTGAGCCCACACTGCCTGCAGGCGAAGGCAAAAAAGAAAAAAAACAGAGGATGAGGGCAAGACGCATCTGTATCCCAGAGAACTGCTCTTATTGTCTCTGTGGTGGACTGGTGATGCTGTTAAGCACCTTCAGCCCCAACAGCACCTCCCAGTTGTGACACAAATCGCCTTAGGTGCTGCTTTGTTTCAGCAGCCATCACACTTAACAGTTTTGCTTCCTGTCTGATGAGCTGCAGCTTCATTCAGCCACAGTTCAGCAGAGGCAAAGTCTGTACTGTGTCCAAGAACAACCCACAGTCATTTCTAAATGCTTCCCACTAATCCATACAGGATTTCTTTCTGATTTCTAATGTGGAGTTATCTGTTTCATTACTGATAATCACACATTAGACATACATCTAATTTCAGCAAAAGTGATTAACTTGGCTCTGTTAGAGAATTTCAAACATGTATTCAATTCTTTTTTATATTTAATTTTATTATTGCCCAGTCTACACTACTCTAAATATATATATATATATATGTATTTTTTCTGATGTATCTCCTGTTCACATACAAATTTAAAAAAATTATAATAATAATTTTAAAAAACTAAGTCTTTGGTGCCTCCATCTGGACTGGAAATATCAAAAGATAACAGCAGCCTATTTTCAGCATGTCCACTATCCCTTTGTCCCCTAAAAAGCACAACAACGATGGAGCTGTTTTCACGTTTTATTTTACGGTTATTTTCTGTGTCTGTTACATTTTATCCTCATCCTATCACTAATAAACTTTGATAATTGCTGAAAGGATTTACAACAGAGAAGAAACCATAAACTGTATCAAAGAAAAAAAGGTCTACTATTGTTTTGAAAAATCTGTAGCCAAGCCTAAAATGTTCTTTCTTTGTATTTTGATATGTTGTTAACGTGGATGTTCCCGGCACCTATTGGGACAGAATGGGTAGTTCAGCTTTTTTGATAAAATGTGTCAACATAACAAAACATATGACTAGAGAAAAACTGTTTCAAGTTTCAGTTTCAAAACTATCAAAAGTGGTGTTGATGGGGCCTATAACTCACATCACACCACACAGCTCCTTTTTTTCTTGTGATTTTGAGCTTTATTTCATTTATTAAGAAACTATATAAACATTTTTAGAAACAGAAACAAGGAAGTGTTTGAAAAAAGCAATATTTTGGTGGAATGACATATGTAAAAATGTAATGTCCAAACAAACGCTCAGTGATAGGTGATACATTTCTTTTAGACTTTATTTTATTAAATAAATAAAAACCTTTGGGAAATAAGATATGAGGATGCACCTTGATCCCATTCTGTAGCTCAGGTCAGACTATCTTTTCACTGATAGTGACTGAAGACTTTCCTTTGCTGCTGTATGTTCGGATATTCACGTTTAGCTGCCATTAGTTATTGTATTGATATTTATAAAACACCATGACTGTGTGAGGGAGGGTAGCCAGGAGTTTCAGCCCCACATCTCTAATGTGCAGATTCTGGTTCCAAAAATACAACATGTAGCACTTGTAATCCAGTAATTACAGCTTCAATTTGAGTAACGAAACGTTGCTTTTTTATGTTAGTGGTTTTGACTGTCTGTCAGATGCTCCAGTAATCGCCTCATGATGCCAACACTTATGCCCTCTGGTGCTTATTCTAGACATTCCAGTTTCTTGCAGATCAAATCATTTACAGACTAATCGCTGGTCTGCATGTGGACAAAACTACATCCAAACTAAACCTTTCCTTCTGGGTGCTCAACATTTGTTTTATTGTTTAACCAGCGAGTGTGCATTGTTTGGTATATGTATTTTATGTGCTAAAAAAATACTTACCAACTAGCTATAACAGTGATGCTGGAAAGAAAGGGAAAATAATTCTCATTATTGTTTATCACTATGATTTCGGTAACCTGCAATAACTGACCACTAACATCCTTGTTTCTTTTATTCCATAACTTTTAAAAGAAGCGATAGGGTGAATTCTTTTTAGCTACTTTGAAGAGGCTAATTAGATCCTCCCCCCTTTAACACAGGGTATGATTTAAGAATGACCACAATGCAAAGTCTAAAAATTCATTACAGCCCCATAAACGCTTCTGATTAATTTTCCCCCTTGCTGAATTGAACCTGCTTAAAGTCAAATTGTCGAGAATCCCGAATTCAATAAGATGCTGAAATGCATTTCTGCTCGCACTGAATTCCAATTAGCTACAACGAGGCTTCTCGGTGCTGCGTGGCACAGTTTTTCCTCTGCTGAGTGTTTTGCTGAGGTTGCCCCATCGGTCTCTCAGGGAGCCTGTGGTTCCCGCTCAAGTAAACTGGTGTGCCCTCACAAGCATATTCCCATTTTCTGCTTCACTGAACTGGTGGTCCCCAATAATCCTAACACCATCATTTAGTTAGGCAGGCTGTGGAGTGTTTTCTTTTTCTTTTTTTTCCCCTCCTATTTTCCTCCATCCCACACAGCTTGGATTCCCTGAGCCTAGCAGAGTAGAATTAATGTGTATAGTTAGTTGGTCTCCTTTTTTATGCACCTGAAAAGTAATAGAAAAGTGAAATCGCCTCAAGAAAAGGTGTTTTAAATTCACACGGCTGATTTTTTTTTTTCTCTTTATTTTCAGTTCTGATTTGGTCTGATTCTCCTGCCAGTAACTTCTAGAAGGAGCCAGTCCCTCTTCTCAAAGAGGCTTTCAAACACAGGAGCCTGAGCGAAGTGCTTTTCCATCATCTCTCCCATGCTCTGTCATGCGGACAAGCAGGTTGGAACAGAACAGCTGCTGAGCCTTTGTACCGAGAGAAAATGGACTGCAAGAGAGAGAAAGAACGAGGCCTGGTGATGGAGAAAAATAGCAAAGAGGGGAGGGAGAGGGGAAAGTAAAGCCTCCCTGTGATACTGGCACTCAATAAGGTGCTTCTAAATTGCTCCCATGTCAGGCAAAGAGATGAAAACTACACAGAATTAATCTAAAGTAACTAAAACTGAAGGCAGCGACCTTAAAAAAGATGTAAAATGCTCAATCAGACAATGCAGAGGCAGGGGAAAATAAAAGTTAAGCTTTCCTGCTCGTCCTTTGCTCCGTGTCCTTTAAGTCGGCAGCATTTTTCTCCCTTAGAGATAAGGATTTGATTATCCAGAACAAGCTCTTCTTAGGCTTAGCCCTCTTAGTTCCACAGGCCGGAAAACACCACAGATGAAACAATACGCTGAGGATATGAATCGAACAGGAATGTTCGACAATGGAGGAAAGACACAACCGTCTTTACAGAGGTCTGTGAAGAACAAAGGCAGCCAAGGCTTACATTGATGGACGCAAATCCTGAGTCTTGGTAACTAGCCGCTCCAGCTCCAATTCTGAGCGCGGCAGACAAGAACTTTGATCTCTCACATTCAGTCACCTGGCTCTTTTCCACCACACAGGGAACAAACTTGTGTGTGTGTGTGTGTTATCTGCCTGGACTTATCCTGAGTTTCAACTGTTTGTACTGCTGAAAGGCCTCTTTTTCTCACAGAGCTCTAACACGAGTCATGAAAATGTACCATAACTTTTAAATAAATACATTTTTCAAAGGCCTCCTACACACTGGATTAAGATCCCACTGCGCTCTCCATCAGACTGTGGCCGGATTGCAGCAAAATTGAAAAATCTCCTTCTGTATGAAAGCTCTTAGGGACCCTAATCAGCTGCTACCACAATAATAGACTACCATTACCTTACATCTGAAGTTTTGTGCATGCTCAGACTATTGCGGACCTATCAAGCTCTATCACGCATAACTGAGAGCTCAGTGTCTTCTTAATATGCACCTCAAGACCTGACCAAGACCCTGCAAAGACCGTCCTATGTCCTGGCTGATTTTTTCATGCTGTATTCAGCGTGAAGGAGGCCTTATCTAAATTAAGGAGCATGAAGTGTTGCTCTACGGTTTTCAAGGTGAGATCCATTTCTGCCTGGAACTGTACTATAAAAAGATTTCAGAATTTTTAAATGTTTACAGTAAATGTACCAGCTAAGTGATTCATGCTGAGACTGTAGTTGTCCCAAAACACCAGATTTGGCTCGCAAACACATAAAACACTAATGAGCGGTGTGTGTATGCAGGGCCGTAGCTACCGTTGAGGACACCGAGGTCCGGACCTCAGTATTTTTCTGCTGTGTATATTATAAAAAAATAAAGCAAAACAACGCTTTTGAACGGCGTGGTTCTCTGCGTAGCTCCACCAGTTTACTGTAGGAGGCGCTGCAACTGTGTGCAGCTGCAGCCAAACTCAATGTCTACGAAGAAGAGCGCAGCTTTGCGTTCCTCACTGCTAAAATAAAGACCAGAAGAAGAGCGCCACTTTCGGTGAAACACAACCGAGGTAACTCGCTGAAAATATTCTCCTTCAATTCCACGAAGCTGAAGTTGGTTTCCGATTAGGAAAATGGCTAAAGGGCGATTCCACCTACTTTTTCACTACCTTCAGCATCTTTAATCTACTCTAGTTAAAAAAACTACAACACCTAGACACTTCAAACCTGGACCAAATTATTCTGCACTGATTGCAGAACATTTAAAACCAAGTGTGTGATCTGTAAAACCTTCATTTAATTTGTGAAACCTCAATAAAGGGTGACTTCAGCACTTTTTTTTACATCCGGACCACACTAGAACTGGTCCAGCTCCAAAACCACAACACCTCACTGGTATTTGATAAAAAGGTGAAATCTCTGCTAAAATCTTGTGTTCTGAATGTGTTTGTGCAGTGTGAACAATCAACATTCATATAAACTAATTCATGTCATTTCAGTGAGCCATCATGGTTGTGCCCTGAGTCCTCTGTTGCTTAAGACGACATTGCGCCCCATGAATTTACAAACACACACAGATACATGTCATATACACATTCAAGTCACTTGTTTTAAATAAATGCTTCTATTTTAATTAAGTTTTGGTCTTCATTGTAACTGATGTGCAGGGGGATAATGAGTGGTTGACCTCAGTATTTTTTAAAGTCTGGCTATGGCCCTGTGTGTATGGCCTACAGTATGTGTGTGTGTGTGTGTGTGTGTGTGTGTATGTGTATGTGTATGGCAGCATGCTGGACAGAGGATATTGATTTTAGTGTTTTACATTCACCTCTTTTCACCTTGTGTAGCCCACCCCCTTTAATATATTGTCATGTATGTTAACCCAGGACTGACTCAGCACTCCACAATACATCAGCTGGAAGGAGCAGTTTTTTAATTACAGGCAAAACACGCACACAACTACACACTCCGGACCGGGTTTGTCACAACAGCATGCATCTTTTGGTACAAACAGTTGTAAGGCACAGTATGAAATTATGTAATTGTTTACAGTTCAACACACACAGAAAGGTCTCACAAAATATCTGGTGTTCCGAGAAGGGAGGTAAAATTGGTTGTTTATTGATTAGAGTGAGGTGGTTTCAATTAATGAAATGAAATAAAACGAAAATTCACTTTCACACGAAATCAAACAAGGTTCAGTTGAGGTTCATTTACATACACTCTGATTTAATCCAAATAAAATTAATTGAATTTTACTGAATCTATAAAATTTCAATTAGGTGTGTATAGGAGGACCTGTTTAATTTGACAAAGGTGTTTTTTTTTTTAATATACAGAGGTTCAAATTATCCTTGAGGCCCTGTTAACACTTTAAATGTGTTTTTTTAGATATTTTTGTTTTCTTTTTATAAAAAAAAAAAACAAGGTAACAATTGTGAACAAAAATACTATAAAACCCCTACCACGCCACTCAGTGGCAAGAAAGATTTTTTTTTTTTTCTATGACAACATTTAGAGTTTCCTCTCAGTTATTGACAGCAGTGAGGCATGCCCATCACAACTAGTTTTTCTCTACTCTACCAAACCATCCCCACATGCCGCACTCCAAGGATCAGAATAAAACGAGACAGAGAGAAAACAGCTCTGTGGTTGCTTTGGTTTTTAGGACATAAAGTGATACTGAGCCTGCGGGAAACAAGCTGCTACATCATTGTTTCTGATAAGCTTCCTATCTGGAGTCCACACATAGACACCAAAGACAGGATCATTTAAAAAAAATTAAGTCTAATATGGAAAGCATATTTCTCACAAAAAATTTAGCTTGCATTCGGACAAGAGGCGTAAATGCAGGAGAGAATCTGTTTATATACATATCTGGTGCAATGTCGATGGGGCTGAAAGCTGAAAACAGGTTGTTGGTGTCTGTGAGGCTGAAAAAAGTCAGAAAATCATTTCTGAGGAAATTAGACTCCAGAAATCCACAGTCAGCCCAGACAGACTGTGTTCTAATGACAAACATTGTCATCACTTTCAGCCTTCCCTGATGGGGCACCGACTCTACCAGCCGAGCTACACAGCACCCTCAGATGGAAAGAAAGCTACTTGTTGGATCTTTTTTAAATCCATTTAAACACTGCAGCCCTGAATTGTTCGACACGTGTTCAAAGATTTTATTCTTGCAGAGATCCGAAGTCTATTATATGGCGTGTGAATGTTGCAGCAAATCTTCTGCAGCATTACTTGCAAGTAAATGTGCCATTGAGCAATGTAATCTTCAACACTTACCAGGCATGGTTGTTAAAACATTTCACTTAAAATTGTGTTGTTTAGAGAAATATAAAAGTCTTCTTTCTTTCTGTCCCCACAGCCAACACACCTGTAATGTTTGATGCAGACTTTAGGTAGTAGTGCAGGGCCTGGTTTAAACTCAATTGAACTGTCTTGTCCATTGATCTACCTGAGTTACTGTCAACAATCAGAGCTTCTAAATAGTCCGGATGTCTGACCTAATCCAAACTAGACTTTTAAAGGATCTTCTACTCCTTATTAACAACTCAGCTGCATCTGATCAATCTGTCTCCTTAAACAGGATTTGTACTTAAGGTCTTTAAGTTGGCTGTAATTAAACCTTTTCTCACACAGCCAATTCTGGGTCCTGCTCTCTACTCAACCATAGACCTACATGTAGCAGGCGTGGCCGGTCCACAAGGGCAGGTGGAGCTCAGCTCCATCTACCCCCCCCCCCTCCCCCCCAAAAAAAGTAGCTCCTCTTAACAAATAATGTAAAAAACTCAACTACTTAGCTTGCTGAGTATTTTGTTGTTCTGTGTGTTTCTCAACTATTTGGCCAATTTTAAATGGAACTTGAAATGTTTTTTGTTGATTAATTCTCAGGTTGTTTTTTTTACCTAATTTCAGTTATGAGGTGAGACAGGTCAGCACCCGTGTTCGTCAGTATTTATCAAATCGCCCTGTTGGCAGTGATTAGAACTGCAGGTAGCTCCAATAGAGTCCAATAGCCCCATGGACACATTCAGCTGGTTTTAGCTCACAGAGCAACAACTAACCCTAGAGCTCATGTGAGCTTATTGAATACAGTGTCCAAAAGTGGAGATTTTCTGTTTAAAAATCCATTTGTGAGACTAAAAATGGCAGATAAATGATCAGTCAGCAGCTTGGAGCAGACAAACTGAGCTGGACACAGAAAACTAAAGGTGAGACATACAACTGGACATTTTCTCCAACATGATCAGCCTTCTGCGTCTATAGCTACATTGATCACGCTCAGGTGGATTTTATTTAACTAGTTATGTGGCTTATGAATATATAATGGTTGGGGCTTTAGAGCAAAGGGGTGAAAATATAGATTTATGCATGCACACACCGCTTCTTCAGTTTTTAGAACTATTCAAAAGAAGTCCCTCCCCATTCAACTGTGGAGTATTATTGTAGAATATTACTTCAAATCAAATTAGAAATCCAATTCAGGGAGCAGTGTACATGTCTGCCTGTTTTATTTTACACAGTTAAAATTTAAAAATACTCCCGTTTCGGGTTGGGGTGACTGTGGGAGACGTGTCTCTCTGATTTGACTGTTAGATGAAGCTGTTTTCACGAGACACAATGTCGACCCATGGAAGGAAGAAAAAAAGATGACAAGTGTGCACAAAGAAGCAGCAAAATAAATATTAAGCAACATCTCTTTTTTCTGCAGAAAATGTAATGCAAGTTGTAAACTTTGTGTGGTTAGCGATTCATGAAACGAATGGCCGCCCTACTAATATTTATGCTCTGACATGTAAACGAAAAAACATTTAAATGGAGAAAAAAAAAATGTTCAAAAAATATTTAGAGTAAAGCAGATGAATCCTAAGTGATCGTGCAGATTATATACAGTATTTTTTGTATTAATTTAGAGTCTGGTGATGCTGACTGATAGTACTGGGTATTTTTTATTCTGAACTTCAATATTATTACAGTCAGGAGAAGAGCTTATATCTCTATTTTTCAGCATTTTTATGCTTTTGCATAAATCAACTCCATCGGTCACCCTTCACATCTATCTGTGGTTTAACGCATGACTAATCAGGGCGTGTTAAAGAGAACTTGTAACCACACAGAGTTAATTTTTTAATCAAGGTTTTTCATTTCCTGAAAAGGTATGTTTTTTTTTCTGCCCAACGGCAGCAATACATTTCTGAAATAACTCAAATTAATATTAAGCACATAACTAAAAGCTTTCTTTTGTTTTGTGGTCTTGGTTTGACAATTGACTTGAATAAAAAAAGATGCAAATGCCTAAAGGTTGATTCTTCAGAAACTGTAACTCCTGTTCTCTCCTCCTAAACGCAAAATGTCAGATGTAATTGACAGAGATGTGGAGAAACAAAATTAGGTGAGGCTAAAAGCCTTCAGGCTTGTGTATTAGTTCATTCTTTTAATTCTCTTGACCTTTTAAATGGGAGTCTTCCAGATCCCATGCAACCTCAGAGTTTAAAGTGCTGTTTTTTTCTCTGTCTCTGGCATTTCAGTCAGAGAAGTTTAGATGAAGATGTCGGGTAGCCCTTTGATGCCAGAGCTCATCTGGTGCCTCTGCTTACAGGAGCCAGTCAGACATATTGCAGGTTGATCTTTGTCCTTTGGAGAACATTAAGCTTCACCTGTCCTACAATGCATTTTGCCAAGCAGCGCCCAGTCAGTGCTCTTAATTCTGTGTGTTTTAATGGAATACCTGATGTATTTAAACAAAGCTAAAGTGAAAAATTGTATTTGGTCAGCTTTGGATTCTCACTTTTAAAAACCTCTAGTGATGATGACTTTTTTGGGAAAAAAAAGCTTGAACTTGACAAACAGTTTTGAAAATAATAGGTTGGGTTTATTTGTAAGATAGTATCGGATTATGTCTTCATCAAATTCTGAAGCCCAGAATGGCTAATTCAACAGTGCATGTTTTTCTGACTTAACCCAATTCCCTAGCATTAACTTGTACTTTTGTTCTCACAACTGTGTTGACAAGGCTACTGTTGCACTGGTTCTTAGTGTATTTTGAAAGTCATTTTTTGTGGGTCAAAACATCTAGAAGTGAGAGAAATATGAAGTATTGAACATAATGTACATCTAATGTTCACAATGCCTTCCAGTACATATATCCTGGGTTGAATGGCATTGGTCATAGCATAGTGTAAGGTACAATGTTATAGTGTAACTATCGTTTTTGTTAGTGTAGCATTTTGTTCTTTGGTGTGGCATTGCTGCAGCATATTTGTGGCATTTATAAGCATCTTCTTGTCACAATTCTTCCATGAGCCTGTGGTAATGTCTAAATGTCAGTCTTCTGTCAACATCTAACCCTGGTCTTACCTTCCGTCTTTTGCGTCTTCTTCTTCCTAGTTGTCTTTGCTGCTCTGCTCTGACATATCTCAGTCTGGTAATGTCAGGATCTGTTTTTCAATTGTTTATTTTTTTTTTTTTACTGTTTTGGGTTTTAATTTCTGTGTTTTCCTGTTGTTGTTTTTGATTTGTTGTGTTCAGTTCTGTTCACCTGTGTTTCTCTGTGTCTTTGACTTCTTTTTCCTTAGTCAGCTCTGTTCCTCATTTTTGCCTCTCATCTCACACCTGTTCCCTGTTCTCATTAGTCTCAGCTGCAGCCACTTCCTCATTACTTCCTCAGTACTTATACTCCTGGCTTTCCTTCAATTCTCAGTTTGTTATAATAGTATTTTTCCCATGCCGGTGTCCCTGTGTGCACCTAATGCTTTAGCTTTTTTTTTGCAGTTTTGTAATATTTTGCTTCCACGTCAGCATTTTTGTTTTTTTGGATTATTAAATCTTTGGGGTTTCTTGGAGTTCTTCGTGCCGGTCTGCATCCTTGGGTTCTTAACACACAAAATCCCGACAGGCAACTTGTTTTCTATTTTCCTCGTCTTTGAGCGAAGTCTAAACCAAACCCACAACAGCTTGCACATCAATTATGTCGACATCCATCTTTGTGGAATGAATGACAAGAAGGAAGTGTTCGTCTGGTTCACATCATGTGACCAGACACAGTATGCAACCAGTACTGGAAAAACTGCTGGAACTCCTACAGCTCTACATTTACACCAAAAATGCAGTATATGCAACAGCATAACATTATGCCAAAGTTGTCTTTTGCTGATGTGGAAGAAATCGCAGCGGCGAATTCCCGATCCAATAAACTGGAGAAAGGATACAAGTTCTTCCATGAAGAATATATCCACAGCTATCAAGGTAAGAAAAGATGTAGCGTAGCGAGCTAGCCGATAGCTAGCCAATAGCTACAACCTATGAAGTACATAAACATCGTGATAAAGAAACTTTTTTTAGTGTGCTAAATTAATTGGAGTATTTCAGACAGACATGGTATAAACTTTTAAATGATATTTTAACATTCTGATATGTGTTTGCCATTACGATTTGTAAAAGAAAACATACTACATGTTAGTTATGAGATGCTAGATGATGCTTGAAGTTCAAATTTTGCTTTACTTCTGCATGCCTATATTGTCGAGGGACAGGTAGTTGTCAGAGCTAGATGCTTCAGGTCCATGAAGAGAAATGATGAACCACACAGACTGCAGGTTTGAAACAGTCAGAAAGCCGGTTGGCTCATGTTCATTAGTTCGAGTTCTTGTTCA
>NC_051448.1:18586895-18588867 GCF_001649575.2 Kryptolebias marmoratus | reverse complement strand
CCAGCTGGAGTCCCCACCATGGATCTCGCTTGTCTTAGATGGTCTCTCAACCTTGGAGCTGGTACCATCCAAATTTGGGCCTGTGCCACAGGGCTCACCGATGTCTTACCAGTGCCCACCTGAGAAGTCCTGCGGTCGCATCATTCTGCACTACATGGCTCCAGACTTCCCTGCGCTTCCTTTGATGTTGCATAATTTACCTAACATGTGTTTTGTGCCCACACTTGGTCAGCTTATGCATCTTCAGTCTCTGCAAATCTCACTACAAATGTGTTATGAAATAGAGGCCAGAACCAGGGAGCAGTCTAGATGTCCAGCATGGGTACAGCTTCAACAACCAAGGCTTACTGCCAGCCATTTCTGTGATGCTTGCAGAGGAGGAATCTGCTGCCATGGCAATGGCTTAGTAAATAGCTTAGTATCATAATAATTTGTAAATAGTTTAGTTACACATGAAAAATACAATAAAGTACCAAGTTCTTTTACATGAAATTGAACAATTTGTTTGTCTGCTGTCTTGTAATTTATGTTACAAATGCTTTTTGGTAAGGTTGTACTCCCTAAATATTTGATTTTATGGATATTCATTTGCAGCATAATCCTCTATCAATGTATAGTGTAGTTATAAAATGTTACCTTAAATAGTTAACCTTTTTTTCTTTTTACTAGATATTGTAAATTGCACTTTTTCCTTTGCGATTCAACTAAATCAATCCACAAATTAAAAAAAAAGCAGTGCAGTATGCTGCTCAAGTGTATTTTAATTGAATATTTGAAAGAATTAAAAACATTTAAATAACTATTTACATAACACTAGAAAAATTTACATACATTAATACTTTAATAAGCAAAACAAAATGGGCCTTGATAATTTGCCAGAACACAACAGTTGTGCCAGATCTGATTGACAGTTCCAATTAAAGTGAGTGGCACCGGAGAATCCCAGATGTGGTAGGACTTGATCCTGGCGATTGCTCGCTACACAATGATCTGAAGCCGAGCAATGACTTGGGTCTCCTCTGTCTCCTTCTTGCTGACTTGGCCAGGATGTCTAAATGGTGGAATGGTGAGTTTGGCTCCAACTTCATGAGGGAGGTCCTGAATGAGGAAGCCTTTATATGCCATGACTTCATCCCCTGGCTCAAGCAGAGGAAGGATTCCACTGACCTTTGTGATTTCCTTGTCAAGGATGCAGCCTGTGTACAACGCTGAAATGAATGCCACCAATCCACAGGAAATGGTCCTACAAACACATGAGTGACATAATCACAATAAGTTTTGACAAAGGAAACAGGCATAAAAACATTAAACCAACAGTTATACCTGTGTAAGCTCTGTAAAGTGTGGAGTGCAGGCATCTTTTCCCCACAGTTTTGGGCTTTCGCACCACCACCTTGCTGGCAGGTTCAGGATGGATCCCCTTAAAAGAAAAATATGTCAAATGAACTAAAAAATACATAAATAAAGGTTAAAGGACAGGTGATGGAATTTGGTAGGACACAGTGGGACAGATTTGTGAGAGTTAAGATTTGTACTTAACTCATAAATGCTACTAATTGATACTCGTTGAGCCTGCATTTTATTTCATTACCTACAAAAATAAACTATTCCAAAATATCTATGAGAGAAAAAAATGTATTTCACACAAGTAATATTGAGATGACAAATTTCGCATGGGACTAATATTATACTGGTGAGAAAGGAGCCTAAATGGCTCTGCAGCACGGTCAAAAGAGGAATAGGTGGCCACCATAGCTATATTGTTGTTATGATAAATGTTATAATGATATATAAATGATATAACAGAAAAAAAATGTGATCCACTCTCCTTTTATTTATTTTTTTACCTGTGTTCTTGGTCTGTGCCATCTTTGTACATCACTCGTGCAGGCCAGTGCAGGAGGAACAGCTGGAAGCTGGAGCTGGGAGTAGTGTGCAGTCTGGTAAAGAAGTGCAACTACATGATTGCAAA
>NC_051448.1:18528379-18585199 GCF_001649575.2 Kryptolebias marmoratus | reverse complement strand
TTTTGAGTGTGCGTGAGGGTTTTTTTGAGTGTGCGTGAATATTTTTTGAGTTTGCGTGAGTTTTTTGTAGTGTGTGAGAGACAAAACGTACATTTTGTCCTAAACGGCCCCTCATATAACATCATAAGCATCATATTTATGTGCCAAGAACACAAAGGAATATGCCACTGGTAAACAGGTCTAATGAGATGGACAAGCAACCCAAGCAATGGTAAAATCAATTATGAATAAAAACACAACAAGTACACTACAATATTGTGTTGGTACAGACAGTGATTGCTTAGTATATCATGACATTGTGTAACAGTATTGTTTAGCCACTGCAATGTAACTTTTGTTAGTGTGGCGTATATTTGAAGTACATAAGACTTATCAAAGTTGCTATGTTCATAATGTATTTTTTAACATAAATCTATAAATCTGTGGCAACCTGGTGTTGCTCAACCTCATACTACAGATGTTGATATCAAATGTGTGAAAAGGTTGTAATGTTATTTTCTTACAATAATTTCTTACTTTTCTTATATATCTCCAATATGCCATAAAACAGAGGAAAAGTGAAATGCAACATAAAAACTAACTGTTTCCCTTAAGTGTTTTTTTTTTTATTATTATTCCTTCTTGAGGGCTTCTCACATTGTGCTGTTTGTACAACAAATAGATTTGAAAGACCATTTGGGTATTCCCAGCCTTAGGTGTTTTCTTTCTAGAAAAGTGTGTTTTGTGTTCGCTACACTTTGAGGTAGTAATCTAAGGCCTCTTCGTAGGGACTCTGTGTACCGTTGTGGCTTGTTCGTCAACAATATGAGGTGGAACTGGCCACTCTGGCCTCATGCCTAGACTATAACTGTGACTGTGAGGTCATCAAAACATCCCAGCTCAGACTTGGTACTCATATCATGTCTGTGCCATATCTCAAGGTGCATCCGAATGCACCTTGAGATTGTGCTGTGAAAAGCATGTAGAGCATCTCAGAGACAGGCAAAATAGTAGGAAAACCTATTTGTCAAGTATTGCCTTCACACTGAAGAAGGTTTTCCAGATTTTCTGCATTCCAGCCATGTTTTTGTTGGTCGTGTGGTTGTGGAGAGCATAGCAGGGAAGAGCGTGTGAAGAGTGTGCAAGGCGAAGTTTTAGAGCGGTGGTAGACCAATCCAGTGATTGGTGGTTCAATCCTCAGCATTACCATGTGTCAGAATTTCAATGCGCAAAACACTTAGCCCCGCTTTGCCTCTGAAATGTACAGTGGTTTGTGATTGTAGAGAACCCACTGAATGTGTGGCATGTTATTAGATAAGAAAAAACACAGCATGAGTGTTTATGTAAATGGATGAGTGAGAAACATGCTATGAAGCGTGCCATTTTTCCAAGTTGACAAAGCATTTCTGGTCCTTTATGTGGTAAAGATGCCACAAGGAAACAGTTTCTGCGAACAAACCCATCAATTTGTCACAGTTTAAGCCCTACCATATAGAACAATGAACAAAAACATCACAAAATGTGCAAAAAGTGTTTCACCCATGTACCGATCAAAGCCTATTAAAGAGCCCAGTCATCAAATGAATACAAATGAACAAACTGTATGAGACGTGATAAAAAATTAAATGAATTAGAACTAATTCTGCACCTTTTTAATCACTCGTTCTTTTGCAGCATCAGACTTCTTTTTCTGTTTGGAAGAGCCAAGGATTTTTTTTTTTATCTGCCTTTGACTGTCACTGATGTCAAATGAAAGGAATGAGGGATTCACCCAGTTAATTTAAAGAGTCCTGCAATAAAAGGACGAAAGAAAAAGTGCAAGTGGACAGCTGTGCAATTCAATTAATTAAATAGAGTGCGTATTCAACTACATGTGAAACAGTGTAAAAAGAGAGGCTGATGTCAGGTTTTAAATGAAAAGTTGGAGACTTTTGTTATTTCTGCAGATACATGTATTACTTATGGCAGGTCAGACTTGTTAGTCCTGATTTTATATGCAAACCTCAGGCTGATGAAGCTGCAATAAGCAGTGTGTGGAGTGTTGTGGGCGTGTTATTCAATTTGCTTTCTTGTATAAAAAGTAGTTAACGAAATCGATGCCCCACCATGGCATTAAAGTTTTATACCTCTGCGTAACAGTCTGGCCTTGTACTGCAAGCTTATATAGGGGACTGTGTAAATGCAGAAGTGTTGGTATTGGTGCATTTTGTAAATCAAGGGGCTTGTCTGTTCACTAAAACAGCTTTAGGATTATAATACAAATATCTGTGTTTGAAGTTGGATATATTTTTTATACTAATTGTGAGATAATGTCTGTGCAGCTAGAGCGTTTGTTTTATTTTCCCTGAATTCTTGTTCATTGGCCCAAGCAATTTTTTCTTTTTCTTGTTGTTTGTTTTTTGTTATTTTGAGTGGAGTAATTGACTGAGATGAAGAGATTTTAACATGTTCGACTTGGCTGGAGGAAGTTTTAATAAAGACCTAAATACTGGTTGAATAGGGAATGAGGACAGTGCAGTGTTTGAAAAAAACAAAGGAGAGAAACTAGAAAAATAGCATGTTTTTAATTTTTACTTGGTGAGGTTAAATTAGTTTTGCACAGACAACTCTCCTGTACAAGGAAAATGTTCTGCATTGCAGTAAATACTAGTTCAGATGATGAAAAGGCAGAATCTTACAATAAAATGTTTTATAAAAACCAATAAAACCTAACAATGAGCACATTCCAAAAACAATAGCTGATGAGCTTCAAAAACTAAGGTGATTTACTTTTCTAACAGTTTACTTAATTTTAATTTGTCTTTACAAGTTCTCCTCAATGAAAACAGCCAAATAATAATAGTACAGCTTAACTGTAAAGCACATATAACATTAAACAATTGTAAAAACAGATTAAACCCATCAAATAACCATAAAACTATAAAACAAATGGTTCTAATGAAATAAAGTCCAACACAGGGACGGCCATCGATAAAACGCCAGCACCTGTAAGGGAATTAGGAGCAACACAAACAGCCCACAAGATAAAAAGCTTCCACTATAAAATGCATTAAAAGACATCTGCCTTATTGCACAATTAGTCAAAGCTGCCAGGAAGCCTGTGGTGCTATCTTTAGGGTGTTAAGGAGCAGGACTGATTCAGAAAATGAGCTGCTCTCGCTGCCTTTTGGTCTTTAGAAAGGAAATGGAAGTTAAATGGGTAGTTAGTCAGGTGAGAGGGACCCTTTAAAACTTTAAATATCTTTTTTGGAAATCATGTCTCAGATTCTGGCTCAGGGTGGGGAATGTTTATGGTTCAGAATGCAGAAAACAACATTTTTGTCCTCAGCTGTTACTGATATGTTAAAATATGATTTTCAGCAGAGGCATACGGAACGCTTCTTTAACACGACACCAGTGCCATGGATAGATTTTAGGACAACCAAAGTCAACAATTATTATATTTTGTTTGAAAGAACATTTTAGACAGGCTACTATTTTCTCTTGTTTATTAATATTTTTTATCATATAATCAAAGTTTAATGGGGACAGACAGAAATCAAGTGAAAAACCTGTTGCTGTTTCCTAAGGCACAAAGTAATGAAAGGTGAGCATGAATTGGGCTCCTGTGTCACAGTTTCTCAAAAGCTTTGGATAATGAGTCAAAACAGTTCCATTAAAATTGAGGTTTTTAAAAGCTTCTACTTGGGAAAATGTTCATATATCAGTTTTTCTCAATAAAGCTCAGTTTGTGTGAACAGGAGACACAAATGCAGCAAAAAAAAAAAAAAAAAAAAAAAAATTTAAATCTCTTTAAAAAAAATCCAGAGTAGTGTGAATGGAGCCTGAGAAAGAAAATTCTTAGCTTGGATAAAGATACTCCCAAAAACAGTTGTAGCTCTGTTTTTCTTAGACACAGTTTATCATTTTCTCTAAGTTAGTAACCTTTTCAGCACACAGTCAAAGTTTAATGATGGCAAGCTCATGATGGATTGAACCTGGCAGAGAAAAAAAAAGAAACAATAAAAGCAACTCCATTGTTGGTTTGGTTTTAAGGGCACAAAGTATTAGTGGGGATGCAAAAAAATAGGCTGCTTTGTCATTGTTTCACCAAAGCTTTGTATCTGGAGACCACATAAATATACCAAAAACTGTGTTTTTTTAATAATCTCTATTTTGGAACGAATGGTCAAAACCTTCTGATTTCTCACCAAAATTGTTTGCATGTGAACAAGAGCAGACATGGCAGAAAATGGCAATTTTAAAATCTATTCTTTTATGTGTGGATGGTGCCTTTGTCTGACTGTAGTGGAGGTGGTTCTACCATTCAATGTTGCCATATGTATGATAATTATCATATTTATACAATAGTTTTAAGATAATTTATGATCAATAGTTTTTAAAAAGTCCAAATATATGATAGTTTTGGCAGTTCCATGCACCAAAAAAACTTGTTTTTATTCCCGCGATCATCCACATATCATCAGAAAGTAAGATCCAAGCCAGCCAATACTGAGCACATGTTCGCCAAAGACAATATGCTCCTCATCTTGCTAACTCTCTACCACCCTCCAGCAGTCTGGTTGGATGTTGTGACATAATTGTCCTTATCCCTCCAGAGAACAAATGAAAATACTGTTCTTGTTTTGATGTCTCATATATATATATATATATATATATACTTATATATATCACTTACTTTTTTAACCATCTGACTGCCTAATAAACATTACTGTTAATATTTGATGTTATTCTTGTAGGGATTGTTTTTTTAATAGCTTTTTTTTTCCTTTTTTGATCTTTTTAAGGTATATTTTCGATGCAAGAATTTCTTGAAAGAAAATGGCAAACCCATTTCCCAGACACAAAATCTGCACAACAGTTCTTTACTTTCTTTTGATGAAGAACTATGACAGAAAATGGGTAAATAATTACAAATGTGGGTGAGTGTCACTGCATTGTGTTGACACCCTGAAGAGAACTGCTCTTTACGGTTTCAAAATGTTGCGCCTACAGCAAAGACTGCAATGAGAACAAATGTTCAAAGCACCTTGAAAATAAATTACCAAAACCTTTAATATCTCAGTTTTTCTTCATTTGCTGTTTTAACTGCTCTTAAATGTGACCCCCAACTCAGCAGTGCAGGTTTTAACAACCACTTAACTGTGATGCTTGAAAACCTGTCAGCCTCATCAAACAAACGAGCGCCGTGTCTTTTGGAAACATTATCTTCTTGTTGTGTGCTGAATAAAAATGCCTGTGGGCCAAAAAAAGTTCCTCATTCACAGCTATCAAAGGAAACACCTTGTCTAACTGCAAGCTGCGGTGTGCACGTACAGATTACCTTCACAGCCAGCATCTTTCAAAGCAAATCAAGAGGCTGGCGAAATAAGGGGAGATAAAGAGGCAAAGTCACATCGGCGCACGCTCAGAAGCAAGGCGCCGGTATAAACCAGGAAATAATCAATTAGCTTTCACCACCATGTTTGTCCAATTCAAGCTGGCATGAAAGCCGAGTGCATCTGAATTTGGGCTGTGCTTGAAGAAGAATTTTGATTTTTAGCGTTGATTTTTGCCGGTCCTGACGCATCGACCGCTGCCCTTATCTGAGGACACCATCATCCATGTGGATGAAGATTCGAGGGGGTCTCGGCAGCTCCTTCGAGAACGACTTTATTTACATCGTTACCTTCCACGGTGCTGATGATTTTCCTGCCCGCCTTCAGCTGTTTGGTGTGCTCATTCTATCACTTTCAAGCCTGTCGACTGAAATTTCATACTGTCAAGCGCTGACAGCTTCAAACTCAGGAACTTGCAAACAAACCAGGCATTCCAGTCCAACATGTCAATTACTCGGTGTATTATTTAGAGAGAGAGAGTACAGACTCCTCAGGTTCAGATGATATCCTGAAATGAACTATAAACACACTTCATCTCTATGCGCCAGCCAGTGATACACACTCGTGTTCCACTTTTAAACTGAAGCCACATACTTGTGTTTCTGTGTAAGCAAAACCTTCGATCTTGGCTTCTTCAAAACCTTTACTGTTAAAACATTTGCTTCCCGGGATCGTCTTTGTTTGCTGCACACAAATAAAGTAAGGTCTCGTAACTGAATGATGTGATTCGAGTTGAAGGCAATGTTTATTGCAAAGTATTCCTCCACAAGTCACTTAGAAAACAGTTATATTGAGTTTAGTATTTTGAAAAGCTACAGTACTTGTCCTAATGCACAGGAACAGTATCCTTTATGCAAGCAGGTCATCAGCAGGCATTACTATACCATTTAATAATGAGATACGTTAGCTGTTTCACTTTAGTAACTTCAGTTCGACTAAATTGGTGTGTGACACAAAGTAGAATCATCCATCTGAACTGACATGGCTTTAGGCCTTTGACGTTTAGAGGTGAATAAAGTAATTTTTGTGAACTTTTTGTGGTTAAGACCCGGTCTACGAAACTCCGAATATTTTTCCAGTCTGAGAGTTTCTGCTTCATTTGTGCCTCCCGTCCGAACACAAACAGAATTGAATGTGTGGTAAGAAAAACGGAGCTTTTTAAAACTGCTTCCCAAAGTCAAGACTTTTAAAAACAACTTTTCGTAGCTCTTTGACGCGATATGGGGAGACCGCTGCTTTCTTGATACACGTCTGAAGACCTCAACAACACTCTGCAAAGGGCAGTCATGTTCAGGCAGAGTTTTTGTCACGAATTTCAGTGTTTTGAGTTTGGTTTCTTGTTTTGGTTTGTCTTTTGGTTTTCTGTTTTCTTGTTACTATCCACCTCCCCAGTACTTTTCCAGTCATGCCTGCCACGCCCATCTCCACCTGTTAGTAATCGTTATCACTCACCTGTGCCCATTTACCTCCACTATCCTCAGTCTTTAAGAACCGGTCACTTTTCATTACTCCTCACTGGATCATTCCACTTTGTCTGCCTGTTACACGCGTTTTGCCTTGCCATGTCATGCCTTGTTTCTAAGTTTGGATTTTGTTGTATTTAAGATTTTGCTGCCACGTCAACATTTTGTTTTGCCTGTTTAGTGAAGTTAATAAATTAGTTTCTTTTCTTAAGATGAGTCTGGGTTCGCCTCCGTCTTCCCCCCCCCCCTTCTGACAGTTTTATATTGTAGCAGAATCGTCATCCAGTTTGAAGGGGGCCCAGCTAAACAACATTCATTTTAGGATCAAATTGGTACAATCAGGACCAATATATATACATTTATGTATTTAAACTGCAAACTTATTGTCCTGAAAATACACATGTACTTTAGCCACAGCTTTTAAACTATTTCTAACTCTAGCCAAGTAATTTTACTGTATGAACTGAATCATATCTGAGGCCTACAGTAACTCTTTACATAAAAGTAATGTTGAGCTCATTGGTAGGGTTGCATTTGCTACTATTGTCAAATATTGACTTGGTTGTCTACTATATTATTAATGCCTACACGGTCACGTTGTGCAGCTCAGAATGGCAAAAGTGTCTTTATTAGAAGATACAGCACTTCTGGGGGGGACACCAGTCTAGGATCTGTCACAGAGGAGGGATGTCACAGGGAATACGATGCTAGCCCACCTCAAGAGAGGACAAAATGGCACAAAAAGGCTGAGGGCTAAAAACAACATTAAGAGCACCTGGGAATAATTATAAGAAGAAAAATGGTGCAGGAGGTAGGCGCAGGAGCTGAAAGAGAACATGCTGGGAGGAACATCAAAACACAAGAAAAAACTTCCCTACAATCTATATTGTGGCAGTGCCCCTCCCTCCGCCAGACACTGACACGCTTCAAATATATTTTTCCTATTCAGAGCATTGAAAACTTTTACAAATATGAATGTCATAAATCACAAATTGTGGTTACATATATTTGTTTTCAGTGTAGAATATATTAGACCAGATTGAATAAGAGAGAAAAAAGTATTTTGGATTTAAAACCAGAGGTGGTCTAAATTCTGTGAAGTGACTCTTTTTCCTGCTGCCCAACATGAAACTGGGAATCAGAAGCTGACTTCCTGTCAACATGTGGGGCAACCATGTTTTACTGCTGTTAAGTCGTCTCCCGTAAGACAGATTCTGTTATTGTTTTGGTAAAATAATGCATTTGCATTATGTATATTAATCACAGCCATTCCATGTCTCTGAACAAAGCTGAAAGCCTAATTACCTCCAATGCTGAAAGAGTTATTTTATTTTCGTAATGGGTCTTTGTTGAGCTCTTGCCTTTGTCGTAGCTTGTTGACTTACAATGTCAAAATATGACAAAATGGGTCATTAATTAGTTTGTTTGCCAGTAATTGGACTTTTTAAAAAAAATTTAACTATGAAAAGAAAATCAAACTATTTTTAAAATGTACTTTTGTTTTTAACCAAAAATCTAAAAACCCCTAATTTTTGATTTTCAATGATTGTTCCTAAAAAGAGAATTCAATTAAAAGATCTGCACGGGCCCTGTGTGTTCTTAATGTGCTCTTTACAACACAGTTCATGCACACGCCTGGGCCTTTGTTTCTTAAAGAACACGCTGAAATAAAAAAGCTAAAATCATTAGCCCTTTGCATCCCTTTCAGACAGCTGTGGCATATTAATTGAACCCTGTTGTTAGATCTGCAAACCCCTACATCTCAGATGTTGTTGATCTTGTGGAGTGTTAATGACACGGCCATTCAGGCTGACTGGGAGCTCAAGCTAATTATGCATGTATGAGAACTGTGAATTTATGAGCAGAAAGCAACAATGGCTGAGTGTATTGATTCAAACTCCATTTTTTTATGTTTTCCCTCTCGAGTTGGAAGCACTGGTGTGGGTGTTTTCCTATTACCTGAAAGATCGAGGACGAGCCGAGAGGGAAAGAGGGGGAGAGAAAAGACAAAAAACACCTCTTCCTCTCAGCCTTGTTCCTGGTTCATATGAGAAGCATTACCAACAACAAAAAAGCAGACAAATAAAATATTTCACATTCACAGATGGATGCCCAATCCAAAGCAAATGTCAAATGAACCCACATGGCAGCCGGAGCACCTGTGAAAAAGAACACAATGGTTTTACAGACGGTTTTATGTGCAGAAAGATGAAAGAAAACCTGCAGCAAAATGTCTCTCTGTTACCATATTTCCTGGAACATGAAATAAAAGAAGTTGTGTGCTTGTTAGTGCAATCACAGATGATCCCATTGCTAAGGGTGATTATACTTTTAAATTTAGGTACAAAATGATATAAAATAGGTTGAAGAGATAGGTCCCATTTTCTAAAGTTGAGTTATAAACAATTTATATCCTACCTGTTGTAGATCTCTCTTTGAATGACCTCAGTGTGAGTGGACTGATGAGCTAATGGCGGTTTGCTGCCATTTTAAAAAAAGCTCAGATGTCCAAAGTTTTATTGTAGTTCTCTCAAACTTGATTTCATGAACCTTCACTCTACATACAGAGAACTCTGTTGTTATTTGCATGTGCAAATAACAACAGCAGCAATGACATGTAATCCTTCCTGTGCAGCTGGGCAAGAATTTTCTAATGTTTCTGCTGAAATAATCATGTAAGTCAAAACTGAAGGCAGTGTAGTTTATATAACAACATTTGAATGAACTACCATGAAAGTCTGAAGACTGGAGTTGTTACAACCAAACCTGTTTGGAAGTGGGTCCTGTCGACTAACCATTAATAGCTTGTCAATCAGTTCTGAAGCAGATTTCTGGCATCCTGAAACAACTCCAATCTAATTATATTTTTAAAAAACTTTTACAGTGCACTCAATTTAGCATTATATGTTTGTTTACACAGAATTTTGTGCTCATGTAATGGTTGTAATGTGAAAATGATGATGGCATACAGGTTTTTAAAAAAAAATCGACTATAAAGTTATGGATATTTTTGGATATTAAGGTTATTTTAAGACAACAATCCACTTTGGTGTCCACTCAGACTTGCCTTTTAGCTCATTGATTCACCCGGATTTAAACTTAATGTGTCTAAACTAACACCATTCCAAGAGTTGTCTACAACAGGGGAGATACTGATTGATTCTAATCTTTCCACAAGAACCCAAGCTTGAACTATCACTTTAGGACAGGACTCAAATGATGACAAAAAAATACTGTTTTGCCATTAAAAAGAATTGCAAAAAAGAAATACAGGAAAATAAGCAACAATGCTAATATTTATAACTGCCACTCTTTCACTGAAGGTCACTTTTAACTTAAAACCACCGAGCTGTTAGTTTTTCTTCCATTTTCTGACTTTTTCTCCCTCAGGAGGATTTCAATGACGAAGCTCTGCAGAGCTCTGAGGCTGAAGGTATCAGAGTTGGCACAAAGCCACAGTCTCTGCCATCCCTTTCCATCCAATACATATGCTAATACTTCAAGTCACAGCTGGCTGCATAACTTACAGTACGAAACATTTTACTGGTAAATTTATTCAGACCAGCATTGTTGCAAAGCAGAGCAGCTGTCCAGGAAACTTTGTCCAGTTTGTAAAGCTTTAGCTGCTCAACAAACAGGAATCAGAGATGATTGTGACAGAAAACAATACATTTTATTAAGGAAGTAGTTTGATTAAAACACATTCTTGCCTGGTAAGACTTTGAACTATTGTTGGGGATTTTAAATGTGAAGCCAAAAGTACACAGGTAAGATATAATTATAAGTAATTAACACAAACTCCCACATTTAAGAACAAATTCAGACATTACTGTGAAATAACAGGAAATTACAAGTTAAAGAAAATTAAATTAAAGACACTAATTGCAATGTCACGAAGACCTTTTTTTACTTCAAGTAAAACACAAAATCTGTGTACTTTCCCCCCTCATGTAAATTGTTAATGTGTCCTTAAATTTAAAAAAATTAAGCTAAATTTGTAACCGGCTGCCCCCATAGAAAACACAAAAATGGCTAAAACTCAGTCAGTTTCATAGATATTAAACTTGGGGTCTCCCTGTCAGTAACTGTTTGTTGTTAAATTGATGGTGATGTAAAGATATAAAATAGTGTTAGCATGATTGACCATAAAACCTTTGTGACTGGAGATGTTTTAGGATCTTCAATAGATCCCCCCCACTACCAATCTGGAGCTTAGGGGTCCCTGCTCACCCACTCCTTTAGAGACGATACCGCTGACATCAGTAAATATGGATAAAGTACCTCCACCTTCTCTCGATGTTCGAAATCGAAACCTAAAGGGTAGGACCTAAACTCTGTACTGCAGCCAGCCACTTGGGGGCGCTCATCCTTTGTGGCTTCAACTTCCAGCTTCAATTCCTGTCTCTAGTTATAAAATATCTGGACAGACCCCACCCAAAAACAGACCAGGCTGAAAAAAAACTGAAGCAATTGAACAAGTCAAACTAAAATAAATAAAAAGCACCTGGGAGCAGATTTCTTGGTTGTGGAGAAGTTCTCCCATCAGCAGACCTGGATCCCCTGAGAGGAGCAGCCACTGAAACCAGCAGGAGGTGGAAACTGACCTGCACGTTCTCACATCCTGCCCTGTGTACTGGAACGTCTGGGACAGGTTCCACACACAAATCACAGAAACCTAAGACCTTTACAGACCACAGCCACAGGCTCAAATATCTGCTGAGAGGAACCAACCAAACAGGGCTCCAAACTTTCTGAGGGAGCTGCTGTGAAACAAACACAACTTTCACTAAAAAACACCATGACAGTCCTGCTGAATCAATGAATAAATGAATGGCTTTATTTATCTTTTGTACAACCCACCTATTTGTATTTTAGGTTATTTTTAGCCAATTCCTGCACAAACAGTACATTTATACACATACAATATATCTGTGAAAATCTGCAAACGAAATAAATATATCAGCTTTTGAAAAGTAACCTTATAATGATTTTTAAATCAGTTGTGCATTTGATTTTGTACTTCTTTTTCCCCTTACAGAAAATCCACATAAACTTTACATGTGAAAATCCCATGTTTTCTATGAAAACATGTTAAATTACTATGTGTAATATGTTGGATACATGAAATAGTTTTTTTTCTTTAAGGGGTGTAAAATTCTTTCAAATTAATTTGGAATTGTTTTCTGTTTTTTCTTCTCTCCAACCTAAATTTGACACTAACTTTGACAAACTTTCATTCATGCCTATAAAATTGTTTGCAATAGTCAAATTGTGTTTTTCCTAAAAAAAAAAAAAAAAAAAAAGCTAAATTGTATCTGATTCTGAAGATAACCAATAAAAAAGGGTCCTGATATATCTCCTTTGGGATGCACACTCAACCTGCTCTGGAGGAGCTTATTTGCTGTTACAGTATGCAAGCTGTGTGTGCTGCGTTGCCGTAGAAACCCGCACTCAGGTAGTTATTGGCTGAAATAAGGATGACCTCAGCTCAACTCATTACACTTTGTTTCCAGCATCAACTCAGTGGAGCATATGGATTCATTGACCTGAAACCAGGAAAAGTTAATGATGCAGAAAATCCTCAAAATATGTTTTTTCGGTTTTTTAGTTCTGTTTTTTTGGTGGTTGTTGACAAGTTTATTTTACAGAGCTGATATAGCTTCTAATAGAAAATCCATTTGTATTTCTCACAGAGAGTGTTTGATCAATAAAAAAAGAAAAAAAAGAAAAAGGAATTGGCAGGTAAATTATGTTCCTCGGCGGTGTGTTGAATGCACTTTGAACATTTGCTAAAACCTTTTCAGGCCTCTTGTAAATGATGTTTTGTGACACCTCCTATTCTGCTGTGTTGTTTTAGTGACGTTTGCCTTTGAACATCAGTCATAATGATCAGATGTGATGAAGCTTTTGGGAAAAGCCCCAAAACTGGAGTTCCGTGTACCCCAAGTTTCCTGTTTTGGTTATTTTGTTCAGCCGATAAGATTCAGAGCCAGTCAAACTAAAAGCAGTCATGGACACTCTCAGGTCCAGTGGTTTCCAAGCTTCTGTGAAAGATTTCTGTTTTCTTAGGCTGTTCAATTGTTTCTTTCATTAAGGGTGCCCATATTTAAGCACTTAAGCACCTTTATTACGTACTGGCTGGTAATGTTTTGTTTCTATTATAATTTTTGATTTGTGTCTCCTCCCACAGCTTTGGAAAACCCCATACAAATAAAACTAAAGGCCTAGCTTTCCTTGAAAGCATGTGCACTGTGCCACCTTTGCTGCCAGAATTTTAAACTAAGATCGGCTGTTGGTAATTGGTATTATTACATAGCTGTTTTTGTAAAACCTTGAAAATAATCTTATGTGCAGTTTCAAGGTATATATAGTTGTCTGTTGTCTAAGGTGAATTAGCTGTGGCATCCATCTTCAGTTAAGTTTACTTAAAAAGTTATACATTTGTAGATGTGCAATGATTACTTTCTTTGAGTTTTTATAAAAACCCATCCAATGAGAGAGATTACATATTTTGCTAACACACAGGCAAAACCCTGTTGTTTTTTTTTGCCCGCCATCAATTGGCAGAAATTTGACAGGCAATAGTAAGCTATCTTTGGTAGCAACACATTGTACAGTTTAGACAAAATTCACAGAAGTGAAGTTTTTTTATTAATTCCACATATGCAACAGTGGGACTTTGGGCAAAACAAGTGAAAAAACCCAGCCCTTTTTGGAGTGTTATAGCTCACAGTAGAAACATCATTCAAAGTTTAAACGGGTCACAGAAATTTGGACTACATGTGACTGCAGTAGCATTTTGATATGCGTAACAATTTTTACACAGTCAGCGTGTCAGACAAGACATCTCAGTTTAACTCTTAACTTTGGAAAGCCTTGTGTACACCTCTTGGTGGCAGGACATCCATGTTGGAAGAACTAAAGAAGCATTAATGATAACTTTTGGCCGTTTTCCATAGGCTTGAGTCAACACAGCACAGGTTCATAGTCTTTCCATTGGGTGGTCCCGTCCACTTTCAGCTCATGAGGTTCCAAGTGAGCCGAGTTGTGTTGAGCTGACGATTTGACATCAGCAGGCTGCAGGCCATTGATTAGCCAGAGAGTGACATCAATCACGAGAGCATCTCCTTCACAAGAAACCCACCATTTTTAAAATCTTACAACTGCAGAATTTGTTTTTGTTATTTAATTTTAAAATACATATTTAATACATCCATTAAAATGGCAACCCAAAAACCAACACCATGGTACTGTGAGGAGGTGCAGACATTTTCATGCTTGTTGGCTGACAACAGAATTTAGACGGAGTTAGACCAAAGGGAAAATGGCCTTGACTCGGCCACAGTATTTTTGGAAAGTGAGGCAGAGCATGGTGAATGTTTTGGGACTTTATTTCACTTATTTACCCATGGTGGTAAGTTACAGGCGGCCACACTATGACCACCCTCCCACATTGAAGCAGCACTACCGACACTGTGTGGAACCGAGTCGAGTCGAAGCGAGTTGTGCTGAGACTGGACACGGAAAAAGCGGCTTTTCAAGGCCATCACCCCTTCTAATCTCTCCTCCTGCTTGCACCATGGGTCGAATATGTACACAGTCTTCCAGTGTGGATGCTACGATGAACCTCCTGTGGTCCTCAAAGTATTAGCCTTTCTGCTTTAAACCCCAGGAGCAAGAGTTGGCATTTCCTCCAGTTCACGATCATATTAAACTTTGCACTCTCCTGTGCTCCTGTAGTCCATTGCTAAAGAGAAACCAACAAGTCTCCAACAGTCACAGATACAACCTTAGCCTGCTTTGGGTGCTACCCACATTCATGAAAATTGTTCTTTTTAAACAATAATTTGTTAAACAGAAGTGACAATGTTTTTTTGTTTTTTTTGTTGAGGGATATTTGATATTCAAAAACAAAAATGGGGTTATTTTTGGTAAGCTGTTTTTAAATGTTAGCCGTCTTTGTGTGCTTCAAGCATTGCGCTGAATTAGACCGAAACACACAGAATAACGTGGGTTTGTGCGTGTGCGTGCACTCAAAACAACATGTGTGCTTTGAACCTCTGTGAACAATAAGAATTAAAGAGGCTCAGAAAACATCAAAACTGATTTCTAATTGAAAACATTTCCATATCAAAGGGTTTAAATTTGATTCAACAATCACCTTTGGCATAATTATGTTGATGTAAGGTGTTACAGGTTACGAGGCAGATAAAATACAATTAGGCTGTGGTTGATACTAATGTTCTAAATATTCCACTGTGTGCAAAAATAAATAAAAAAACCTTTGATGACAAAAATAAAGAATTCTGTTTATTCTGTGTTCATCTGTATTTGTCTTATTTTAGCAGCTTTTCTCTCCTGTAATACATTTACTCCATAAAGTTTCTCCTAAATTCAGTAATTAAACAGTAAACAAAATATGATTTTATATCCTTGACAGTGTTCTTGTAAAACTTTGTAAAGCCCTGTGCTGGTTCAAAGCAGCAGCCTGTCCTGGGGGGAGGTGCAGTAATCTGGACTGAACTGAGGAGATCAGAGCAGCATCAGTTAAAACATACGAAGAAAATAAAGCAGTCTTTATTTTTTAAAAAAAATGTATTTCATGAAGTCTGAGCAGCTTTCAGGAAGATAAAAGCTATCCTACTGATGCAATTTAGAAGTTAAACCAGCAGTGCAAAAGAGTATTATATTTATCAAAGTATTTATTATTAATTTGCTATAAGGATTCAATGAACTATAAAGAGATTATGGTAATGTAAGGTCATTATTTCTGTGGTATTCATTATAGTATCTGTGATTTTGGAAACAACATGAAAGAAAACTGTAATAAAAGGCAGAACTTGGTCCGAGCGGCATTCATCAACGTGTGTGCTTAGGCTGCATATGAAGGTTTAAAGAAACCCTCAGCTGATTTGTTATTTCACCCCCCCTATAATTGGTTGCCTTAGAAAGACAAAAGAACAATCAAAGCTTAGAAATAGCTTAGAAATCTTTGGCTGGGGTTCTAGGCTTGGAGTCGTTTGTTCCCCAAAATGCAACCTAATTACATCTTTTATTAAAAGCAGTGGTTAATTTCCTTTTAATCATTGATTGTGAGAGGGACATGTGTGCTGTCAGTGTCTCACTGGTAATAGGTTAGCCCAATGTCAGTTTGGAGTTGCAGGGAAGATTCCTGATAGCCAAACTAAGCTTTGTTTAGAACCAGGACACTAAAGTTTAGTAAGTTTTTTTGATTTGCTTTTTGCCAACAACTCAAAGCCTAAACTTACTGGTTTAAAGTAATGTTGTATTTCAGATTATTTTACATTGCTTCACTTTTGGACTAGGCTGTGTCTGTGTAATACTGTTAGTTTTGCAAAATAGTGTTGAAGGTGGACATGTCCTATTTGAGTGCTAATATCTTCACAGGGTTCAAATACCATAGAGACAAGCTGTTGGTTATTTAAACCTTCCAGAATATTGTTGTGTCGTCCAACTATTATGTCATGAGCACTGGGTGCAGAAAGGACATTTTCGGTCTCTGATAAACCCTGTGCTTTGCATTGGTTGTCCTGTTCTGTCACAGGGCTGATAGCTTCACAGGGTTTAGATGCCAAAAAGATCCAAACCGGAAGCAGGTAAGTGAGAGGACAGGTTTTATTTTGAATGGGAACAGAAGAGGGCCGATCTGCGGACAAGAATAGAAACAGGACTTATTGGAATTTCCTTATTGTATTCTTTGTGTCTTTAGGTTTCAAGGAAGAGGTAGAGGATTCCATGAGTCCAAGAGAGATGAACACAGACAGCAGGTGAGTGAGGGAGAGCGGAGCAGGCAGGTGGTGGGATTAAAGGCTGAGGCTGACTCGAGGGAGACATTTCAACACATTTGGGTTTGAGGTGGCGTAGATACATTGGAACAGGAGGCCAGCAGGACTACGCCCAAGGAGGAGACACCAAGAGCAACACAGAGGATCTGAAGGGCAGGTAGGTAGGTGGGTAAGAACATTAAGCAGAAAGATACTACAGGGGCCAATGGCACATGAGGACTAATGGGCAAATGAAGAATGCTGCTCCTGCTCAGCCTTATATGTCCAGGTGGTAATCAGCTCCAAATGCACAACAGCAGGAGCAGGAGCTGTTAGAGGCATCCCCACCCAGCCAGGCACAGACTCTCTCACCAGCTCAACCTGAAATTGAATGGTTAGCAAAGAAACAAGCAGAATCCTCACAAGACAACCTTGCTATGATGTAAACAACAACAACAACAACAAAAAAACAAAACACAATACACACATGTGGATAGTCTTTGGTTGTGATGGTATATTATCATGGTGACAGTGTATCTGGGTTCTGGGTGGCAGCGTATCTATGACGTGGGGCCCGTATTCATCGGTGTGGCTTGGTCCTGGAGAATTTGAAGCAAGACGATCGTACGGGCTCATGCCTAGGCTTCAACCGTGACCATGACAGGGTTATGGAAACAGCCTAGCACAGACACATACCCATGGTAGTACAATGATGTGATCTGGCCCGTAGCTGCAACCTGATGTGGTCTGAAACTGTCATGCCAGAATGGATACAGAGAGCATGGTGAGGGCACAGGAAAGCATCCTGCGCAAACAGCAAAAAAAAAAAAAAATGTATCTGGCTTATACTAACAAACACGGATGGGCAATGAGTTTTACATGTTCAGTCTTGCTAAAATAGGGAAATTGAAAACATTAACCATCACGGTCATCTTTTTTTTTTTTTTACACTGGAGCCTGGCAGTGACACACTTCGTTGTTTCCTCCAGGCATGTTTTTATTCTGTGTTTAGGTCTTTTCTCACAGAAAACCTACCGCCCACTGCCCTCTCAAAAAAAGAAAAGATAAGAAAAAGGACTGAGCATTTCTATTTCCAGCATTTTCATTTTATTTTTTGGGCATTTCAGTTTATTTTAAAATAATTTTAAAATGAAAACTATGGTCAAAGGTGAACTCAATTTTACTGTGAGAATGCGTGCATCCCCCTTCCACAATGATCCATTGGGCTGCTGAAAAAAAAGGAATTTAAAGATCCCTGGCTAGCAGGATTGGCAGCAGAACATCATCCATCCATCCATCCATTTTCTTTACCTGCTTCTTCATTTTCAGTCGCGGGGAGCTGGTGCCTATCCCCAGCAGTCACTGCGAGAGGCGGGGGACACCCTTGACAGGTTGCAAGTCCATCGCAGGGCCACATATAGACAAATGAGACAAACACAGAACACGTCATTAGAGCAGTTTTCAGCTACTGGACTTGGAGTGAATAAGGTAACGTTTAATTCAGTTGTGTGAAAAAATGTGGGACAGGCATTTGTACTAATTCATTAAAGTGGCAGCTAAGATTAATGCTAACTAAGATGTTTTCTCTGTTTTTTAAACAATCTGTTGTAGTAACACATATATTTATTAATTATCCCTGCATGAGTAAAGAATGAAAAAGGCAACCTTGAGAAGTATGAGTCGCTGTAAGTTTGTAGGGGTGGCTGGTAGGTGAGGGGATTAGAAGGGACCAGCAAAACAGGTCGAACCCCTTCTAATAGCATAGCAGCATCATGATTGTCTTCACACTGAGGGAGGTTTTCCAAATTTTCCACCATCTAGCCATGTTCTAATAGGTCAGGCAGGTCATAGCGAGCGTAGCAGGGTGTGAAGAAAGCCCTATTCAAACCACAAATTATGTAACTTCTCAAATGTTCTGAATAAGTATCCATGTAGGTGGGTAAAACACTGATGGTGTATACTGTACTAGAACCATTCCCCATTTCACGTTCCTGCTTTGTCCTGTTCATTGCATTGGGACTGTCCCGGTCATCCCAAAAAAGATGTACACTTTGAACCGGACATGCTAACCATGCATGCTCAGTTTCCTTTCTAGGGTCAGTTCCAAATCACCAATTAATATAATATATTTTCTGGACTACAAGAAAAAACAGGAGAAAATCCACACATACATAAGAAGAACATGCAAACTCAACACAGGAAGGCCCCAACAAAAATTGGCCATTCTTAAAACTTTTAATGGTAAAACGCTTTGCTGCTCTGGTGGCCCACTTCTGAAATTTGGGTGACTTGGCTTACCATACAGCTTCTCCAATACGAGAGCACACTGTTGTTTCCTACAACAAAGAGAATGACTAGTCATAAGTACTTCACACAAACTGATCTTTTCCTTTTATTTATACTGTTTAGTAAACACCCTCGTTTCTCAGACTCCAAATCTTCACTTTTATAAATTTGTCCCTAGGCCTAACAACAAATTTATCACATTTTGCAGATTTTGTCAAACTTGACAATTTGCCTCAGGGCCACAGAGGATATTGTGTAATTTTTTTATGTCTTTCACAGATAAAATTGAAATAAAAATGATGAATAAAGTGAGGCTGATGTGTAAAACTGGAGCCGTGTCTCAAAATGTAGATGACTGTGAATGGGAAAAGTGTTCAAAAGGTAATTGATGCTCTTTTGAACAGTTTTTCCCTGATGTCGTAATACGACTGCCGTTACTTTGACTTTGATCTGATGTGATACTGACAGCTCTCAGCCCCCCTCCGAGGATCTCCAAGGTTAGTTCACACACACCTTCACACAAAGGCAGAGGTTTTTAATAAAGTTAGTTTCACCGGAATTTCAGCCTTAAGCCATTTCTACCTTTGAAAGGTTTTTGGGTCTGTCTGTCAGGAATATTAAGGCTGTGCATAGCTCCGGCGTTAAAAAGTAAGAGTTGTTTCTAGTGGTGAAAAGGAGTTTAACAGGAAGACTACAGGGATGAGAAAAGTACAAAGGTAAAATATACAAAACATGAAAGCAGTGTTATGAAATGTAAAAGGAGCCATGAGAATTTCTTACTAAAACTACACATCAACAAAAAGTGATGGCGATAGTTAACTTTTAAACCCACACAGAGCACATGAAGTTGTAAAACCATAGTTTTCCATGAAGATGATACATCAAGCACAGACACTCAGTCCAGTCTTCAGTTTAAGGTTTAGTGTATTGACAAACATATCTAGTTATTTTGAGTTTTAAAATTCAACCTGTCAAAATGTATCCAAACTGTTTCCCTCATCTACCATAACGCAAAGCACACCAGTACTATAACATTACTATCAAAGGTTCTACACAGGTAAAGTATTACTATGCTGATATAGCTCGTCCTACGAGGCACAATGGAAGGTTATAGGTTGTAAAATAGTTCCTAAAATTTTATAGCGACTGTACTTTTGGATAAATTTTAAAGACAAATAGAGATTTTGGAAAACCTGTGGGTAAAATCAATGCTGAGCGTTCAGAGAAAAGTGATAAAGTAACAAAAGCTGTAAAAAGATATTCTAATTCTGATTGGTGGGAATAGAACTTGAATTTCTTTATCAAAGAAGTGAGATGACAGATTTAAACTGTAGGGATCTGGGTTCTTAGCCCCGCCTTGGGGCGGCTCCTCTAGTTCCTACTTTCACAGGTGATCCAGATCAGGATAATGAAGACTGCCAGTACTTAANGATTCGCAGCCACTGTTTCTAACCAAGATTGGTAACTTTTTGACTACGTTCTCTATGCCTCTTGTTTATAGATTCTTTGCCACGTCACGGAGCTGTGGGTTCACGGATACTTACCTCGGACACTTGGATACTCACCTGGACAGGATTACTGGCTTATCAACTCCTGGATCACCTAAACGCCTCCTTCATCTCCTCCTCGCCACTGGACACCTCCTGGACCTGTAAGATCAAAAGAACAAGAATTAAACCATCTTGCAGTGCTCAGCTGATAGTAGGATTGGTGCCCGAGACTCACCCTGTTCCTCTTGCTGTCCAGATCCTACCACGAAGCACGCACTGTATATAAGTCACCTTGTAAATAAACACACTTACCTTCAGCTGTTGTCTCCATGTCTGGTTTTGGTCTCGCTCTCTGGACAAAATTACCCTGCGATCCTGTCATAAACTCTAGATAAATTAAAAAGTAGCATTCCTTCAAAGAATGCATATTGCCCACCACCTTGAAAGCCAAAGTTTATAACAAAACGTTGTACAGTTTGTTAGCACTTGGAGAATATGGAGGATGATTTTTAGTTACTGCCACACCAAACCGTATCTCTGTATCTGTGAAATTGGCTGAGTTACAGCCATTTTGTTTGCTAAGGTTGATTAGTTGTGGCGTCCATCTTGAATCAGGTTGACTACAAAAGTTATTTTTGATCTAGATGTACACCCAATATGTGTGTTATGAAAGTTTCATGAAAATCAATCGAGTGTTGCTTGAGATATTTTGCTAACAGACAGACAGGGTTGACTCCAACAGTTAATGCCAAAATTTTAACAAATATGTCAAATGACCCATCAACGCTTGGTTTATGAGTTGGGAAAGACGCTCAGATACAACTACACCAAATTCTAGCTCAACAGCTGTAAAATAGACAGAATCATAGCCATTTTTGTTTTCTAAGCTCGGTTCCCTGAGGTGAATTGGGATAACTTGAAAAGTTAATCAGCTGTAGATGTACATTGAATGGTTACTTTCTGAAAGTGTCATCAAAATCTGTCCAGTGGTTCATGAGATGTTTTACTAACAGACAGACAAGTCCGGTTACTCTGTGATGCTACAGTCTCAGTGGATTTGAGTGATATTCAAATGCAAGGAGAGAAGTGTTTGTAACGTGCAAGTCATTCAAAGGATAAAAAAGTTTTGTTTTTTATCTAAAGATGGTCAGTTTTGTAAAATACGAAAATAAAAGTGCAGTATGTGAGACCGGTGGGTTGGATTTCTCTTTTTAACCCTCCTGTGGCTAAGGTCAAATTGACCTTCAAGGGCTTCTCTACCTTTTTTTTTGTATCTCTTTCTTTTAAGGGTTTTGGTAGAGTTATTATTATTATTATTATTATTATTATTATTATTATTAATAATAATAATAATAATAATAATAATTATTATTATTATTATTATTATTATTATTATTATTATTATTATTAATAATAATATTAATATTAATAATAACTACCAAAGGAACAAAAACAATATCTACTGTATCGTTTATGCTGATACCCACCTACTCACCTTTGGGGGAAAAAAAAGAAAAACAAAAGACCAAAAATTTATTGTTTTACTTTTCTGTTTTAGAGTAGAAACACACAGGCTAAATCACACCAAACCTCCACCAAAATAAGTCATTTAAGCAGCTCAAAACACCATACTATGTGTAACAGAGAGGTACATTAATTAGTTGTACATTATATCTAAGGGGGGATTGCATCAAGTGTGACTTTTTTTTCTTAATTTTTAAGTGAATTGGAGAAGACTTCCCACAGGAATGTCACTAATTTAAAACTATTTGTTTTGATCATATTATTCATGGATAGTTGCATGGATAGTATTTACGATGACCGACTGGGACGTAACCCTTCACGCTCTCATTAGTGATCGTCTGCATATACATTTGCTGAATTTAATGAGGAGGCGCTCTATTGGGGTTGAGAGGAAAACGGTTGCCATAGCGAGCGCTCATGAGCTGTGGTTACTCCCAATCCTGTCACAGAGGTTGAGCAAGGGAAAGGGTTATCTCTTTCTTTTCAACTTTATCTCCTGCACCATATTGTGCCTCGGTCCAATCCCTGCCTTTTCAAGTCTGTGGTCTTACTTTTTCTTACCTCTCATGACAGATAGAAAAAAGATATCTTTCCTCCACCTTGGGGACTTTTAAGGACGAGCCATTTCGTTTTGGGTCTGTGGTTATGTTTCTGTTTGGCTTAAATAATGGCCCAATAACTACTAAAATCTGACAGACAATAAACAAAGGTAAATGTAAACATAATTAAACGTGTCCTGTGGGACCTGAAGCCCTATGCACACCATAGACGACAGTGCAGCTTGCAGCCACGTGTTAGGTCTTAAATTAGTCAAGTTCCTCGCAAAACCTGTGCTATTAAAGCAAACCTGAGGAAATAAGCCGTCGCTGAATGTCCACTCCGCATTCGCTGCCAACCAGAGGCAGATTTTCAGACACAGAAGAGGAGGAAGTGAGAGAAAATGAAAGTGGAAGACAGCAAGCCCCGTTCATAATTAATTCGGCAGAGTTTTGGTCCTAGGAGGCCAGAGGAAAATATATTGACGTTCGAAAAATGCTAATTAAAGAAAGGCGAACACTTTGGTTTGGAAGACATCCGTCTGCCCAGGCAGTTGGAAATCTCGCTGCAGCCTGGGCTAATGGTGCTAGTAATGCCTTTGGGGAAACACGGCATCAAACACAGAGGCGGGCGCTAATGAGTCTCGTGGACCTATCTGGCACGCAGGATGAATGAGCGCGATGTGGAGAACCGCTGAAAGGGAAGAAGGAGTGCACTTGGTGGAAGATGTTAAAAATTCTTTTGAAATTGCATTGCAAATGAGAGGAGAGGGATCCTTCAGTGGGTAAGGCTGGATTCACACGCACCCCACAGACTCACTGCTGGCAGCCAATATTGAGTCATTTGTTAAATGGAATCAACAAAGTCCGTACAATCAGCACCACGCTTACACCTCTGGTTTCTCTGAACGCAAGAGATACAGACAGAACGCAGAGACAGGAACAATCCCAAAACTAGCACTTAAGCCCTAATTTCTGCATCTTTTACATGTGTGGCCAAATATTTAATCAAACACTCTAACATTTACATGAATAAAAGACATCAAGTGTCTGCTGTCATTCTAGGAGATCTATAAGAGTTGATGGAAGTTAAGGGGGGTTATGAATGTAAGAAAATTCAGTTCTGGTCAGAGTTATTGACAGTTTTCTAGCCTATTATACAAATTCCACTAACATATCTACACTTTACTTATACCTAACAGCAGATCCTTTTGCAATGACAACAGCCTCTGCATGTTTTACTTTGCTTTTAGATATTTTAGTTGGTAGTAGTTGCCGTTCTTCCGTAGTTATGTTGAAGATCTTTTAGATATGCTGCAAACCTTTTGGCAATGTCACATGTCAGCAATCATCGATTAAAAAATGAATAAAAATATTTGTTTAATACCATTTAGGTCCGAACTCAATGCTGCTCAGTATAAAAGTGTCCGTCTTTTTAATTCTAACTTGTGAAGCTGGATGTGTGCGTCACGCTACTCTCTTGCAGAAAGACTTTACCTCAAATGTAGGTTTATGACATTTGGTAACAGTTACACTAAGTCTTAGTAATTTTCTGATTTCTAAAGACCTTAGAACTCCAGTAACTTTTAAGGTGAAAATAGAATGACTTTATTATCTGATCAGATTATTTTGGTTTGTGTCCTTTGACAGGGTAATCATAAAATATGGAACAGCCGACATTTAAGTAGGGCAAGTATAAAAATGAAAAAAACAAACTAATCTAAGAAACAGATCTATCAGGGTTGGGTAGCAATCCATATAGAAAAGTATCCCGTTTGCCGCCTTGCATAGAAAAGTTTGAAACAAAAACCAAGAGCAATTTGTTAGAACTTTAAGAATGTCTTGGGAATTACTGTCAGTAACTACCACACCAAATCTTTGTTCAGTATCTATAAAACTATCTATACCTACAGTACCGTGAAAAAGTATTTGCTCCCTTACAGATTTCTTCTGGCTTTGCTTTTTTGTCACATCTAAAACTGTCACCTAAGCAGACAAATTTTAACATGAAAGATAACCCTTGTAAATACAGAATGTCCAAACTAATCTGTTCACTTGTGAAAAAGTATTTGCCCTCCATGTTAAATTATGAATAAACAGATTTTTTTTGGTTTGTTTGTTTTTGAAAGTTGATTTTAGCTTCACTAGCCACACCCAGGCCTGATTACTGCCAGACATGTAGAATAATTTTAAAAAATCACTTAAATAGATCCATTACCCACAAACAGAACAAAACATGGAATTCAGCTTGGAGAGACTCACGACAAAGAGAAGCTGCAATTAAATGGTTTTATTTGACATGAATGACATAAGATATTTGGCGCTCGGACCTCGGCGGAAGACGCGAGTGTCGACAATAGCAATGCGCTTCGAGGAGAAGCTCAGGTTGAGCATTAGAGGCGTCTTCGCCGGGCCGGACACTGGTGGTGGAGGTCGAAGAGGGGAAGGAAACTTGAGGGAGCTGGGAAACTGGGGGTGGAGGAGGGGTGGAGGTGGGCTGAAGTTTGGCCGGTGAACGGATGGCGCCATGATGGAGGTCCTTTTAAACGAAGGCTTGCTTGCTGATTGGATAAGCTGGAGGCGGGGTCGGATGCTGATTGGATAAGCTGGAGGCGCGGTCAGATGATGATTGGATACGCTGGAGGTCTGATGCTGATGGGCTGGAATGGAGGTGCTCGACGCAGCGCTTAGATGCAGGTAAGGCTGAAGAAGGTCTTCCAGTCTGAATTTACACCTAGGCTTCATTAGTGGTAAACCTTCCCTGGAGTGGTCAGCCTACCAAAATACCAAGAGCTCATCAACGACTCATACTGGAGGTCCCCAAAGAATCCAAACCAACATCTAAAGTATTACAGGTCTCACTTGCCTCATTTAATAAGAAAGAGACAAAGGACAAAAATGTCATCCCAGGGAGAGTTCCAACATAAAAACCACTGCTGAACATAAAGAAAACAAAGGTCTGTCTCACGTTTGCTAAAAAACATATCTTGATCCCCCAAATTTTGAAGGAAATATTTTGTTGACTGATGAGACAAAAGTAGAACGAGGTGTGTGTCTCGTTACATGTAATGTAAAACTGGCACTGCATTTGAAAAAAAACCATCATACCCATTGTTAAATATGGTGGTGGTAGTGTGATGGTCTGGCGCTTCTTTGCTGCTTCAGGACCTTGACAACTAGCTGTAACTGATGCAACCATGAATTCTCTTTTCTACCAGAAAATCCTGAAGGAGAATATCCAGCCATCAGTGTAGAATATAACCTCAGAGGGGGATCGCCATTGCAACTTTTTTGTTTGGATTCCTTTTTTAGTCCTTTTTGTAACAAAGGTCTCTCATTGGGCCTTTGTCTTTAGACCTTTAGTAAATATTCTATTCAATATTACAATTAATATTTGACCTGACCATTTCCCTTGTTTTAACAAATGTCCAATGGAAGTCGTCAGCTGGGAACCATACATATCTGTACATTGTTCAGTCTGTTTCCATCTGGGAACTGACTAAAGACATCCTTAAAATGAGTCCTTAAGTAAACTCACTGCCTGGACTTTACAAAATGTCATTTTAATATATACAATGGCAGTTGAGAAATATCAGCTTAAGTGTATAGTAACACTCAGCTAAGATGCTCATTTTCCCCCTGCTTCTCAGCAGTGTTTGGTTGAATTATACACTCCACCAAATATCCCTACACCTGTGCATGCCCCATGGCAATTGAAGAATAGCTAATAAATGACAGTCATTAAGTATTAATTTCCAGGCTTGTATACTCTCTTGATATTTGCCTCCAGCAAATAGGGTGCAAAGAACACACAGAAACTAATTAAACATTGCTGTATACATTTCTCATGTGTTTAATGCACATGAGATGTAAACAATATAGTCTTTGCTTTCTTCTTCAGCATGCAAAGAATCCATTCCTGTAGATAAATTACCTACAGAAATGGATTCTATTTTTAATTTCTTCTGTAATGAAGTATAATAAAGGTTTATTTTTATGTGCTTTTTTGGTCTTTTTGAAATGAAAGGATCTTTTTTACCTTCATATAATACGGTGTCAATTAAACTACTTATTTAAAGGGTAAGATAGATTAAAATAATTAAAGAAGTTGCACACCCTGAGTTCAATACTGGTTTCTTGTTCCTTAATCAGACATTTCTGTTTGATGTGTTTGAAGAGCTTTATGCTGGAATAATCTCGAATACATGCGGCTCCATTAGCCAACCCCCACAGTCTGATAAAAAAAAGTGTGCTATATCTTTTACATTATTATACCACTGTTCCATTAGAGATAGCAATCTAAGGACAGGGGAGAGAATCCGCCTTTGTAGTGGCATAAAGTCAGAAAGATGAGATCCAATCTCTCTGTTGTTCCCTCTCCCCCTGAGTTGGGGACACACACTGTGGGTCTCATATAATCCACATGCAGGGTCTCACCAAGCCACTTTTATAAAATATGAGATGCACGTAGATGATAAAGTCAAAGGCACACTTATCTAGGCTGATATCTCATAACCAGGCTCACAACTTCTGGCAAAGATTAGAGTTTAAAGTAGGCTCAGAGATGTTTCAGCGATTTCTGTGCTACCATCAGACATGATCAGGTTCTATGTTCAGAGTGTCCCTTAGATATCCTATTGCTCACGTGAAAAAACACATTTAAGCACAATCAGTGTAAAAGTAATTACCCAGGCTCGGGCACCAGAAGTACACACAAAGTGCCCTTTCAATGTTGATTACCACTGACATGTGGCCAGAATGATCAATCCTGCTTCAAATTCTTGACAACCAAACCAAACCAATATGCACAGGCCAGATCATAGATACATTGCCACCAATCTGTGCCATAATCCACTCAGGACTGTCTTACTTTGCTGCTACAATGATAAACCAACACGAATGATTCAGAAGCTTTGTGCATCTTCAAAACCTTTGTGGACCTATCATCCTGTAATACCTGTAATGGAGAGCTCACTGCATTCTTAATGCATCTGACAAGACTTACCAAGACCATCCACACACTGGCTGATCTTTTTTACATCATAGTGGACTCAGACATCCATTGCTTAATGGGGCCTCAGCAAAATGGCATCCCTACTAAGTTATCCAATGTTAGTGGAGTTTGTCAAAATACATGACCACCTTTAGTTCTGCAAAAAGTTGTAAAAACTACAAGCATCAGTTTTTAGACTGTAACATTTGTAGGATTATCTGAACTGGAAATTTTCGATCCGTTGTTCCCAACGTTATATCCTGAAAAACTCCCAAGAGCAGGGTTTTTATTGTGAAAAATCTTCACCATACATGCCACATGCGGCAGCTTACCAGACAGATCTGAAAGAGCTCAGAATAAATTCAGTTAAACTATGGTAGGATAGTAGTATGTCATTTTGATCAATTCAGCATCAGAAATTTTCAAAAACAGCATTTTTTTAATGTAAAGACAAGACGAGTTTATATGTTAAACATTTTCAAACTCAACTTGTAGGAGCTGACATAGCTTGCCCAAAAATGTTAGCATGGCAAATGTTCAGTCAGTGTACTAGAATGTCAATTAATATACTTTTAGTCAACCTTTTAAACACTGCACAGAAACTAAATGCAATCTGTTGAAGTGTAAATAGAGCAGAACAGAAGCTGCTCTAAAAAAAGTGGTGTAAATTACCGTTAGCTAAACAGACATGACACAAACCTGCAAAAAATGATTGTGTGCTCAGACTTCCTGCCTTTCGCTGCTTTCAAATTCCAAGAAATGAAAGTGAATAACCACCTGAAGTAATGTGAGGCTCTTCCAAGTCAAAAATGATGTTTTAGGTACACTCGGTTTGAGACATGGTCATTAAAAACTTTTAAGGGGCTTATTTGTCTGTCATTCACATCTATGCACACAGTGTTTTCCTGTCTAATAAAAGATCAACACATGCCAGTTTTTTTTCTTAATACAAAAGCAGTAAAGTCTTCATCTGCACAAACTGCACTCAAACATTAAAGCGAGTTTCAAATAGGCAAAGAAAACTGACAGCATTGTGTAAAGGAGCCCAACAAAACCACTGCACCAGACGATTAAGCAGAATGATTGTTTTAAAGCACACTTTTTAAAAACTCTTACTTTTTATTTGGATTTTATTTGAAAACCCATAATCTATTATTACAAAAGTCAATGCTTAGAATAATGATTTCCATGGTGTTATTTTGACATAATGACTTGTATCTTATTTCCAGATAATGTTTTCTCTAGATCACGAGTTAAAATGCATGTTTAATTCCATCTCAAAATGCAAATTTTCTAGTATTAACTAGAAAATAATTGAAAAGTTACAGTTAAACAACAGAGGTAATTCTTGATCAGAAATGAGGTCATGCTGGCAACTAAAGTACATCTATCGCTGATCAACGCATTACAGTTATAAATCAGCTCTAAATATCAGCAACATTTAACAATGTAACCGTGTGTAAAGCCTCACTGGGCTGCAACTGTTGGTAACAAATTCCAAACAGCATTTGAGATGCAAAATACATAAAAACGTTGGTGAGGATTCTCATTTTCTGTGCTTGAATCGCAGGACTTTGCTCTCACGTCACAGGAATTTTGAATGTTCCAAAAAAATCGCAGGACAATTTTTCTCTCAAAATAGTCACAAATGTGTTACAGGTGTCTAGAAACTACCCCAAACCCTTCTTAATTTAGTTGATGCAAGAAATGTGTGACAACTTTGGGAGAGTTTGGTGACCCACGAAACCAAATTGTGGCTGACTGGAGGCAAAAAACAAAACAAAAAGAGAAACAAGATAAATTGCAATTAAATTAAAACATAATTGGGCCACTATAAATAAACTGCAACAAATGAAATAATAATGTGCTCGTCATTTGCAGAAATGTTGCAATTTGTTTGCAGTTACGTACACAACTCAAACGTGTCACGTACCTATTCAGTGGGATTCAAAAGAGATTTTGCATATTTTTTCATAGTTTAGGGTCTCCAACAGTCACAGTTCAGTAAAATACAGGTTTACCAGAAGAATGCCTAATTTTTACTTCATAATCATTTTGTAATTTTCAGACAAAAAGTTTTGTTTTCTTGTGACTTATTTATTTTTTTGTCAGTATAACAAGATAAAATAGCTAGGTTGTGTCAAAAAAAAAAGAAAAGTTATCTCATGATTTTGAAAATCCAATAAAAAATCAATAGTAGCTACGGCTGTTCTTAGTTTGTATACTATTATGAATACACTTGGAAAATTATACAGTCTAAAAGTTGGTCTTTATGTATTTTCTTATTCTTCTTGGTCACCCATCGGTCAGAGCTAGAGGCCATTAGCATTCATATCTGTTCTCTGCCTCCTCTCGCCATCAGTCCCACTTCATCAGTTATACAACAAGCTACTAACTGGGGCTTTGTTCATTGGGAGCATCTGTGTTTGATAAGGACCGCTTTGATATGTCTGACATCATTAATCTCAGCATAGCGGGGGGACATGGCTGGCAGGTTAACAGCTGCAAGTATCACCATCTTTTCCCATGGAACTTTTAAAAACTAGATTTCTCATAATTAATTGAGCTGGGCATGTCTCTTTTCAGATGTAGCCCAAAAAGTATGAAAGATTGAAGAAAATACTGGTTTGAGACAGTTTTATCTGAGAGAGAAAAGGGGAATCGGTAAGTCCTGGGTTTTCCGAGAGGATGAAACCAAGCCTGAATGGATTAAAAGGAAACGTATTTCCAAGTATGCAAAAAGTATTACGACAGAAGTCAGCTCTGTTGGTCTGTTTTTACATCAAGCTGGCACGAGGGTCAGAAAAATGAAACACAAAGCTAAATTCTACTGCTCATCATGAATGTCTGTTTTAAAAAAATATGTTTCCATAATTAACATATCTTAACTGTTTTGTTCTTAATTGACTTTTTTCTTAACTTAATGGTTAAATTTTCCATTTTTATTTTAGTAATTTAGGATTAGATAAAGTCAGAATTACTGATGGAGCTCCACAGGGATGAATTATCGGTCCCTGTCTGTTTATTTTGTAAATGCTCCCATTGTGGTCTTTCATTAGGCAATAAAGCTTATTGTAGGATAATGATTACCCCTGCTTTCAAAGAAGACTCACTGGAGTGTTATGAATTGGTTAGCCAGACACTACTAGAGGGCACATTATATAAGGGGGCTCTCTTTTTTTGCCTTCTCCATTCCTACTTAAGTGCTATGAATCAGCAGTCATTATATTAAGAAATCACTTCAGCCCAGCAGGATACCTTGCTTTGCGTCAGCCTTGCTTGGCTGGCACCCAGCCTTGTTAGTGCTCCATTTTGCCAGCCCTGGTTTGGTCCACTCTTAATTTGCTATTACTTGGTGTGTTTTTTTTTTTTTGTTTCTGGCAAGGTGGAATAACTCAGGGCTCAGGCTATTTGAATGTGTGTGTGTGTGTGGGGCTAATATTGAATTGATTGTATTTGATTTGATTTGGTACTATTGTTAAAGATTGGTATAATTTATGTTGTTGATTATGTAAACTTTCGTGTATTATTTGTTAGATATAAAATATATGGATTCTGCTAAATTAAGCTTAGATTTTGGTTCATTGGGTTGATTTTCTACTGTTTCTGTAATTGTGGTTATTTTATTCTTTCTTTCTCACAGGCTGAGAGCTGAAGGTGGTGGTCGAGTGGTCGAGTGTTTTTGGTGCTGCTTCTTTTGCTTTGTGTGCCGTAGCTGATGGGTGTCTTCCACTTTTATGTGCAGTGCGCCACAGGTGTCTGGGTGAATTTTCTATTTTGTTGGATCCGGCCCCGTCCTTATTTGACCAGTCCCCACTGGAAAGCCTCGTCCTGAATTATTTTCTTTCTTGTTTTCTTTGTGATTGAAATTGACTCACTTTAAAATAGGTTTTAAGGGGGGGGGGAGTAAATAATATATTTGTATTTTTTGTACCTCTCCGATGCCTCCAACACACAGTTCTATATTTTTGTTTATGTCAACCACATTTGCAATGTAAATGATCTTTTCGGATGCATTCCTTATGTACAAATTGACTTATTGTGTCTTTACTCAACTGAATAACTGTTTACTGAAACTCTCCATGGCAAGAACTCATCTCTTCTGCGTGTCTTGTTTTATGTACATATCTTTGCCTCCCAAGCTTTAAGGTAAGTGTTATAAAATAACACACAAAAAATCATTATTGCCTACTGCCATGAAAGGTGGTGTCATGTAATTGCCTGTCTGTCTGTTTGTGTTATATTATACTGAGCTAAAATGTAGTGTGGTAGTAGCACATCCTCAGAGTACGAACAGATCATATGAAATCTTTATGCATTTCTTCAAAGAATGCAGGTCTCATCTATTTACTCCTATGTAACGTCTACTTATTTTTATATGCGCAATGTGTTTACGCTCGTTGCATAACACAGATAAATTTGACTTGGCCTTACATCGCACACACATCGAAAGTGTTTATTAAAGATGATGGAAGGAAAGCAAAGAGGTACACAGGTTTGTCAGTAACTGTGTGGTAAACACTGTTGTATAATGAGATCGCAGAGATTAACTTAAAAACAAAATATGTACAGTGTTAAAAATAGTACTTATTGTAATTTGCTGCTCTGTGTTGCCTTTGTTAATGCGCTGTTTTCCTGGTTTGATTTACTCTATTTGCATAGTGCCTAAAACCCAGGAGAGCAGAAATACTAAATACAGAGAAGAAAATGCAAATTGCTTGTGTGCAGGTGAGATCAAGAGAAAAGGTGTTGCTGTATATAACATAGCCTACCATTCGGTAAACAAACAAAGCAGATACTATGAAATTATTTTTCCCTCTTTGGAACTTTTGCTCTGAGGTAAGTGCTCCCTTCTCCTTTCTGCAAAACACTCCTCAAATTAGGAAATACGGCTTAAGAGCACAGAAGGTGTAGGGGGAAAATAATATGCGTGTTTTTAGCAGTCACAACAGATACGGCTCTTCATTATTTGAGGTTTAGAATATTCCTTTTCTCTTCTGTAAGGATGTTATTGGTAGCAATGTGAATGCAATAAAAAAGCATTATTCATCAACATCTTTTACAACACTACCCCCCAGTTATTTGCAGTAATCACAAGTTTTATCACACAATGGTAACGAAACAACTACAATTGTTCTACAGTAAAAAACAGCACACAAATCACCTGAAATCCAACTCCTGATTTTAAATATGGTCTTAAAAGGTTTTTTGTAAGAACGGCAGCCTAGGGCGTCTATTTTTGTTGTTTGTTTGTTTTAGTGGTCCAATTAAATAGTTTTTTTATGGGCTTTTAAAATGAGCAAAATGAAAATGGAGCTTGATATCTGAGCACAGTCAGTCTGATTCATTTTTCCTTTATGACTGTAAAAGTACACTACTGGGCGTTTCATGTATCCAATCTCCTCAGTATTCTTAGCTGGAGCCAGTGAACGGGCAATCTGTAGCAAACCTCAAAAGGAACCTTTTGAAAAGAACACAATGAGTAATAACTACATTCATTTGGATTAGATTTGATATTCATTTTGCTGTGGCTGGGCTGAGCTTTTTATTTTACATCCCAACATTCAAGTTAATTTTTTTCTTTCAATCGGAAGTTTAGACTCTATTGTTGTCTTTCATTTTCAATCACAGCTGAATACATATTTGCTGCTGTCATAGCTTCATTTTAGCATGACCAATTTCTAAGATTTAAACACGGCTAGAGGAGAATCTGGACGATGCAGCACATTGTTATAGAAGGAATCTTGTTAGGAGCAGTCTCCTCCGAGGCAGGTCTGCTGAGCACACCTTCTTCTGCTCCTTGAACCAGCAGTTTCTTTTTATTTACCCTCACAAAGGGCTCATCATCAATCCAGCCACCCACTGCACCCACGGGTAAAATAAAACACAACCTGAAAATATGAAAGAAAATCTATAACAAGTAACAGCTAACGTGCATGAGCTTTACGTCTACAAAGCTAGAGTTTCACGGAAACGCTTGCAAAAATAGACTCAGTTGCTTTTTTTTTCTTTCCATTAAGTCAGTATGGTTTCTATGTAAGGATGCTTAAAATATACATTTATGCAGATAAGTTACAGTGCTCTGGTGCTATTAAATAACGAACCACATCAACTATTAATTCATCTGCATGAGCTGAATATTTAACTGTAATTTCGGATTATTACGAACAGCAAAATACTGCAGGAAAACTATGGTAAATTAATGGTAAATCATTACATAGTAGGCAATAAAGTGCACATTAACAGGCTTCCATAATGTGGATGTAATCACTGCCATTTCTGAACTACATCATAACCCATTTTAACCTTGTATAAATCTAATCAACTCGAAGCAGTGAAGCAGACGACTCCCACCTATGAATGAAAAGCTTTGTTTTCTTTTTTAAGAAATTTTGATTACTACTTTTTTTTAGAACTTATATAAATTTAAATCCTGTAAAACATTTTACAACAAACACTTTAAAAAAAACAAACACTTGTCAGCCAAAGATTATTGGTGTATTTTGCGAATATTACAACCTGCATGTCACTGTTCTTGGGTGTTTTTATGGTAATGCTTTTGGCTATTCGTAAATATGTTGAAATTGTGATAGATTTAAAATAATCAAGTAACAGTAATTTAAACATCGGCTCATAATAGGCCATTAAAACCTTGGGTAATGTAACTTGCATGTTTCTTAATTTGATATTTTTAAATAAGTTAATAATAAGATATTGTAATGAATGTTGGTGTTGTTGGGGTTTTGTTCTTTGTTTGGGGTTTCTTGTTGATCTTGCTTTTGTTTGGTTGTCTTTTGAGTTTCTGTGTTCTTCCGGTCTTGTCACTATTCACCTCCCCAGTAACTTTCCGGTCACGCCTGCCACACCCACCACACCTGCTCCTCGTCATCTCCACAGCTGCAACCCATCTTCATCTCTCCCTCAGCCTTTAAAAACCGGTCACTTTTGTTTTTTTTATCACTCCTCACTGGGTCATTCCTCTTGTTCATGCCTTGCCTTTTGGATTTAGTGTTTATTGTTCTTTGCTGCCACGTCAGCATTTTGTTTTTGTTAGTGTTTTACTTTAATAAAGTAGTTTTCCATTCATGCCTGCCACGCCCAACTCACCTGCTCCTCGTTTAGTCCACAGCTGCATCTCATAATCATCTTTCCCTCTGTCTTTAAAACCGGTCGCTGTTTTGTCACTTGTCACTGGGTAATTCAGTGTCTCTTGCCATGCTTGTTGTTTCCTCGTTCACTGTTTTGCCTTGCCTCACCACGCCACGTTCCTGGACTTTCGTTTGTATTTTTGTCGCCTCGCCAGCCTTTTGTTTTGATTAACTAAATTGCTTTTCTTTTTAAGATGAGTCTGGGTTTGCCTCCGTTTCCCCGCCTTATGACAGATATAGTCTTATGAGGAGGTATATGTTAGCTTTTGACCAGAAAACAGGCAATGGTTGCATTGTTTAGCTTGTAACATTAGGCGATTCTTGGACTTAATGGTTATAAGGACTCTGAGGGTCAAAAACACTATTAGCTCTATTAAGAAGCAGTTATAAAGACCTACATGTGTGGTTTTGCACCACCAGTAGAAAGCTGTGATTGCACAACACTTGAGAAATGGTCAGCATCAGCATCGCCATCACTTACGCACATGCATTCAACAGCAACAACAAGGGTCGACTCTATGGTTGGTGCAGTTTGTTTTTGAGTTTCTGGTTTAATATTTAAAGCAGGGTTTAAAGGAGCACTCCAAACATTCAGAGGGAGTTATAGGAGGTACGACTCATACAACAGATTGGTTTAATTTGTGCTTCACAAAGTAAAAGAGCACAGCATAGCAGACAACAAAGGAAGTAACAGTAAGAACTTTGTACTCTAGCAATAAAAATGCAGTTTATTAGTGTGTGTGTGCTGCAGGAGCATTCAGTTTGCTCAGCAAACCAACATATACATTCGTATGGACCAAACATATCTCCTCGCATGACTTGAGAATCCTCGTTGAGCTAATATAGCGCCTGCTCAAGCAAAAGCTAAAAAAGACCCAATAAACATAGTTATATAGACTATGAATGGCCACAGTAAAGGCAGTGCAAAAACAAACCAAAAAAGTGAACTACTTCAAATTGTTATAAGTGCTCTGAAGTAGTCCCCTGCACTTCAAAAGCACCTATAGTTTTTGTTACTGATCTCATTTAAAAAAGCTTGTTACAGGCAAAGCATAAATGCTCATTAGGGCGTCCTTCTTTGCCTACAATGTATTGATTTACTATTAATTTATTGTGGATTTACAAGTGTTTTACCTCCATTCAGAGATGAGAAATAAAAAACAAAAATGCAAAAATATCCTTACTGCGCCAATGGGTGTCAGGTTCTTCAACATTAACAATAAATCCAAAAAACAAAAGGGAAAAATTCTGAACACGGCCAGAGATTTTCCCAAAGCAACTGTAGCTCCTTGTTGAAACATCTATCACAATTTCCTCTCGCCAGTTAACTATTTCAGCACACAGTCAAGGTTTACTGGTGAAACGGTCAGGTTAAAACAATCAGTAAAAACGGTTTGTTGTGAAAACTAGAGCAAGCACTATACACAAAGCAAAAGTGTGCATGTCTGTAGCAGACTGCAGTGGCTTCCTTATGCCAAAGGTTGGGTAAGAAAGTAGAAATATTCTATCTTTAAAATATTTGTTTTTGACCTAGTGGCGACATTGCAAATCGTTGTTCAGTAATCAGTCTTTTCAAATCTCTAATGAACAAAAATAAATTTAAAAAACATCACTCCTAGACACCAATGTTAAACTTACTAATCTTGTTACTGCTCTGCATATTTTCAGTTACAATTACAAAAAGTGAGAATTGAAAGGTAACAGGCTGCATGTATTATTGTGACATTAGTACTTTATACAACTGGGTTGAAAGAGGGGTTTTTCTTTTACTGGAGTTTTTTTCCTGTAGTAATTTTATTTATAGTACTGTATATTTTTAGGAAACTACTTTAAATGCAGGAGTTTAGAAAGAATACCAGATCCCTGCTGGCAGAGGATCTCAAGCAGAAGTCCAGCTGGTACAGAGTTGATAGGTCACAGTCAGAGGTTGGAGTTTGAACATTTGGGGCTTTAAAAACAAGAAGTGAAAAGCTCGAAATCGATTTTAAATGTCACAAACAATCAGTGAACACAAAGATATGTGTTAAAAGCCTGGAAGCAAAAGCACTTTATGTAAACTGATGTCTTAGTCTTTTTTTGTCTTTCTTTCTTAGACCCAAAACAAGCCTGCCCTGATCACCTTGGAGACCTGAGTCAAATTGTGCTTTGGGGGCTCCATAAGCCTGAACTGCAAGCTATTTAAACCATTTACTATCTTTGCACAGTAAAACCTGACATCCCTGTGCACCCACTGCCACTTTCTACTTCTGCAACTTTCTTCTCCAGCTGTGTTTCGAATAGGAAATAAAGCTGTATCTAGGAACATTATTGTAAATTTGCAATAAAATCTAGACTTTTATCATACTGTATATAAGGCTAACGAACTGTAAAATTCATAATGCAGAAATGCAAAGAAAATCCAATGGCAGCAGTGTGATTAATTTCTCTCCTGTGGCTTTTCTTCATATGCTCAGTTACTTTATTACAAATAAAATAAATGTGTGTCAAAGGAATTGTCTGGTCACTTTTGAAATGATGTCAAATAGTCAGTCATAGAGTACAGAGAATGGAGAAAGATGCAAAAGGGCCCCTTTGTCCAGGCTAGGCTAATGGCTAGCCACAGTCATTTTTTTTCTTTATTGTTCTCTACGTTTTCTCAAAAATGACATGGCGGTGTGAAATAACGCTATTATCAAACCTCCACCCTCTTTGACACCGTTAATTTAGTTTCTCTCCATTTTCTCAAACAATGTCTGTGTTACTACGCAAGTGCATGTGTGCGGCGCATATAGACCCTGACATACCGAAAGGCTGTAAATGTGTCAGCACCTCTAGTCAGTGCAAAAGTCTACTCAACTCCCAAAGTAAGACTACTGTAAATAATTTTAGTAGGTGCATGCATACATAAATTACATCAAAATTTGGCTAGATCAAAAAAGCTTGAAATTGTACTTGGTGGAGAGCCATTTTCAGGATGGAAGAGATCTGGTTCTTTTTGCTAAACTGAGAAAAATTGTCAAGCTCACTGAAAAGACACAAATTCCTACTGCTGAAGTGGAAATGTTCGATTGCCTAAAGCCAATTTCGCAAAACCGTTCTCAAATACAAGTCCCCCCTTAAGCTGCATCTGACTATTCGTAAATCATCAACGGAATGGGCCGTGTCCTGCAACGATGTGTGCTTACACAATGAGGCCAGAAATCACTCCGCAGCGCTGATGTAGAGAGTTACGCATAAATGTATGTTAAACGTGTCCCATTCTAAAGCTTGCAGTTGACTGATAATCTGTCATAATTTCGTCACACCCTTGAGCTGCGGCGCTGGCTTCCCCTACATATATTTACAGTTTGAGCGCTGTCACTGCCTTCCTTGGTGGCTCAGAGGCAAAACAGCAGCCAGTTGACTTCACCCCCTCATGCTGCCTCAGTCCTTTAATAAACTATACCGAGACAGGAAGAAAGCAGCATCTCAAACCCAGCTTGAAAGTGTTTCGTTAAAGAGGCTCATGTTTTATGAGTGGGTAACTTCACCACGAACCCCCTTCCTACCCAACGTCGGGCAGTTCAGGTTCCAGATATCTGTGTCCCTCTGAAGTAAAAATCAAGTACAACTCATGCTTAAACTGGGGTTTGATTGAACTGAGATCTACAATTAAAACATCTAAATCTATTTATTTTAAATACATCTATAGCTGTGTAGTATTCCATGCTCACAGACAATCAAATCCATTATTTTTAACTTTTTAAAGCAGAACTGTCTTCATTAGCTGCTGTTGAAATTCACTTTCTTGATTAAGGGAAACCAGCAGTCTCGAGAGCTGGGAAAGATTCACGTTGACAAGCAAAATGGTCAATTTCTGTACGAGTGTGTGTGTGTGTGTGTGTGTGAGTGTGTTTGATTAAAGGAGACAGTGATGAAACGATTGCTTTCCGTTAATACGTGTGCAGAGAGAAAACAGACAGCAAAAACGTTTGACATTTAAAGCCTTTGCGCCGGATCTCACCATGGGAGGCCACCGTGTCGAGAGTGAGTAATTACGTGTGCGAGTGCTTCGCTGCCCCGCAACTTCTGAGAATTCTTGTCATAATTACCCCGCACTCACACATCCAGGCGGTGTGTTTCTGATTCTGGTGTTTCTGTCTGTCTTTCAGGCCTCCCAATGATAAAAATCAAGATTTTAATCTGCCGTAACGTCCATGTGGGTTGGTCTCATGTTTCAACAAACAGGGTGACTTTTTGTGGGTTTACAAAATACTCAGTGAAGTTATTAGTCCATTAATCTCACCCTCCCTTCAACAAACAGCCGCCTACGTCTCAGGCGGTAATACTGAATCTATGTGCGAATGAGGATGGGATGTGGTTGAGCTCCATCTTCCTATATTGGCTGATCAGATTTACTGAAATGATCTCAGCCCGCTACAACACGGGCCGTACTAAAGCACCCATCTCAGTTACACTTAAACAATAGGGGCGAGCTAAACCCTCGATCCATAATGAAATTCCTTGCCGTTTTACACTTGATACGGTGTGATTAACTTTAATTAGATGCTTTAGAAAAGATGAGCTAAATTCAGCACTTTTGCTTCATGTTACAGACAGCAGCACTTAGGAAGAAGAGAGGGGAAACCGGGGGAGGAAAGCAGTATTGATCCATATGCATTGTCTCATTAATTTTGCCAGAGGTGTGGATTGTTGGTGATCAATATCCAGCGACTGCATCTTTATTCTTCTGTGTAACCTATTACTGTCTGTGAAATGTGAGGACCGCACCACAATTAGACATGTGGAGCAGGCAAGGCCAATCAATAGCATAGATGAATGATCTGTTCAGCAGGAAGCAATAACTAGTCGGGGGTACAGAGAGTGCTCTTCCAAGGCTAAAGGCTAGTTTGGTTGAGTGACTCTGCGTTAGTAAAAGGCTTCCATGGTTCGCCAAAGGCCAGGCATAATAAGAAGTGGGACACTCAAGGTTCCCACTCTGGGGCTTCAGGCTCCACAGTCATTTCCATCTATCTACTGCTGTTATGAAAGTAATGATGTGCTACATTTTTTTTTTTTTTTTTTACTTTTGAGTGATTCACTGGAAAAACTAGAGGACTCACACATGACCCAATAGTTAAAAACCTTTATATATTATCAGTTCTGTATAAGCTCATGGATATTAGCTAGATTTCCACTGGATTAAACTGGCAAAGCTGTGACACTATGAAAAGCAGTTTCTACTGAGTCAAGACCAAATGTACAGAAATACAGGTTTATAAAACACTGCTTGATCTAACAACTGAAAGCTGAACTAAAAGCAAACCACTTTATTAAAACAAAAAACAACTGTTTACATAGTACCAGCATGGTACACTGATGTTGGTTTACCTAAAAAAGAAAATATAAAATGTCAAATGGGTTGCAGTGACATTTAATGTAGGTCGGTGAAAGAAATAAATTTTATTGTACTGTTGATATTTTTTTTCAAGCAAGAGCTAACTATTTTGTGAAAGTATGAAAGTGTCTTTATCCTTTATTCTTTATTATTACATTTGTGAGCAAATAAACAAACCAACTAAAAACATCTCTGCATGTTCTGGTCTTCACTAAGATAGAATAAAAGCCCATCTGGTTTCGTTTATTGCACCAAAGGGTAGTATAGCAGATGTCCTAGTAGATACCAACCATCAATATTAATTATTACTGGACACAGGAACATAACCCAGAATCTGAAGCCAGAACAAAACAAGTACCCCCTCATAGACTGGCTGCAGGATCAGTTTTAAGTCTATGTAAATTAATGGGACATACGCAGATTAAAAATAAAACAAAAAACACTTCATATTTGTTTTCTTCAGTGGACTTTTGTTGATTCATGTAGTCCTCACTTTTCTGTTGTATGTTCAAATATTATTATTTTTAAAATACACATCAAAGAATTACAACTTAATGAGTGTGTGTGTGAATAGGTGGGACTTTGAGCCACACATCCCTAGTGATCAAACTTTTAATTAAAAAATACAAAATGGCAACGGCTTCATTTTTGATAAACAGAAGGATTTGGAGTCACTTCATCAATCAATATTTTATGTCAGCGGTACCAACACAAAAGGTACCAACAAACAGAATTTCATGACTAGCATTAGCTGAGCTAATACTCGTTTTTAATTTTAACAAAAATGAATGCAATGGCAAGTTAATTTTCCACTCACCAACAGATATTTCAATCTGTAGAGACTCACACAAAGAGAGAAACAGCAGTTAGACAATTTTATTGGACCGAGGATTTGGCGCTCGGACACCGGCGGAAGACGTGCGTGCTGAGAATCGCAGCGAGCTTGAATGATCGGCTCGAACGAAGCTCAGGTAGGTCTTCCCCCGGACCCGGACACTGGTGGTGGAGCGGAACTTGGAGAGAGGAGTCTTGAGGGGACCTGGAGGCGTCTGGGAGGCTGGTGGTGGAAACGGGGAGGAGGTGGGTTGAAGCACAACTGAAGCGGGTGGATCTGGGTCGCTTCGCCTTTTGAAGGAGCTCTTGACGGGCGATTGGATCGAGGTAGTGAGGTGGAGTGTCCTGATTGGCTGGGGCGAAGGCGTGGTGATGGGGGATGCCGGAACAGTCTTACAGGTTGAATTTTCGCCTAGGGCTTCATTAGTCATAGCCCCTAATTAGTCCAATCCATTTAGTCTTTAAAACTGAAATTATTTATCACTGGAACAACTGATATTACATACGGCACACAACCCAGGTCTGTGAATAATACAGAAAAGCTCATACAGGATTTTAATGCTGACTTAAGTCTTTGATTTGTTATCTAATTATCTAAAACTTTTTATCATTCACTTTCTAACTGCTCATACTGCTGTCAAAAGCTTCAAATATTAAAAATTGATTTCATTTTGTTCGGCTGAAACGTTAAAAATGAGACAAGTTGAAACATCAAATCTTACAAACTGTCTGTGGAACATTGTAAATAACTGAGCGGAGTTTGGATCTGTAAAAGAAAATGGCATTTGTTTAGTGTGAATTTCTATTTCCAGCTAGAACTACTGCATGAACAGATTGTTCATGGTCTCATGGTGTGGTGAGCTGTTTAGCTCACTGAAATACAAGCGATGTTTGCAAAAATATAGTTTTAAAGTTTTTAAAATGATCTCAAACTTGGCTTAGATATTTACTAAACAGATATTTTTAGACCAAATTTATCCACATTCTGGCCAAAACATCTAGGGACAATTTAGTTGTCACTTCAATGGCTTTTCAACTTTTCATCAGTAAATTCTTGCCAGATTCCAGATATTTTAATCTGGTTTTAAATGTCTGCCAAACTTTTAGACCATAATTTGCTTGGTTTTAGTCCAGAGGTCTATGAACATTTTAGATGTTTAAAAATCTTTTTAATTCAAAAATTACTCTATAGGGATTCTTTTTTTTTCTGGCTATTATTTAAACCATTACCTAAACCAGTAATAAAACATGAAACAGGTATGCACCAGTTCTGACAAGCTGTTGTTAAGACGAATCAGATTTTTTAGATGAATTCTTTTAAAGCCAGAGTTGGGATATTTTTAAAGTGGGATTCTATGGAAAGGTTATGAACAACTGATATCTTACCTGTTGTAGACAGCTTACCGAACAGCCTTGGAGAAATAGAATTTAATACTGAACAAACTGACGAGCTAATGGCTAGTCCAAACACAGCAAACATGCCCAGACATGATTTCTGTCCCCATAAAACAACTCCAATCTCTAAACCATAGCTGCAAATACTCGTTCATACATCTTTACATTGTCGTCAATTTCTTTTACAATAATGTGTTTTTACAAGCATTAACAGCAGCAGTTACCTGTTCCGGTTCTGGTGCAGAAAGAAGAATTTCTGAGACAAATATTAAATTTCTACTGGAGTATCTGTGTAATTCGAATTTGACTGCATTGTAAAGCTTTATGTAATAGTGTTCACATGAAATGCTGCGAAATATTTGAGATGGAAGGTTCTTTCAAGATGTCAGCAATTCACTTTGGTCCTAACCCCGCTCAGACTAGCCCCTAGCTCAGAAATGTGATCAGAAACACTTTATTTCTTCGATTTTCTTTTATTCAAAGAGTTATCTGCAATTGAGATATTAATTGTTAGAACCCTTTCACAGAACCATACCTTTGAAAATCTGAACTCTCTTTTTTTTTTGACTCAAATGAAGTCAGTTTTTAATACAAACTTCCCTCTGGCCTGTGTTAGATCTGCAGGTATTTACTACCACTGGGATCAGTTTCCCACACAGTCCAGGGGTCTCAGTATGAAAAATATTTGATGATTAAAGATGATAACCTTCAAAGGCTGAAAGCCCTAGCTAATGATGGGGGTTTTATTATTAATAATATTGATAGTGAGAGGTGATTAGGTCAGTGACGTCATCATTTTTTTTCCTTCTCTCCAGTAAATGTTTTCATGTAATTAGTGCTGCCAATTTAGGCGCTGATGACAGGGCGGCGGCTGCAGAGCAAAATCACATAACTGCATACCTCAAAGCTTTCCTCACCCAGCTGTGTTTTCATATCGGCAGTGCAGCGGCTGTTAGCATATTAGCTTGTCCTTTTCTGCCAGGCCCCTTCTGTGGTTTACAAGTAAATGGAATGACTATAAATCACAGCAAAACACAGAACTAAGATTATGTTTGGAATAATGACATAGCTATAAATCTTCCATGCTGCTGACTACACCGGACAAAAAAAAAAAAAAAGGACAAGTTTATTCTGGGGGTTCGTAATAAAATTTCCAATTCAGATTATCCTGACGTTGATGGATTGTATCGTCATTCTCTAAAAATGCAAACTGACTTTTTTTTTTTTTCTGTTGACAGGCTGACAATTTGACATTAGTTTATTGTGTGGGTGGGCTGCTCTGTCAGTAGTCTGTGGGAATTTTGAAAAAACAAAAAAATCTAATCAATTAGGATGTCATATTTAGAAGTTTTCGTTAAATTCGAAAGTTTGGACAGGAAAACGTTTGTGGCCGGTCATTTAAGCATGTTTACACATACTGTGCCCGTGCATCCTGTGCAGGTTGTGTAAGGACAGAGGAGCAGCATAAAGGAATTGGTGAACTGTAAATCTAACAGTATCTTTTTTTTATTTCTCTCCTTCATAGCGCATTTAGGGTGACCGGCGATGGCTGTTGGTCGTTTGTGTATGGATTTCAGCGGCACGTTTCAGAAGTGACGGCTCTCAGGTAGTCACTGCAGCATGAAAAGCAATAAATAGCAAAGCTATCTCACTGTTAAAGTCCACTTACCTCCTGAGGGGCCAGTGCTTTATATGTAAATGAGACTGTCGTGTAACAACCACACCCGCTAACATATTCTACCTCTCTCCTTCTCACTCAGGCGTGCACACGCAAAGTGATGCTGACGGTGTTCTGCCTTGAATGAAAACAAAATACTCAGTGAAGTCCTTCCCTCCAGCAGGCTGGACATGAGGTGACTGCGCCCTCCAGTCTTCAAGTGCCTTAGCTCTGCTTTCCTTTTGTTTTCCTTTAATATTCCTTCTCTTTATCCAGACTTGGAAACCTCTGACTCAGACTATCAGGCTGAAAATCACCGGGCTGTTTTAAAGCCGCGTTGGTCTTCGACAGTTCGCGTTTGCGTGTGTTTGTTCAAAGCGGGCCTTTGTGCTTTCGGCCACCGAGATCCAGGCCGGAGATGAAAGCCGTGAACGATGTGCGCAGTTCCGCCCATCCGAGGCTCGAGCGCCGACCAGAGAAAAGTCTGAGCGTTAATGACAGTTAATCACATACATCAGTCAAGCTGAAGAGAAAGGCAGCGTTGACCCTGCGTGACCACGGCTCATTCCTGCGGTGTCTTTATGACAGAGAGGGTCGGAAGGGGCGCAACGAGCGAAAACAAACTTCAAAAAATGACCGGGTATTTAATTAACCATGACAACTTAGTTGGCTTAATGAGCATTTCTTCCCCGGCTCGAGTCTGCCAACCATTCTCTGTAGCTTCTCGGAGTTGCTCAGGGCAACTAAACATCTCTGCCAGTTAGCCACAAAAAATGAGTGGGACGCTCGCCAAAGCTTTGTAAATCTACATGGAGATGAAACGACTGCCAACATCCTCCTGGTGCACTGGGAATGAGGCTTCATGGAGGAATATTTCATGCTAACTATTTTTATTAGAGGCTTTGGTTTCCAGAATGACGATGCACAGCTGCACAGCATGTGTTGTGCTTTTCTAACCTTCCGATTTTAAGACTCTTAAAACATGCTTTTCCATAAATTATGTTATACTGCAGGAATAATAACAGGGGTCATGAAACATTTAATAACAGGGGCTGTCCAAGCAACACAGACTTAAGAGAATGCAACGTATGTGGAACAACAGTAAATAGCAGTTTTAATTCGTTTTGAGTTTAATTATTTTCCCAAACTATTTTCAAGTTTTATTATTTTATTTGCAGGACACGTTGCATAATCAGTTTCATAGATCTGTTAGAATATGTAAGTAGTTTTTTTTTGTTTGTTTGTTTGTTTGTTTGTGTTTTGCAGGGAACGTACTGAAGGTCTGGCACCAATTCAGTAATTCAGAGCCACAGTTGAGGGGAAAAAAGCAGACATATCTCTGTCTTGTATCATGCGTACCACCAGAAGCACAGAACATGTTTTTAGGCCGGTGGTTCTTAAACTTTTGAAAACTAGAAACACCCTAGAAAATACTAAGCTCTCCAAATACCACCATTATGACAGTCTATCTACTTGATCGTCTAACTCTAACCTAAAAACCAAATCAGTATTTTTAAACTAAGTTTGATGATTCAACAAATCCAACTGGCAACAAGGCCTGATTCTTCTCAGCTGGTCCATCCATAGCAAAACACATTTAGATTGCTAAATAATTATAATAATTTGAACAATCTTTACATTTTATTTCCTCGGGTAAACAAAGGAGATGGGATCTTGACATATCAGCCGTGCCTTGCCTCTGACTCCCTCCTCCAAACTGGTTTGGCAATTTTAGCTTTAAATTAACATTCAGATTATGATTAATTAGTTAATTATCTAGTTCTTTAAATTATAAATTGTTAAAACCAAAGTTCCCACACACATACACTTCTTTCCTCCAAATCAAGTTATTTATACCCCTTTTTTTGATATCACTCAAATCTAAAATACAGGGCAGGCCACGTTGTCCGTGGAGCATTTCTTAGTGTATTACAAAATCAGAGTACTACCAAAATCTCTGTTGATGATGAGAATGTTGTGTAACATTTTAGCTGATATATATCCCTCCAAATTTGTTGTTGAACCCGTCTGGCAACTCCTGGCTGGCCAGTTTATGCTGCAAAAAATTAGCAGTACAAATAATTATGTCCACCTCCTTAGAATGTTGTTTTATTCTTTAAATAAGCTTTAATTCACCTTGGTCCTTTCCTCAGAGGGAAAAAAAAGCTGAAAAGTTTGTTTATCAATAAAGAAAAGAAAACAAAGTAGTCAAAAAAAATAAATATATATATATATATATATATATATATATGGAGTTTTTGGCACATTTAAGTAATCTTTAATCCTTGCTCACATGCCATCCTTTGCAGTCAGGATACAGGGCTTATATATCCTCACAGGTAGCTGTTTGATGTTTATTATTTTCTACACCAAACCTCTTTGACCATTTTATAATTGTGTATAATGTTTGGTCTTCTTCAGTGTCTTCTATGGATGTGTGATGTGTTTATGGTTTTTGCCTTCGTGCTCACAACAATCCTCTGATATGATTAGTAAATTCATTCAACCGCATCACATCAGTTTGTTCACACAATACCTAATTAGAATACAACTCTGTTTAAACTTTTTTTTTTTAATCATCATGTTTAATGCTTTTGGTATCATAAAATGCATTTTTGTAGATTGTAGCAAGATAATTATGTTTCACAACAAACTTTCTGATTGCATATTTCTTCTTGTGATTACATGACATAATCCCTAAATTGGAAAGCGAAAGTGAGTACAAGATACCAAGATACATTTCCATACAGCAAGTTTAACACTGTCATAATGTAACTTTGACCAAAACTTAAAGGTTCAAAACATTTATTTGCCTCCCATTCTGTGTACTCTATTCATGTAGTGAGCTACGGCCTTGAACACATCGTTTTCAGCAGCTCGGCCCACATAAACAACCATGCACAGCCTCGGCGGACAGATTCAACTGACAAAACAGTGTGCACACACAGATGGGCAATAACTACACTCCTAGGCCTCTGAATGCACATGCCGAACTTTGACTGAACTGTAAATGAACCTCTAATGAACAAACTTCAGTCATCTGAAAAGCCCTTTAAATTAACAGATTTTAATCTAAGCACACTTCTGCACTTCAAGCACCCTTATTTAGCTTCTGTTGCTGAGCAGAAGCATGCCAAAGACTGTAGCAGTACAAAAATACTGGACCTCAGTTAAATATATATCATATCAATACCTGGTAGCCCAGCTACCCACCTCAGGCAGTGGAGTGACCCGAATCAAACAGACAATCTGTCATTGGACAGGGACCGAGAGACAAGTTACCCAGACGATATCAGGGCGTGCCCCAAACGGGAGTCCCCAGATAGAGGGATAGACAGGAAAACGGGGAGCCAGGAACCTGAGACTGTGCCAGAAATAACAGATACCTTGTTACTACTGGTACTTTCCCTGGATAATCAAGTTTTACTGTTTTCTTGGAGCTCATTTAATCAGTAGTAGCTACTTAACATTCTGGGTCCTTTAAAAAAAAAAAACAATGGAAGGACTTCAGATAATTTGTACAGAGCCTGTACAAGTATTTTGATGATGTTTGAGGAAATTTTCCACTTTTACCAGGAGTCACACAACTTCACGATAAACAACAACCAAAGCTTGCTGTACAATATGAAAGATGAATATAGATCACATGATTATTACCTCGGCCAAGAAGGTTATGTTTTCAGCACCGTCTGTTTGTCTGACTGTCTGTGCACAAGATTTCTCAAAAAGTTGTGAATTTACATGAAATTTTCAGGAAATGTCAAACATGGTACAAGGAACAAGTGATTAAATTTTGGTGGTAATCCCGTCAAAGTTCAATGATAATGAAGGACGATGCCTATTGATTTCATGGTCACAGGGTCAAAGGTCAATGTGACTCCTTTGTTAAAACCCTCTCTATGCTCCAGCAGGTTACCTCCGCCAAGGAAGCTGTGTTTTCAGTCGTGTTTGTTTGTTTGTCTGCCTGTTAACAAGATTACATAAAAACTAATAATGAACAAATTTGGATGAAATCTTCAGGAAATGCTGGGGTTGTCACAAAAAAAAAAAAAATCCAAATGATTAAATTTTGATGGTGATCCAGATCATGACCAGTTGACCTTGCCAGAGGTCTGCGCTCTCTGAGTGCCTCTAGTTTGACGTGAGCTGCATTGACTTTATAGGTTGTCGATGGAACGTGTGTAACCTTGTCAACATGTAATAACGAGGAAGTAATGATCTGCTGCTGCAACAACTAAGCGACGCAGTTTGGTTGGAGACTTTTGTCTTTAGATGAGTTCACACTGTAAAACAGATATAACTGCTGGTCTGAACAGTCCACTCTGCTCTCATGCGTTTGTTGCCTGGGTAAGACATGATCTGATCTTCCAACCTGCACTTCCACTCGTTGAGTCCTTTACTTTTAATCTTCGTTGCTCCCGACAGAGGTACGAGCAGATGAGCTGAGCAAGGACACGTGGCAGGAGCAGGCAAGTTGACAGGCATTTAACAAATGGAGATGTTCCTGCTTCGGAAACATCATCTCAAACTGATGGCAGTGAAATATGATGTATGACACAGCTGCATCACTGTTTTGTTGCAAGAAACTGCTGTATTTCATTTTATTTGATGAGCATCAAATGGAAAAGGTGTTTTTGACAGCATACCTATATGTATTTTCTTATTTGCTTTACAATGGGGAATTAGCATGTCGTGCTCCCATCAGAGGGAGTAGATGCCAGAATGACTGCCACAAGAGATACAACAGTATGTCTTAAAGTCACTGCTTCGTGTAACAAACAGTTGTTTTCGGTCAAGCAGGAAACTTGTAAAAAATGCTGTGATATTGAAGTTGCTTTTCTATTACTGTACAGGAAGCAATGCCCTTGGAGGCTAAATTTTGTTCCTTTACTTTCTACATTTTTCTTTTCAATCCCATGGCAGTACGATTTGATAGTATTCTCAACCACTGTTTTATCTCACTGCAGTGCACTTAAGACGAAACTGTTTCAACAGTAAAGAATGAAAAATACATAAAATGCTCCCTCTCTTATAGTGTCTCTCTAGGTCATAATTTCTTTAAGAACAGCCATGTTATGAGCTCACTCTTGCTGATAAAATGCATTCGACATGACATGTTTTCTGCTTCCAAAGCCAAAGAGCAAATCAGTGAGGTTTTTCTTTTGGTTGTTTTATATTTTAAAATCTTTGTTGATGTAGTATAACAATTGTTAACAGTAAAATGTTACAATCATAGGGTTAGTTTTAACAGGGTAAACTAATTTACAACTATATAACACTTGTAAAAATATGGTATTTAAATGTAACCCACTTACAGATACTGTTTGAGGTATTATATCCAACCATCTACCCAACCCCAAATTTATTGTTTACTATATATCAAGGATAAACAGATCAGTAATAACTACAAGATAGCTATTAATCTATTGGTTTCCATTTTAAGGTGGGTGTACGCTTATATCTGTGTATTTCAAAGATCAAAACGAATATTTTTCTCATTTTACCATTTGTTACCTCCGACAAGCAGGTTACGGTTTCAGTAGTGTTGGTTTGTTTGTTTGTCTGTTAGTAGGATTATATAAAAACTAATAATGAACAGATTTTGATGAAATTTTCAAGAAGTATTGGGGTTTGTCACAAAAACAATTGATGGTGGTGATCTGGATCAAGGCTCAGATCAAACTATTTTTTAATATGACCTTGGCAGAGGTTCGTGCTTATAGTTTCTTTCTTTTTTGTTTCCAGCTGAAGATGAACAGACAGTTCGGAGTCTCGTTCAAAGTAATGCAGATGTTGGTCCGGTCTGTGGTGGTAATGAGGGAAATAGCAAAGTCTTCATCTATTGCTCCCCCTGCATTCCAGTTCTCACCTACAGTCATGAGATGTGAATCGTGGCCAAACGAACACGATCCTGGATACAAGTCACTGAACTGAGCCTCCTCTGAAACGTGGCAGGGACCAGCCTTAAATATACAGTGAGGGGCTCTAGCTCAGAGTCACTTTTTTTCCTTGTCGAAAAAGCCTGGAGGTTCTCCAGCAGACAAGATTCAGGCATCTGATTATCTGATTTTCTTTTTTTTTTTTTGGTAGGTTTTTCAGGCACGTCCCACTGGGAGGAGACCCCAGGCAGACTCAGAACTGGCTGCAGGGATTATGCTGTTTATCCTTTGGCCTTGAGAGTGTCTCTGAGGAGAGGGATGTCTGGATTTCCTTCCAGAACCTAATCCACAGCTAAGCAGGAAATAAACAGATCAATGAAATTTTTGATTTCTGCATCCTTTTCTTTCTTTTTTTTAAATTTTTGATATTTGGTTCTTTATATACTGTAGTCATAGACGGCTTGTGTTACAAGTTACCCTTGAGTGATAATTTTTTATTAAGCTTACATAACATTAATTTACATGTTTAGTTTCGTGATTTCATTTAGATTATCCCAGTTCATATTTTAGATATTGTTGTGTGTGTTTTGACTCTGTATTTTTGTGTAAATTGTATTGTCTTGTAGCTAAAAAGTGCTATATAAATAAATTTGACTTGACTTGACCAACACTTCGAAAAAGATTGTTACATGTTTGAAATCTGTGCTACTATAGGACAGTTTTGAATAAAAACACAAGACTGAATTCAGTAGCTCATGCATACAGCTCAGCATTAAAAAAAAAAAAAAGCAGCAAAGTAAAAAATATTTTTGGCAAACTTCCTACTCATATCTGTGCACAGAAAGAAGAACTAGCTTTAATTCTTCCACATATCAGAAAGTCTGCAACCACCTTCCCCTCCTGAATGCACGTTTGGCAATCACAACCACCCACCACACACACACACACACACACACACACATCCCATCTGACGGAGAAAGTGCATGCATCACCACTGAAAAAATCTCTACCCTCACTCCACACATACAATAGCTTTGGTCAAAATATGATAGTTTTAAATCAAGTTTGTCATCTCCTATCTGGCAACCCTGGTCAGAATCATCCATTTTTTTGCTAATTTTCTTCAGGCATGGCCCAAAGTGACTAGAGAAATGTACCATCTGACCCTATGCCCCGACATAAATGGTTTGTGTTACAATTAACCTCTCATTGCAAAGTACCTCACTCTCTACTACAGCTGCAAATCAATTATGCTAATTGCTAATTCTACCAGCAAATCCTAACAGCACACAGATTCCCAAAATGTCAAATTAAGCTTGTTATTGACCCTGAACTTGCTCCCTGGTATTTTATGCCAGTGGGAACACACGACACTGGGACAGAAAAACACTGTTCTGATGGTCTGTTAGGTTTAAAAACCTGACGGTGTTAAAATTCATTTAGTATTTTGTGACCCGTCTTAACACTGCTATCGTGCTCATAACAAGTGTGTTGTTAAAAAGCTTGTTAACCCTGAACACATCAAATAAAAGTGCAGCTCTTTATACCAGTGATTAATGCAACAAATGCTGTTTTGAAACGTGGCACATTGCTTTGCTTAAAGTTCGCTCATTAAAAGCCGTGCATCTGTTTGTTTTAAGAAGCTGCTGTATTAAAAAAAAACAGCAGATGTGAATGACAGAAGTGAAGTAAAGTCGAGGCACCCTCTGCAATCTTTCAAGGGCAGCCGTTTGGCATTGACAGTACACGCTGCGTCTCACCTGTGTCTGCAATCAGCAGCATTCTTTTTTTAATCAAGGACCAACAGCGTGAAGTCATTCCGCAGCCCAATTCTTATTGTTTTCCAGAGCACAGATCATAAAAATATCCTGAAATATTGGTTACAAAAAAAACACCCCGGAGGACTAAAGTGACTGACTCACCCTCCTCGCAGTAGATATTACCTTATTACTCCTGCCTGTTTTTAACAAGTTTTTATGTTTAAATTTAAACTTCAGTTTACTAGAGGCATCCGGATGGCACTTTTTGTTATGAATCCTATAAACAAAAGCAGTTTCAGAGTTGTAGTCAGTGTTTGGAAGGTTACATTGGAAAGTAATTGCTTGCAATAACAAACGACTTTATTTAAAATGTAGCCTGAGTAGCCTGTTTTATTCGTGAATCACTAGAAATCAGTTAATCTCACATCAGTAGATTGAACAACGACTGTTTGAAAGTTGACAATATCTTGACAGCTGTCAAACACATTTTACATTGCACAGAAATATTTCTGCCTTTTTCAGATTTCTGCAGAAAATATCTCCATTTCTAGCCCTGGAATGCGTTTATTTGTAGTTGTCACTGTGTTTTATAGCTGCATTTCTAAAAGCTTTTTGCCTAGAAGGAAACGACATCGCAGACCGAGTGGCGCTCGTGTTGTTACATGACGAGCCTGTCGCTTTAAGGTTGCGCGGCACTTTGAATACGTTAGGTTGTTGGTTTGGTGGGAGAAAAGAATTGGTGTTGTGCACCCACTGCAGTGTCTGTTCATCTGTTTTAGTTTGTGCAGTTAGAATAATAAAAAAAAACTCCCGTTTTGGAAGGGAAAGACCTTTCATCTCAGTCCGAACTGATTATTAGACCACTTTGTCATTGCGAGACCCAACCTTGACCCTCCACCGCCTGAACTCCAGAGGAGAAATAAATATGAACCAACAGCTTAGTTTTTTTTTACCCCTCTGTAACTATAATTAATTACAGTTATGTTTATTTTGTAAATAAATTACATAACCCTGTTGCATGCAATCCTTTAAATCCCAACCCATATCATAATATACAACTCAGTGAATGTTACATCTTATAATGAGTACCATCATAAAAATTAGGTTTTCCCAAATACCACGTATTGCAGCAGATGTTTAAAACACTGCACGTTTACATAAATGAGCAAACTGGCTTAACCCTTAAACCTAACCCTGGCTGAAGGCTACAGGTGAAGATGTGATGGCTCCATGCGTTCATTGTTGAGAACGTCATCACATACACCACACCCCAACAGCTGAGTATAAGTTAGAGACAACTTGAATCAAACTTCCTTGCCGTTTTGCATCTTTTGTTTCTAGCAGGTCCTATAGAAACTTCACTGGTGCTGCTTAAGTAACCAATAACACATTGGTTATTCATTGTCTACTTAAGTTTCCGCAGGGATTCTCAAAATACTCTCTATAGCATTTTTGTTTTAATAAAGTTTCCATTATGAGCCAAGATCACAGTTCAGCTTAATCAGCTTTTATTCAAGTTGTTGATACCAAAGCTATTCTGTGCACCACAAGAGGGATCCTGAGTACCCCAGTTTGAGAACCATGGTTGAGCAATTTCCGATCAAGCTATCCACCTCTTGTCAGTCGTTCTCGGTGCAATGAGGCCTTGCATTGAAATGTAGCCGGTGCCCAGATCCATCATAAATGAAAGTGACTTTGAGAGCAAGCAAACAAACAGAGCTTAAGTGAATCAGTTAGGCAGAAAGAGGCATGTGGCAGGCAGGCAGGTGATGGATGGTGGCGCTTAGGAGCCATGACTTTTGGGTAAGTGACAATGACACACATAAAGGCCACCATTACCCATTTTAAGATACGGTTAAAATCCTTATCGACCCAACTGCCTCACTTGCCAATATGCCAAAGCATCACACCAGCTGGAGCTAGATGGCAGGCAGGGAGGGATTTGCATTGACGAGAGCCAACCTGTCCCCTGCCTGACACACACACATACATTACAGGCAGTCAAGCTCCCTTATGTGAGCAGAACCTAAAATAGGGGAAGGACCAATCATAGCCAATCATTGATGGATTCAAATACTGCTCCTCGCGATTCGTCACAAATGCACTTCAGAGGTGAAAGTGTGCCGCAGAGTCAAATTAATACCTGACACCAATTCGGTCGAGGACGCTTTCTTCCACGTCCCGTTAACGCTGCAAGAGAGACTCGCTTGTGGTGAATAATTGCATGAAATTACAGCCTCCATCACACTTTACAATTTGCACTCACGCCAAGTTTAATCATCACATAACATGTCAATATTTCCAGCAGTGGATCTTTTTTTTTTTTTTTTACTCCGCCCTCATATAAAAAAAGCACATCTGCTCACATGCTGCAGCTTGCATCCATCAAATGTTTAAATGTTGAAGGATGTTTCAATCAAACATCGACAAACGCACCTGTCCTATATTTTTACATCTGCTTACTTACCTCCAGGCTTATTATTTTGAGTTTTATAGCAGCATATCAAACAGGACAGAGAAATAGTTCACTTTTTTTTTTCTGTCGCCCCAAACAGAATCGCAATCAAAGTTAGAAACTAAAAGCTCTAAACCACACAGGATGTATTTGTATATTCTGTTTTGTTATCTCTGTGGGGTGTTCTGAACACTATCTTCCTGGCCTAAAAACTGTTTCTGTCAACAAGCTGTCTGGTTGCTCAATGATCATGCAAATTTGGTTATTTGCTCTGACAGCTGGTGGAACATTTGGGGCAGCTTAGCTCTCAAAATGCAGCACAAAGTTACAGACGTATATTTTAATTGTCATGCTTTGAATGGGAGCTCTCCTGATGAAGGAAGTTCGCCATATCCGGCCGATAAAAACACTGAATTTCAATGCTTATGGTGGCAATAACGTACACATCACAATTGCTACTTAATGAAGTATTTCAACAATAAGTCGACACACCATGTAGTGGATAATTGAAAGCTATTTAAGAACAGACCTCTTGATGCCTGCTCACTGAGCTCCTAATGAATCATCCTTGATTAACTTTAAATTAGCAACATAAAAGGCTCAAAACACTAACCCCACATGATGTACACTTACATTTTCAGCTACAGCTTAACTTGTCATAATTTAGGTAGTGAATAGATCTTTTAAGTTCTTAACTGAGACATGGAGAAAGTTTAAAACAACATGTACAAGGAATAATGAGGAGAGGTCTGAGGTCATCTTCACTGAAAGAGAGAGAATGGTGTTAACGTTGATTTAGAGTTTGAGCCGGTTGTCACCAGAATATAAGAGTTCTTCTTCTTACTTTTCTCTGTTTTCTTCACGGATTCCTAGGAGGAGGAACGAGGATCCAGGAGTCCGCAGGAGTGGTGAGATGGAATGGTGGTGAGTGGGCCAGGTAAGTCAGCAGGGAGGCTTTTTTTTTGTGGGAGAGTTACCAGCTCACTAGCAAAGGTTGTCTTTGAAAAATCCAGGGTAGTGGTGAGGCTAACGGCTCTGAGCCACCTCCCAAAGAGACAGTTCCTTTAAAGAGCTGTTTGTGAGCCAAAAGAGCAGGCTTTTGCTTTTTGTTTGTTTTATTTCTCTTTGGTGAGATGAGCTGGATCCCAGAAAAGAGCTGTAAATCCAATTACTAATCCAGAGAGGAAAGGAGTCCTACGGTCCAGCAGTCAACAGCAAAATGAGGAATGATTCTTCACAAGAAAAAAGGCAAGAATAAGACAAGCGGAAAAATATTAGCAGTCAAAAGATCAAATAACTAACACAAGAGTTGGCCAGAGTGTAACAGTACAATCCAGCATTGAGTTCTTTTTCTTCTTCTTGCGTTTTCTTTGGCGGTTGGTGCATTACCACCACCAGCTGGTATGGAGTGTGGACTGAAACTGCGCTAAAAAAGTTAAAAAACCTATATCCTCTCAAACAAATGAGTCTTCAAATGGTGTACTTTTCTAATTATTTTGTGATAATTAAATTGGATCAAAACTTAATTTCATTTTAATTAGACTATCAGTTGAATTCTTTCATTTCTGTACTTCTAGGAAGAAAAATACGCTTTACTGCCTTGTGTTGTCCACAGTATTCACATTTACCTGCATTATGTGTCCCTACTATAAATAATGTTCTGTTTAATTCCGTGTGTCCAAATCAGAGACGTGATATGATAATTTTCTCCCTCCTGTTTATTCCAGTGCTTCTCATTTCTCCCTTTTGTCGATGAATTTTGTAAAACAACCTTGTCTTTCTTTCTTTCCATTGTTTTTGCCATCTTTCCGCTCATTTTCTGCTTTATGATGCTTTTAACTTCTGTTTCAGCATCAAGTTGAGAACTGAGTTGGTCTTAAATGAAGCCTAGGCGTAAATTCAGACTGGAAGACCTGCTTCAGCCTCACCTGCATCTAATCGCTGCGTCAAGCACCTCCACTCCAGCCTATCAGCATCAGACCGCGCCTCCATCTCAGCCCATCAGCATCCAACCGCGCCTCCAGTGTATCCAATCAGCGAGCAAGCCTTCGTTTAAAAGGACTTCCATCATGGCCCCATCCATTCGCCGGCCGAACTTCCACCCACCTCCACCCCTTCTCCACCCCCAGTTTCCCAGCTCTCTCAAGCTTCCTTCCCCTCTTTGACCTCCACCACCAGTGTCCGGCCCGGCGAAGACGCCTCTAATGCTCAACCTGAGCTTCTCCTCAAAGCGCATTGCTATTGTCAACACTCGCATTTGTGTTGCTATTGCTATTGTCAACACTTTGGTCCGAGCGCCAAATATCTTATGTCATTCATGTCAAATAAAACCATTTAATTGCAGCTTCTCTTTGTCGTGAGTCTCTCCAGGTTGAAATAGCGGAAGGTCTGATCTCTAATCGGAAACAGGTGAGAGAGCTGGACCAGGATGTGAGTTGGCAACAGGAAGTGCAGAGTAGACGACCTGCCAGCCCACAGCTCCACCTGGAGAAAAAAACAGGGAGGAATTCCAGTCCTATTGCAGGCAGGATCCTAATATAACTAAAGCCGTGTTTTGTCTATGCAAACCTGAATTTCCCTTCTTCAGGAACTTAATTATCCTGAACCATAATTGGGTTTTTTTTCCCTAGCCTAGTTTATTGTTTTTTTTAATAAATTCTAAAGTTCAGGGTAGGTAGGCAAATCAACTCCACTGACTTGTCACTCTTCCTCTACTGCTGAGGTGTTTCAGCTGCTCAGACTGCAGCTTTACATTTCAAAAAAAGTGGAACTGCTCCAAACTTTGTGGAAATGTGTGACTGTGGCAGATTTTAAACGAATTACTGTGACAAATTTTTGCATTAAAGAATCTGTGGCAGTGGAGATAGATAAGAGGACTTAGGCTGGGGGGGGGGGGGGGGGG
>NC_051448.1:18523928-18526627 GCF_001649575.2 Kryptolebias marmoratus | reverse complement strand
GTAATCATCAAAATTAAACGAAATAAACATTTGAAATATATGAGTTTGTATGTAATGTATGAATATAATATACAAGTTTCACTTTTTAAATGGAATTACTGAAATCAATCTACTTTTTCATGATATTCTAATTTTATGACCAGCACCTGTAATAAAAACATCAGTAGGATTACATTACAATCATCAAAAAAAAATAAAAAATAAAAATGATAATCATAAGGTCAATATGTATTAAGATATTTTGTTCAGAGCAGCTTTACACCTGAATTTGTTTGCGGACTACTAATCAAAGGCAGCTCTACACAGGTGAGTTTTCAGCCTTGATTTAAAGGAATTTAGTGTTTCGGCTGTTTTGCTGTTTTCTGGGAGTTTGTTCCAGATTGATGGTGCATAGAAACTGAATGCTGCTTCTCCATGTTTGGTTCTGGTTCTGGGGTTACAAAGTAGACCAGAACCAGAAGACCTGAGTGTTTTGGAGGGTAGATACGACGATAATAAGTCTTTAATGTATTGTGGTGCTAGACCGTTCAGTGATTTATAAACTAATAGAAGTATTTTAAAGTCTATTTTCTGAGTTATAGGGAGCCAGAGTAGGGACTTTAAAACTGGGGTGATGTGCTCTTTTTTTCTGGTCTTAGTGAGAAAGATAGAACATAGATGATTATTGCTGAAAAAGTCCTGAAAAGGTAACAGAAACTGATTAAATATACAAGCACAAGTCCGTATTCTTATTAATATTTAGACAATGTATTGATTTCCATTCATTTCTGAAGCCAAATCCAAACCCTTACTCTAAACTTAACCATTACCAGTACATGCCTAACCCAAATGTTCGATCGTATTAGGAGCAAGCGTTAGTGCCCACAAGTCAAGACAAGGTAGGTGATAAGGTAGGTACCACAAAAGGTCCTAAAAAGGTAGCAAAAACCACATACTTACACGCAGCAGCCTCAGTTCTTTCATCTTCACATTTCTAATGGATGATTGTTGGGAATGCTGCAGATACTCAACCGTCCAGAAACACTTAGTGCCCACCCCCACCGCCACCACGCTGAAGTTTCAGAGTAGTTTCAAAAGTACCACCTGTATAATCTGAGTGGTCTTTGTTCCTGCAGAGGAAACAGACATGGGTAAAAAAAAACAACAACAAACAAACAAAAAAATAAAAGCCCTCAGTGAGAATGCACATTATAATGCCTCATTTGTCATATTTACAGATATTAAAATTCAAATTTTCCTACTGCCAGACATACTCTTAATTTATTATAATCCACTTGTTTTGGCGTGTCATTGTTTGAACTCAACCTACCCCTCCCTATCTTGCACATGAACCACCAGTAATGCCTCTTTTTGAATTCATTTCGTCCGAAAGTCCCCGTCTGTCCTGCGCCTGTCTGAGCGTAGATCGTTTCCGGGCGAGCAGGACTGGTTCCAGAGGCCTCTCGGTTGACACTGTGGTGGAGATAAAATGGATAAAGACTATGAATAGAGATCCCATTTCCCCCCAAGCAAGAGCGTGACACGTCGACACGGGCTGCTTGCGGAAAATCCATAAATGCAAATGGCGTTTTGGATGCGCTGTGGTGGCTGCAGGACACACGAAACTTATATTACAGCTTGATGAGCGCGCTGGTTCACAGAGAGCCAAGCGAGCGCCACATCGATTTTCAACAAATGCCTTGATGCTTTGCTTATTCTGGAGGGTTTATTTATTTATTTGTTTATTTATTGTTGCTCTGTACTCGGTTGTCATGTCTCCTCGCTGATGCAAATCGAGTCTATTGTTGTCCTTGATGAGTTAGCAGGAATTTACATACTGGAGGCAGAAAGTTCTATAGCTGGCAACCTCGTTATCGTACCCTGGTGTTTCAGTTTTTTATCACAACCTGTAGGTAAATATTACAACTCATAAGGAGATGACTCGCCAAACAACAGACAGGAAATAATGGATCAGAATGCAGGAGTAATATTAGAAAGGTATTCTCTATGTGTTTTGCTGCAAGTAAATGACATAAAATGAGCTGAGTACCACCATGAGGATGAGTATTTGAACATAAGAGCTCCGTGAATCAACAAGAGTCAGCACCTGAAAAAAATGATCCGAGGTATATATTTGGTGTATGTGGTATATAGTTGGTATATATCTGAGGTGTCTATTTGTTAACATCGAAGGGCAGGACTTACAACTTGTGCTGGAACCAGCTGACAGGGAAAGTCGGTCCCGTTCCGGCTTTAACTTCCAGGTACACGTCAGATATCTAGAAGTATTGTCAGACCCTCCAGGATTTTGCGATGTTGTGATCGCAACTATTAACGAAAATCAAGCAAACCCCGCGAAATCGCAACTTTTTTCAACTTTGCCGAAAAACACTGCAACTTTCCTGCAACATTAACCCAATATTTATTGTTTCTAAAGTGATTCACCACCGTTTCTGTGGTCTAGCCTTTTCTTTGTGGGTTTGTGTAGTGTGGAATACAAAATAACCCCAAATAACTCACGAAGAAGACACGTGACGTCACTTCCTTTTAACATCAGAATACCGGAAGCGTGCAGGAGCAGCGACTGAAGCGAAAATGTGAGCTAATGCTTCACATTTGCCCACAAAGATTTCAGCAAACCAGTTTCCTCCCCAGCTGTACGAGAGTGGGGGGGAAGCTGTTTTGCACGTCCTGCAATGTAATCATGGAACATAAACGCA
>NC_051448.1:18505769-18523893 GCF_001649575.2 Kryptolebias marmoratus | reverse complement strand
GGACAATCCAGAAATGGTCATGAATGTCAGTTTAGAAGCTATCAAAGTTCTCAAATAAAGCACCTTTTGAGAATGTCAATGTTTGTTGGTAATTATCTTACAAAACTAGTAAGTATTTTTGGTTTATATATTAAAAGTTAAAGTTTTTTATTGATTTTAGTAAAAAAAAAAATCGCAACTTTTCATTGCAACTTTTAGGAAATCAGGCATTTTAGCCCGCGACAATTACAAAAAATGCCTGCGAAATCCTGAAGGGACTGTATTATACAGTCTTTGACTTGCGTCTTTTAATTTACGCATCGTAACTACCACTGGATGAAACTATAGGATGAAACTATATTTTATCATGAAACAGAACAAACATATGTGGCGATCTGGGGTTGGGGTCTTTCTTTTAAAATGTGAAACAGTTAGAATAGAAGATATTAAGTCTATGATCAGTTTGCAATAAATTAATAAGGAAACCACCAACGCCACCTGGAATTACACTCCAGGAAACCTAAATAGAAACAAAGGACACAAGTTTGTTCTACCAGAAACAGGAGACAAGATTCAAATAAATTCCACAATGTTTCATTTAATTTAGCAATATCCTAAAATAGAAAAATAATTAACAGTGGGAGGTTTTTTATTGTTGCCAATTTAAACGCTAAGACTTTGGCTGATATTAAAGGATACTATCAGGGGAACCTGAGGCTTACCGGTTATCGGCAGCGGAAAGAGGCAGGCGTCATGACGCAAGCAGAGTCCGCCAGACAGACGGGGGAAGTGCTTTTATAATGAAACCGAAATTGGCACTTTTAAAGTGGCGGCACACCATTTATGCTGCTACACGTCATACAATGCCAGAGTAGTGGAACATGCAACAACGTATCACCCCCTGAAGTCCCTACTTTGAAAACGTTTTTACAGCAGCAAGCCTCTTATTCCTTCAGAAATCTATCTTCTAAGATGTGTGTCCAATCCAGATGGAAACGCCTAGAAATAAAAGCTAAAATGTTGCTCTCTACAGCAGAAGGGGATGTATTGGCCTCACTGTTCCAATAATTTTTGGGGGGTGCTGTATATATTGAGATTAATTGACATTTAGATCAGCCACAGGTGGATTTTTTTTAAGTAACAATTGGTACTTCAGTGCAAAAGGAGGTAAACATATTTGCGTGCACCACTTTTTAGTTAGATATTTATTGTATGGCACCTCTGAAGCATGGGCAAATTATGTGACTGTGTGCTTGTGTTTATCTGTCTGTCTGTTAGCAAAATATCTCATGAACTACTGGACAGATTCTAATGGAACTGTAAGAAAGGCATCACTGGCTGAACATCTACAAGTGATTAGCGTTTGGAGTTGGCAGGAACTGCTAATCAACCTTAGCAAACACATAAATGGCTATATCTCAATCATTTCTATAGATATTGAGCTAAAACATGGCATGGTAGTAGCTGACACTCATCCTCAACACATACTATAAGCACTAACAGATCATGTAACATTGGTGTATAAAACTTTGACCATATGTGGTGTCCACTGCTTTAAGGAAAGCTCACTTTCAATTTTTTAGAATGATCTAAAACCCATTTTTTTCCCATAAAGACTTTATTAATCTGCCGTGTTTAGTGTAGCTCAGCTACCTATAATCAAGTTTGAAATCCATTTAAATTCCAGGCTGGAAGGCAACAAAAACAGAACGATCACCAACAGGGTTGTAGTGGGTGGTGGTGGCGGTGGGGGGTTTCGAATGGCCTCACAGTTCTCTGCTGGGAGGTCGAAGAATACCAGACCGCTATGAATAGAGTGTTCTTCTAGAACGTGACACGTGGACAGACATGACCGAGGGGGGAAGAAAATCGAAACATGCAAATAACGCTCTGCCTATTGTAGTAGCTGCTGAGTGAGGTGGGTGGGTGGGTGGTGGGGGTGGCGGGGTCATTCAAATCGAAGTGCGATAAGCTAACTGGTTGATGCACAGTTCAGTGGCTTTCGCATTGATTTCCAGAAGATGTCTTTGTAGACGCTGATGATCTCATTCCTGGATGTTTTTTTTTAAGGCAAACTAGCTCATATTTCCCATATTTAGACACGGAGCTTCAAAGTCCCAGCCTCGGCTTCGAAATCTGTCGCTGACAGCTTTGGAAAGAGTCTCAAAGAGAAACCAGACAGAACTGAAAGGATAAATAACAAATGTGCCAAATGAGGACTACATAACAGCTCTCTCGAAGACATTACAGTGTCAGTAACATTGTGGGTTTTTTTTATTCTTACTCATCGCATTTCATCATACTTGCTGCGTTTTCCGTCTGTTTCTTCCCGTAATAGTGGAAAAAAAAAATGTGACCCTGTGCCGACAGCTGCAGGGATCCTTCAGCCTATCTCTAATGCCCCCCCCCTCGGTGTGATCCTCCTCACCTCGTTCAGTTCTGTTCAGACGTCTTCATCACGCACGCTGAATTACATGAAACACTATGCAGCGAAATTGCTTCGTCGTTGCTATCACACGGAAAGGATAATAAAAGAAAAGGTGAGCTACCTCAGATTGGAGAAATAGAATAAAGGTTATCGGGGAAAGCTACAGGCGGAGAACTTTAAAAGCACAAAAATGAGATAGAGACGATTAAACTGAACGAGTTACATAGTGTGCAAAATACAGACGTTTATCAGCGGTGTGCATTATTCTGTCCTGAACTGGGGGGGGGTCACTTTACATTTTATTATATGTAACACTATGAACCCACTCTTTTATAACAGGAAGTTCCCATTTCCAACACAAGACTCAAATGCTATCAGGGAGACTGTAGCTTTGGTTTAATTATAAAAAAAAAAAAAAACGGCCTTAGAGTTAACCCCAAAAGAAATGATAAATATAACAGAAATAAGTGTAGTTATTCAAGTCTGATAAAAGCCATTTGTTTGACTACTACAAATGCTAAATAAATGAAGGTTAAATAAAAAGTAGAACTTCATGAAATCTGTTTCTCTCCTAATTGCTTTTTTATTGCTTGAATTTACATCTTCCATATATCTACATATAACAACCTAAAAAGTGTCTAATTATATGGTGGATGAAGGAAATTTCAAGAATTCAATAAGAACATATTTCAGATTTAGTGATTATTCCTAACAAAAACAGAGCAACAAAGTGGTTCAGTACATAAAGGCTTCTGTAAATGTATGTGCTTCAAAATCTATTTGTTAGTCACTGATAAAGAAAACATTCCTCCTTTGTGTGTTTTCCTGTGAGAGCTGAGAAACAGTTGTTGTTTTGTTTTCTGGGGTTTTTTTGTAAAATAAAAGTGCATCTCAAATAAACATCATAATCACAGTACTTTTCATCATTTCTACATGGTCTACATTATTATCATTATTATTGTTATCATGTTCTATTTGACTCACCGATGTTGCAGGCTCACATGTCAGTTGTTTTGTTGTCTAGTATCCCCCCCCCGGAGGTTTCAGCTGCTTCAACACAAGGCTGAGGCTACAAGCTTGTTTTGGCGACGCTTCACCTAAAATAGATGCTAACTTTCACTGCTCTGGAGCAATCCACCATCCCCACAGTGAAGCACGGTGGTGGCAGCATCACGCTGTGGAGAGGTTTGCCTAGGCAGAGACTGGAAGATTGATTTGTGTCAACAACATAACTGTCTGGATGTTTGTTGGCTTCATCTTTGTCTGTTTGTGAGGGGGAGGCCTAATAGGAGGCTGCAATAACAATGTCAAGGGTGAAAAAAACGCTTAGAATGTTAAAGAAAAGCCCGTTTTGTTTCCCATTCATTGTATTTTAATTCTTTCTACTATGATTTTCACAAATCATAAATAAAAATAGTCAATAAGGAGCTAATGTGACCGGATATAACTGGATCTGACGCCTGCATGTTTGCAAAGTGTCATGATTTGACTATTTGGCCACCACTAAGATGGTCTTTACGCATATGGATATGGTGGGCCACAAAAGTGAAGCCGTGGATTGATGTTGCATATCTTTTAGTTTTATTATCTACAACATGTCATGACGAGGGGAGATGGAGGCGAATCCAGAACGCAGAATCATCTTCAAATAAAAACTGATTTATTGAAGCAAAATATAACAAAAACAAAACTATAACCAATTTACAAAAGGCAAGGCAAGGAGGAACGAGAGACACAACATGAACCAAACAACAAACAATGAACCGGCAGGGGAGTGGAGAAAATGACCAGGTTTTAAAGCAGAGGATGATTATGGGAAGTGGGCACAGGTGAGTGATTACAATTGCTAACAGGTGGAGATGGGTGTGACAGGTAACTGGAAAACTACTGAGCAGACGACAGGTGAATGGTGACAAAACAGAACCAAGGTATAAAGAAGAATACAATACAAAGACAAGGACAATAAAGGACAATAAAACAAATACAAGAATCAATCAAGAAAAACCTAAATCATAACACAACAATTAAATATAAAAGGTGCTTTTTTGTTTGTTTGCTGCATTTTTTAAAATGACCACCGCACTTCTGATCAGAAAGAGTCGATTAACCAGACCAGAAAGTGTGGTAGTGTTTGAACATGTGTGATTAGTATTGAGTTATTGTTGAGGAATTTATCGAGACTTATGGGTTTAACTGACTCTGCTTATGGAAAAAAAAATTCTACAGATTAAAAACAAAGATTAGTAAAAAAAAAAAAAAAAAACAAGCTGTTCAAAACATCAACCATATTCAAGTTTTCTCGTAAAATACTCTGACTTCACTGTGGCACAAATATGTGGAGTTTTCATTATGTTTAATCTTAAAAATAGTCATGTTATGGGCTAATTTTAAACTCTGACATTTGTTTATTTTTATAAATCTTGCACTTTTGTTATTGGTGCATTCGGTGACAACGAGAAACACAGAATTTCCATCCTAAAAATGATATTGAAAAAAATCCAATAATTTTTTTTTTAAATCCAAAATGCTGCTAATGCAGTACTGAAAAATCAGCTCAGTATTGTCCGCTTCCATAAAGGACGGTAATGTAAGTGTGTATGTCTGCGTGTGTATGTATATATATATATATATTCAGATGTCTGTTAGCAAAATATCCCAAGAATCACTTGGCAGATTTTAAGGAAACTTTGAGAAATTAGTCAGTGAATGTACGTCTACAGCTGATTAAATTTTGGAGTCAACCCGGCTCAAGATGGTCGCCACAGGTAATCAACCTTAGCAAACGCAACAATGTCTAACTCAGTCAATTTTCAGATATATAGCTAGTATTTGGAACAGTCATCCCCAACACTTACCTCGTTTGCTAACAGGCCCTGCAAAATGACACATTATTTCGAGATTAAACCAGAAAGCTAAAACTCAATCATTTTTAAAAATAAGTTGATCTTAATTTAAAAAAGAAAAAAAAAAGCTGGTGGTGGGCAAAATGCATTCATTCAAGGACTGATGGACCTTTAATTTCTTCAGGATTTAAGTCAGAGTTCCCTCCAGTAATTTTCACCCAACAGCTTAGGGTTCCCACTTTAAAAGCACAGCAGCACATTTTGAAGTCAAAACCGGGTGCAGATAAAGACAAGATAAAGATTTTGCTTTTACTCCGAGATGAAGGATCGTTGCACTTCTTCACTGCGCATCTGAATCACCCACTAGATGAGATGTTTTCAAAACCGACGGGGCCCGAAACTAATTTACAGGGTTGTATTTTATGGCTTTTTGATTCATTCGTCATCTCCGACTCTTAAATGCACGCTTTTAAGCACAGAAAAGGTGACACTTATTGAGTACTAGAATGAGATCTGAGATGGTTTAAAAATGAGGGGAAGTTTGAGTTTGGCTGTAGCTCTGTCAGAAATACACCGCTAACGGTATCAGTATGTGTTCAAATCTCGTGGCCCAGTTTGTTTCGAACTTCAACCAGCTTACTCGTTTTCAGTGTTCGAGGAAACTCAAGTTCCTAAGCGGTGCCGTAGAATTCACGTCTTCGCAGGTTCACGTGTTGCATTAGGTGCAGGCACAGAAAGTCTCAGTGAGAAGCCGCGTCACTGCTGCACACCCCCCCCACACACACACACACACCCCGGTGACAGGCAGCCGATTCCACCCACGTGGAGGAGATTCAGTCTGCAGCACTCATAAGAAAAAAAAGTCAAGTTCGAGAAATGATAAAGAAAAATTGCAGTAGAACACCACGGACAGTCAGCCACACACAGGATGGCTTCTGGCCATTTCTTTTAAATATTCTGACTCACTCTAAATGGTGCATGTTTCTGGTCTTGCCTTGATTAATAAATTGCATTACACTCAGTTTTCAGCCATTTCTTCTTCACTTGACTTCCCTTGGTTAAAATCCCCAACTAGACACACACACAAAAAAGCACAAACACATCAACCCTCCGTCTGCCTTTCTGCACTTACTGCTTTCCGTTCAATTCCGTATTGATTTTAAAATCTCACTGCTCACCTTCAAAAGCCTTAAATTGCTGCGGTCCTAAATACATCCCAGACATTTGCACCTCCCAACCACAGAGCTCCGGAGATAGTGCCATAAAACCATTTTTTTTTTTCAGGTAGCAGTTTGTGTCAGAGAACGAGCCTTTTACTTCAGAACCCTCTGCCCACTGGTCTCACACTAAACGAACACTTTACCCCTTCCTGTCAATAGGACCTACATCTTCTTAAAGTTTGCCGACGCGTACGCTTTGAACCATCGCTGTTCGGCGTGTATGCGTGTAGTTTTGGGAAAACGTGGCTCGTTCAGGAATAATGTTTGGACTTTTGGTGGCAGTACTTCACACAGCATGGATAAAAAAAAATTCACGGCAACAAAAGTGATCAGTTTTCACATGCAGAACGGGATTTGGGGAAATCAAATTGGTGCTTTCTAACTCGGACATCCGAAAAATCATTTATAGAAAGTTGGACTTCACATGACTGAACTGTCATTGTGAGATGTTTCGTTTCTTTTTTTTAATATACGACTTCAGTTTAAGTTTTATGATTTTTATTGTTTTTATTTTATTATGTAATGTTTAACCTACAGTGTGACAATGTCTCACTGGGGAAGTGAAGGTTAAATTAAGTTGTGCTGATTTACAGACAAGCGCGATGTGACAGGCTGCTGTGTACTCCTTCAGTTTGGGAATTAAATTTAAATGCATCAGTTCAATGCATCTTTGTACCAATAAACTGTTTTATTCAGTGATCCACTATCAAAAATAACAGAGAAGTTTTTTAACAAATGCAGTTAAGTTTGTGTATAAAGAACAGATCCCCTGTATTCACTTCTTTTAGTAGATAACTGGTGTCATTCCTGCTGTTTAGATGTATTTATTTATTAGTGACACCTACTGTTAAAGAGAGAAAAAAACAACAACCCTGCAGCAGCAGTATAAACGGCAGCAAACACTCTGAGAAATGGTTCAGTGTGTTGCAATTAATTGTGTAAACCTACGGTGGCCCTGAAGTGCAAACCACGTGAACAAATCACTAAACACAACTACACATTTAAAAACACAACCACATTAACCTCCTGGAAGAGGTAGGAACCAGTGGGAAAGATGAGACATCGCTGATTGGACGACGGCGCTGTTTGGCTTTTGAACCTGAAATTTCGTGGTTAGTCCTGAGCATGTCCAGTGTCACCTCGTATGTATGTCCTGACTCATATTATTCTTGTATAGCAGCAGCTACAGCTACGTTTGGGTCACCAGTAACATTTCGAAAATGCGCTACAGGCAGAATAACTTCTGGTTTAAAAGCTAAACGCGCTGTCGTCCAATCTGCGATGTCTCATGTTTCCCACTGGTTCCTACATCTTCCAGGAGGTTAATGTTGTTGTGTTTTTAAGATTTTGTTATGTTTAGTGATTTGTTGATGTGGTTTGCACTTCAGGGCCACCGTAACTCCAACACCAACCTGAAACTCCAACAGCTGAGTCATTATTCAGCTTCCCAAAGGACAACAAAGTTTAATGGATGTGGTTAGTTTAGCTCCTGGTGGAAATTGCAACCCAAAGTCTGGAGACTGACTGTGCAGTTAACATTTTGAAGAGGACCACCTGAAATACAAACCTTCAATAGAAGAACCACTGATTGTCTGATCGGCACCTGCAGCCTCCAGCTGTCCAGATGGGAAACTCCTTGCAGACTGTGTGACATCACTGTAAAGTTCGGGGGATCTTCTTCAGAAATGTGGAGCTCCAGCTACCAACAGCATCACTCCAGACCAAAAGACAAAACAAAATAGTACTTTTGTTAACAATACTTGCTTCTTCTGCTTCCATTTCTCCTGATAAACAGTGACCTCCTCAATGTCGTACAGTGGTCTGCCACAGCTGGCCCCGCTTCCTTCTACGTCACCAACCAAGGAGGTAACTCCGCCCACACAATCAGCCCACTTCAGGATTTTGACATAAATAAGTCATTAATGTTTCAAATCAGAGAAATGGACCTCTGGAGTGTTTTATCGTTGTGTTTACCTAAAAGAAAAACACGAAAAGTCATTATTTTGATCTTTTATTTCCTTTCCCCATTAAACACATCCGCTGCTTACGGGGTAATTAATTTTGCACCAAGCTTCAAATTTGTGTTCTTTGTCTACTGGGAGTCAAATTCTATAAAAGTGTAATTTTAACAAGACTTAATGGTGAGTGGTCATTTTTTTATTAGCTAGGGAAAAAAATAACCTCAATAAATAGCACAAAATTATTCTTTTCCTTTGGTGTATTGCATTAAATCTTAATGTGTTAAAGACTGAATCATATTAATTAAAGGCTGAATCATATTGTTTTTTATCATGTTGTATTGGTTTTTGTTGCTCAAGTATCTTTAATGAGTCAAATCAATGGCAGTGTTTCAGGATACATACTGTATTGACCATAGACCAGAGATGCACAACCTTATGTTGCATATTAACTTTTGAGCTGTCTAAACTTTCTAAAACTTGTGCAAACTTCTCATTTCCACCATCTTCACATTGTACACAGTTTACACATCAAAACACTGTTTTTTTGTGTCCTTTCACCCATATTGTCTCTACTTCTGTAGAACTTAGTTTTCCCTCCCTAGATTGCAAAGTGAGGAGATCCAAACGCTCATTGACTTCCATCATATCTGAGCTCAGGATATTTTTCTTCAAATGGTGAAGGGAAGGGTCATTTTTAACTCGTAAACATCTGTAGACAAATAAAAACATATGGGTCAGAATTTTGTTTTTCAATTAAACTTTCACACAGTGATTACTTGTTTGAGGCTCACTTCCCAGTCTGCATTTCTGTCTACTTGTCTTATTAGGAGTGCTGTCAGGGAGTGACAGACATAGGTAAGTGGTTGCCATAGTGACCCTAATGACCCACTTTTGATCTTAGTTCTCTTTACACTTCTTCCACAGTTTATGCGTCAAAAATGGCGCCATTTTGGCAGCTTAGATTATTACAAAAGTCCCACGTTATTATGAAACAGCTGCTCCGGCACCCTTCAAACTTTCCTCAGATGTTTTCTGGTTTATTTATGATTATTATTATTAACACAACTGACAGTGAGCATCAGATTCAGACTTTCAGTCACTTGGTCCCCCTATCCAAACATTAAATTTAAATCAGAACAGAACACAACATGAAACGTGTTAATCTCTAAGCTTTATTTCATTTAGTTTCCTTGGTTGAACGTCAGCTAAATGAAGATCATAGATTATTTATGGCTACAGTCAACATCTCCTGCTGATGTGGGTGCAAGACATGATAGGGCTGATGAAATGCTTTTGACAGCCTGCAACATTTGCATCATGTTTGTTCTAAAAGTCATCTGAAAAGTGTCAAATTGTTCCACCCCAAAGAAAATCAATCGGGTCACTCTGACCTAAGATTTACCAGCCACAAAAAAAGACGAGATTATTTCGTCCACCTTTTGACACATGAAAGCCGATTTTAATAAGCGACGCAATTATCAGCGGCAGCGACAGCCAAATTGAAGTAAACAACCATGCATTTATTTTCCTCTCAAGCACAAGGAGGAATAATAATCACAGGATCACTCTCTCCGCAATTAAAAATTTACAGCAAAGTTTGGAAAAAAAGAAACCCATTAAACGGATTCAAAGCAGATTGAAAATTGACTCGCCGCCAGTTAGCACATGCCTCTGGCAGAAAACACTGCAGGGATGTTTTATAAGTGACAGAATTAGATTCAAATTAGACTGAAATGCGTACAGATGTAATGAGTGCGTGGATACGCTGATTCAGCAGCTGAACAGGTGAAGTACTTATATCACACTGTAATAAGTTCAGAATAATTCCTGCTTTCGTATAAGAAAGGATGGAAACATACAAGGTAAATACTCCTCTGATGTTAGCATCACATGAACACACACTATTAAATCTGACATTGATAAGAACTGATTTTCACTTTCAGTCCTTGCATATGAGCAACCAGTTGACACCAAATTATTCCTTAATAATGGAGTTCTGGATCAAGATTAACCATAGAGTTAAAAACAGAAAGTGAGCACTCCCGCTCATTGTCTAATCAGAGTTTGTGACGTCGCTGAGGATCCAAAATAGCCGCCAAAATGGGAGCAATATCAACAAACCTTGGTGTGTCAATGAGAAGACATGCCATCTTTGAAATGTTGCAGGTCTTCAGCTATAGGTTGTGGGTTCAATCACCGGGCGGGTCATACCAAAAGACTGTAAAAATGGCACCCATTGCTACCCTGCTTGACACTCAGCATTAAGGGTTGGAGTTGGGAGGGTTAGATCACCAAATGTTTCCCAAGCGCGGCACCGCTGCTGCTCACCGCTCCCTCAGGGGATGGGTCAAATGTGGAGAACAAATTTCGCACACTCAGGCGTGTGACAATCAGTGGTACTTTAACTTTAATACAAGCCTGTAAGTCATGATGTAGTCATGTTGTAGGATCCAGATTAGAAGGAGCTGAAGCTTCAGAGAAATCAGGAAGCTTCTCTTACACTGTAATTCGGTATCCAAATTTGGCGAATGTTACTGCTACATATCTACTTGCATTTATATAAAAAAATACTCTTTTTCACTGTTTGAACCTGTTAAAAAAATAACTGGATAATGTTGCGCATAAATTTTGCACATTTTAAGCTGCAAAATGTGTCCTATGAAGAGCAGCAGCCATGTGTATTTTACAGTAATGCTACCAACTGTTTGTCATGTCTCTACTACTACTACTTATGGATATGGAGTTTATGCAATTTTCTAAAAAGCAAAGCCAGAAAGTGTCAGTGTGAACATAGTTTTTCTGAAATTTACTAAATTCTTGCAAAATTGTGTATTTTAGAGTTACTTACCTATGGAAGGATATTCCAGACACTTTTTTGTGTTTATTGGTGCTGTTATAACATGCACACAACTCAGGCATGCTGCTACTGAAGGAGTTATAATTCCATTTTGATGATGGCGGCCATCGTCCATTGAGTCACATGATCATATGACCAGTTCTCTCTATATATTTGTAGCTCCATGTGATTAGCCTACAACAGTTTGTGGGAAAATGGACTTTCTGTTATGCATGAGGAGCTACACAGTGCATTGTTGAAGATGCAGCCAGCTGACCAGGACAGGACACACAAAAAGATGACCAATGCTTTGAGACATTTCGGAGACTCCTTTACTGATGGCGTTTACAACTTGTCTCCAACAGTCGCAGCTCAGTGAGACGATATCTTAACCCACTGACTGACTACACTTTGCGTTTTACTTGCAAGTGTTCCTTGGAAAATGTAGTGAATAATTTGCGGCTGCATTTAGACATGTAGCACAAAATCAGGGAGTGTTTTTTAGGTTTTGATTGAAATCTGCTTTCAAAGCAGCGTCTCTGACTCTGGAGTCCAGCTGGACGGGCTAACAGCTTCCTGTCCAGACAGAAAATTAGAGTGTTTCACATGATAACCTAAGTATTCTGGATCAACACATCCGTGAGGTAATCAATGAGACACTGATGGAATGGAAAGGGTAAGGAAATGCCAGAAACACATTTCACTCAACTTTAAGCCTGTATAAGAGGCTATCATAACAACTATTGATGCAGGGTGGTGTATGCTGGTGTGGATTCTCTGACATCAAGGTTGTGGTGGAAGAATAAGATTTGGCAATGTGTTTTTTTTAGAACTGTCGTGTAGTTATGTGGCTCACAGTTTGACATCGGATGAAACTGCCCTCCTTACTGATACAGAAATCTGTGTTGGTTTCTTGAAAATTTGTACTTCTGTCAAATCGTACAAAGTTAATACCGTCTCAGACACAGAGGTTGACATGTACCAATAGGGTATGAAATTGTTGTTTTACACCCATGCACTTACCAAATGCACATATTCCAGCATGCTGGTATCATCATGGGTGCCTGGTTATGAATCAATCCATCCATTTTCTTTACCCGCTTCTCCTTTCCGGGTAACAGGGAGCTGGTGTCTATCTCCAGCAGTCACTGCGAGAGAGGCGGAGGACACCCGGGACAGGTCGCAAGCCCATCACGGGGACACAAAGAGACAAACGAGACAGACAACCATTCACGCTCTCACTCACACTTAGAGACAATGTTTTGTTAGAGTTACAAGTGAACCTAACATGTATGTTTTTGCTCTGTGGAAGGAAACTGGAGTACCCAGAGTAAGCCCACGTGTGCACAGGAAAAACATGTAAACTCCACCCAGAAAGAAACTTGCAACCTTCTTGCTGTGTGGCAATAGCACTGCTCCACTGCGCAGCCCAATGACAGAAAATGGGGGCGCACAATGAGGAATGGAACAATGTGTCTTAATATTGAAGACATCAGAGTAACTGTCTGTCTCACTGTGCATGGTGGAAAGGTAACTGGGATGCACTTTTACGTGCGAGATCAGGGTTTAAATCCTGGGTAAATTTATTTTGTTCTTTCATAAATCAAATTATGGCTAAATCCTACTATCAACGCAGGAGTAAACATTTACAAAACTTTCACTTTTAAGCCATATTTAGTCCAATATTAGCCATGACTTCTGTTCAGAATGCTCACACTGCATCTCAAACAAACTTCACCCAGTGGTTCATGTGATGTTTTGCTAACAGACAGAGTTGAAAGCAATAGGTAAAGGTCATGTTTTAAACCCAGCTCTTTTGTATGTGTTGGGGATGACTCCCAGAAACTATAACACCAAATTTTAGCTTAACAAATGTAAAACTGACAGAGTTATAGCTCCTTTTGTGTCTTCTAAAGTCAGTAGGCTGTTGCAGCCATCTTGAATTGCCATCCAAAAGTTAATCAGTTGTCGATGGCACATCCAATAATTACATTCTGAAAGTTTCATTAGGATCTGTCCAGTGGTTCATGAAATATTTGCTAACCTGACAAGCAAACACTATCATCAGTAAGTGCTTTCAAGCTGTGACAACAATTACTTGCCCTGTGCTCGTACATAATGGCTCAGCCACGATGCGTAAAATACGCGTGTAGGGGAGTGGATGGATGAATTTGAAGTAACTATGGTGATGTGTAATAATTTGCATGAATACGTTTTGTTGATCTTTGATAAAGATCCCTCCTCCTTCGGCAATAAAACGAGAACAAATGAATTCTCAAACCAAACAATACCCTGATCGAGTTCCTTCACACATCAAGTCCATGCTGAAACTCATCTGATCGCTCTACTGTCTGGAAATGTCACCCATGCAGACACCGGGCCGTCTTTAAGACCAAACCTAAGCTTTCGACAGTTTGTGGGGAAATGTTGGCTTTCTCTCACACAACGGAGAAGCAGGACTGCAGAAACCTGCCAGTTCAATTCATCCGATGTCCCCGCTTTTGATTTACTGGGGCTTTCTGCAAGGTTAAGAAGTAATGGCTGACTTACCACTTGTCTTCCATATTAATTACATAAACAGAGGAGTGTGGGAGGCAGCGATGGGGCAGTGATATTCCCTGAAGTTCCACAAATCAATCAATATTGATCAACTATACCTTGATGTATGGCAACATCTCCAGCCTGAGACCTTGGGTAGCTTGAGTGATGATGGCGTCCCGAAATAGTGCTGTCTCTAAAACAATTCCCCCCCAAAACAGATGGGGTGGAATTCAGATCCAGCACAAAGGCACACATTCACACAAGCACACACCGTTCCATTGTTTTTCCTGGCTTCTTCTTCACTTTCTCTCATTTAAACGTGTCTGAGCAGCGCCGAAAAAGACGCTCTCTGGCGGAGCGCCTTCTGTTTGGGCCCTTGTGATGAATATGAATTGAAACCCATATGTCTTTGTCAATAACATTACAGATTTACAGCCATTTTAAGTGGCTACACCTCAGGCTAAACGCAAGCTAATAAACAGCGCAGGCAAGCGAAACGAAACACTACTTCATGGCTGCGCCAGAAATGAATAAGCACGAGTGAGACTGGGCAGGACAGAAATGTTTACTCATAAAAAAAAAATTCCTGTTTCACTTAAACACGTTTTGGAGTTTCACCCTGACACTTCAATTTAGCCGGGTGGCTTTTATTTAAATCAAATCAGTGTGGCGGGGAGGAAGGAGATAGTTGGGAGAATGTAAACACACACACATCTATTCCTGTATAACCTCACATGAACACACACACACACACACACACACACACACACACACAAGGACAGAAGGGAATTAACAGCAGGCGGAGGCAGGCCTCTTTCCCTGGACGCTTCAGGCTATTTCAGGAGGATGTTTCAGGTCTTCTGTCTTCTTCCTCTGTCTCCGCTCTCCACATATCCATCTGACTGCAGCTGTGGGATGGCAAAGGAGTATTTTTAAAGCTCTATCAACAACAGCATTTTTCTTTTTTTCTCTACCTCTGTTCACAGTTTTACCGGTTCCTGTAAAACAAGGTGGCAAAAGGGCATGTTCACATTCAGCAGCAAAAATAACATAAGTAACATTTGGCTGGCATTGACAGAGATATTGGATCAGTCGACCAATGTTGGGATTTTAATAAAATTCAAGCAAATATACATTTTCAAATACTCAAGCAACGAACAAAGCAAATAAACATTTGACTAACTGTTAGGTGTGCTGAGCTGTTCTTTTTACTCCTCTGTTTCTTTTTACAGGACCTTGGGTTATTTTTAATATCTTTTATGGTTTGTACACAATCACGGTTTACATTTTTTTGATTTCTGAGGATTTTACCCAAAATGTTTCATTTAGAATGATCGGTATCACACATTAAGTTTTGAGCTTTCTAAAATTTTGCTAAAGTTTTGTAATCAAACTTGTTCCCACAAACGTTATATCTCTTATACGGTTTTTACATCAAAATGTAGGCATTTTTGTTTTCTTTCACACAATTGAGCACATCCAAACTCTCATTGACTTCCATTGTATCTGAGCTCAGTTTTCTTTTTAAAACTGTAAGTGAAGGGTCTTTTAACTTGATATCTTTCCAAGATAAAACATTAAAACTTTTAGTTCTGAAATTTTTTTTAAATAGACTTAAGAGTTTTCACACAGTGCCTGTTTGGTTGAGGCTTACTTTCAAGTCTGCATCTTTGTCTGCCTGTATAATTATGGTTACCATGATGACCCTAATGAACTATTGGCAACAGCTTTAATGTTTCTGTTGATCTTATTTTTCTTTATACCTCTTTTACAGTTTATACATCAAAACATTTGCATTTTCTCAGCTTACCTTATTACAAAAGTAAACTTTTGCCAAACTTAATGCCGGGATTTAGAGAAGAATATTGAAGGTTGTTGTAATTTTGGGTAGTAGCTGCACTGGCGCCCACCAAAATTTCTTTAAAGATTTTCTGGTCTCGATTGAATTTATTGCATCATTTTAAATAAGCATCCTTGCTTATAAGTTGCTCCTCTGGTCATCAAAACTGGACAATTTTTAATCTTCACAAAAAATATTATTAGCTAAATGACCTTCATAAGACTTGATTTGTCTAATTATTACATCTTTAAATTGGAGCAAAAGATTGTCATTGGTTAAACTAAATATTTCTAGATCAAATTCACAAAATTAAACTTCATATGTGTATATATCTAGAAAAGCTGGGGAAATACAATGAAAGAGAAAAGAGGAAATACAGAATTTGTGGAGAGTCAAGGCTTCAGTGCTACCCGTGGTCATCGGAGCACTCGGTGCTGTGACCCCCAAACTGGAAGAGTGGCTCCAACAGATCCCAGGAACAACCTCAGAGATCTCTGTCCAGAAGAGCGCAGTCCTAGGAATAGCTAAGGTACCCTCTGGTAGAGGACCCGAGCTTGAAGGGAAAGTGGAACCGCTCATGTGGAACAAATGAAGTGAGATGAGTGTTTTTTTGTATACGAATGACAGCATTAGTAAACTATTCCTTGATCTTAATGAAGTCTCCTGAATTAAATCATGAACTGGCTCACATGGATATAAATCAGGTAGTGGTTATCTATATTATATTGTCAAATAAATTGTACTCTGATGTGCAATGACAACAAAAACTTTACTCTTTCAGTACAATATCAGTTTCTGCAAAATAATTAGATCAAAAGATGTGTAATGATTGAAATGGTGGGTAGTCTGCCTTGTAGATGTGTCTCCTCTGCAGCCATGGGGAAGTTCCATTGGGTCTTTTTTCAGACTTTGCATAGTCTGTTTGTGTGCAGATATCTTCAGTTGATTCTCTCAGATCCGTTCACACCTGGCATCAGAATGCCTCTCAGGTGGTTTTAGAGTGAAATGTGTTGGGAATTCTATGCTTAACAGGCTAAAATGCAACCACTGCAAAAGTGAAAAGTTTTAAAAAAAACACTCTGTTGTACAGCTGGTAGAGGAAGTATAATGCCTTGCCTCAGTTATGGATTTCACAACCTTGTCCCAGTTGTTTGGCATAGACAAATGAACTGGATCCCATTGTGTCTAGGGCCTTTTTGTAAAACTAAAAAAGTTGACTAGGCAGTCCTTAAATGAGGTCTGGGACACATTTATTTAGACTCTTCCCTCACTTGGGTTTCCTGCTGTTCAGTCTATAATACTATGGTCCGTCAGCCATTTACCATGGATATTCTCTAAATCTCCAGGTTCTGCTTTTGTTGCAGTTTCAAACGGAAACAGTAAGGGTTATGGGATGCTGGCTCCTTCATACGACACACAGCTGTCAAATCCTTCCAGGCTGAAATAAATGAGGAGGATGCTTCTTGAGCGAGAGGAGAAAACCACAAGGATGGCAATGTGGCTGGAGAGATTTGTGGATTTTGAAGGTTGGGGATCTTATGTGTGATAACTCAACCCTCACTAAGCATGAACCTGCAATAAAACAGTCGCTTGGTTACACCAAACCACCAAACGTTTCAGCCAATAAAATGTTATAATAAATAAAATGTCAGAAATATGTATGTAATAGCTGAGCATAATAAAAATAATAATATTAATGGGTGCTGCAGGTGAGGATTCATCTTCTGAAGGATTTCAACACAGACCATCCCATGGTTGCTGACTGTAGGTTCTCTACTACTACAGATATTTTGAAAAATAAAGTTTGCACCTCCCGTTCACATGCAGAGTTTCAGACCAAAAAAAAAACCAACAACTGGAGTCATTTGTTTCTATATTTTGATACGCCAATATGAATGTTCTTGTCACCGAGCAGCATGGAGTGGGGATTTGTTAGATTGCATGGAACTTTTTCTAAAAATAGAGGAAAAAACTATCAGTGTAAAAACTTGGTCCACCGTGGTGTAAACAGGGTCTCAGTGTGAACTGAAGCAATGAATCGAGAGACCGACACTGACACTACACGGCTGAAAAAAATCAATTAATGTTTTTACCACAAGTGGTGTTTTTGTCCTCACATGCTCAGAATTCTGTATCATTGATTCTTTGGGCCTCTTTCATTTGTTTTTATCTAATAAAGAAAACAAATGCTGATCAATTTTGTGGAGTTTAAATACAAATACAGGAGTTGTGATTTGATTTTTTGAAACATTCAGTGTATCTGAGCAGCGCTCTGAGCCTGGATGGATGATAACGACATATCCGGCTCTCCCCTTAGTCGTTTCTAACATCCCTTATTGGCTTGTAAGTCTTAAGTCACGGTTCCTCAAGTTCAGTTTCAGGTCACACAAAAACAGACATTGGGAAGCAAGAGTCTGGCAGCTGATGGGTGAAGGCAGGGAGGTGTGGGGGGGAGGTGGAGGTCCGGTTCCTGCAG
>NC_051448.1:18465539-18505732 GCF_001649575.2 Kryptolebias marmoratus | reverse complement strand
GGGCACAGCTGCTTTATGGAGCGCTGCCATTTCTTCACACACCCCCACGGGCTCAGTGACAAGCTGACCAGAAAAGAGGAGAAAAGGATGTATTGATCAGCAGCTAAGAGCAGAACAGAGCCACTCAGGGTATCAGGCCCAAAAAAGAGAAGCTAGAATTGGCATTTCTCCCCTGAGAGCGTGAAGGACTCCAGGGGGGTCTTTTGTCTTTGGTTCGACGGGGCCCCTTGGTGCCTCATTACAGTCTGTCCGTCCACAGCTCAAGGTTTTTTTCTCACCAGACTCCACTCTTTGCTTGAGCTCCTGAACCAAATCTACCGTTGACTCTTTGAGGAAGGGATTTGGAGTCTGTAAATGTTCGGTGGCGTAGCCACAGAACAAAGCAGCTCTTTCTCTGGATGTCCGTCTGTTGAATCTGCTCAGTGGATTAAAAACAAAAGGTAGCCAGAAGAAAATAAAAACTTTTCTCGCTTCCAAACCAAAGGCTGTGCAATGCCTTTTCTTCAATGCTTGTTACCCTCGGAAAGAAGCCAAGTGGCGCGACCGCTTGCCAGATTATTTGAGTGTGATTTGTTTCTTACTTACCTTGCATTCGGCCTCTGAACCAGGCCTATTTTGGCACAGACCTGAACCATTTGCCAGAATCTGAGAATCCCTCTCCTTCTTTCATCTTATGGGAAAAAGAGATCACCCCAGCTCAAGAAAATGGGAAAATAAAGACACCAATAAAGATATTTTTACCCTGCCGTTGCAGGTTTATTAAAGTTTAATAAAGAATACATTTAGTTGTAGCGGAAAAAAGCTTTTTCCAGAACATGGTATGAAAAGCTGTCCCGAGGAACGTTTCTATGATGCCAATGGAAAATATTTTCAATTTCCATGTAAAAGAAACCATTAAAAGCTCACAGTATGTTGCAAAACATGTTGCTGCTTATCTTCCTAATCAGATTTGATTCTGTTTGGTTGATATTTGCAACAAAACCTTGTGGAGTTGGAGGGGTACTTTCGAAAAAATACACATAAAAATGATGAATTATTCAATCGCCTCCATTTAGTTTTGTTCTCTGTTCATACAGTTGCTGCCAATGTTCATCCAAGTTTTAAGATCTTTCCCGAATGAGTGACTTCTTGTGAATAAAAATATAATTAAGATGAAAACAATGTCATTATTTGTAATCAGTAAAGTCAAAATTGCTTCCAATTCATCCATTTTCTTCTAGTTTTTTGTAGTCGAGTCGTGGATGCAACAGGTCCTGGAGGGAAACTCAGCCCTCCATCTTCCCGTCGACACTCTCCAGCTCGTCCTGAGGAATCCTGAAGCGTTTCCAAGCCAGAGAGGCTACATAATCCCTCCAGTGAGTTTAGGAATTAACCTCCAGAGAGTGATGCTCAGGAGGCATCCTCATTAGATATGCAAGCCACCTTAGTTGACTCTCTTCAGTAAGGAGTAGCAGACACTCCACTATGAGTTTCCCTCCCCACCTTATCTCTAAGGCTGAGCCTTGAAGCTCATTTCAGCCGCTTGAGATCTGGTTCTGTTGTTCAGGATCCACAACTCAGAACCACAGATGAGGGTGGGAAAAGAGGCGCGCCAGTAAATCAAGAAGTCCACCTTCTGGTTCAGATCCTTCTTTGCCTCGACAGACAGGAGCAACACCCTCCTTCCTGCGGACAAAGCTCAAATTTGTCAGTCCATCTCCAACTCCCCTGAACTCAGAGGGAGTGTTCCACCTATTCCTGGTTCAGACCCATGGCCTCAGACTTAGAGAAGCTGCTTCACACTCGACTGCAAACCATGCAGTAGTTCATGACTTGAAGACGCCAAACAGAACCACATCATCTGCCAAAGAACAGAGGAAAGACCCTAAGGTTCCCAAACTTAACACCCTCCTCTCCACGGCTGCACCTTCAGATGTTGTCACCGAACACCACAAACCGGATCAAGGACAAGGACCAGATCTGGTGGAGTCCAAGCTCAACTTTTTCCTGAGAAGGTGATCACAGGTCTGGTTATATATGATAATACTAATACAATGACCAGGAGGCCAGCTGCCCCCCCCCNCCCCCAAAAGTAACTCCAGCACCCCATACTTCTACAGCACCCTCCTCCAAAACGCCTGGAGGAACAAGGCTGTAAGCCTTGTCCAGATCCACAAAACACATGAAGACTGGATAACCAAACTCCTATGACGCTCTGAGCAACTCTGCGAGGGTAAAGATCTTGGCCAGATGGGGTCTTCACTCTGTATTTATTAACACATGTTAAAACTTTTGATAACTATAGTTCTGTAGGTGTAAAATAGAACAAATAAAAGAATAGATGCATGCAATAAAAAGTTAAAAAACTCAACCTGATTTCAACTCAAAATAATCTAAATGACTGTTTAAATGGTGTGCAGTCCTAAAAGGTTTAAGGAATTAAAAGAGTCTAACCTTCTAAAGACATGAAAACTTAAAAGATCTTAAAGTTATTTCGAAAGGTGGAGCCAGTGCATGATAGGCGAGATGCACCTGTCAGGAATCAGTTTAGTGTTTTAAACAAGTTGCATGTGAGACAGAAGGAACTGGATCATCCTAAAATAAAAACTATGAAAAAAATCAAGTGTGTACAAAATAAATATATCATTTACAAAATCAGAACGAGGAAAAAGGGCTTCATCTTAATTTTACAACAGAATTTGCTTATTTGTCCATTGAAAGATTATTGTCCCAAAGACTCACAAAACGACGGAACCAGAAGTTAAACTAAAGCTGATTCACAACAGCTCAAACAGTTTGGATTGACAGATTATTTAATAGATGAGCTGAAGAATATGGGTATAAAGCTGGTGACTTTATGCTTTTCTGTTAAAACAGAGGTGACGGCTGAACCTGAAACATACTTTGTATCATAGAACAACAAAGAATAATGAAGTGAATCATCGATTTGTAACCAAACAGCAATGATGTCCAAGTTCTTTTAGTAAAGACATTTTTTAAATTAAGAAAATTATATTTGTCACAAACAGTGATTTCATTTCTACAGATTATATGAGTTGTATATTAAAAGTCTAGCTCATTTTCGTAAAGATCCAGGTCCATGTTTTTTTTTTTGTTTTTTTTTTGAATTACTAATAAAATATAAAAATCTAGACTGTATAAAAAAAAAATCTAAAAAGATTAGCTAATGTCACAAACAAACGTGAAACTGGTAGGCTTCGCTAATGGTCCAATCAGAGTGTATGAATGGTTGAATAATGAGTTCCTGTGTTTATTATTTGAATATGTGATTGCTGTTTGTGTTCATTGTGTTTGAACAGTCCCTGTATTTGTATGTAAATTTTACATTTTACATTTTTATCTGCTGTTACATTATACATTTGTTTATCATTGATTCTTGGTCAAAAGCAAAAAAAACTGATTGAAGATATTGTAGATATTGTCCGCCACCTTGCATGCAGTTATATGATTGCCTGCCTCTCGTGGTGGCCCACTTTGCAACGGAGTCAAACATATCCGTTCGCTTGATGTTGTTGAAAATGTTGCGCTTTAGCGAGGAAAATCTACGTCCTGATGAACCTCAGGGAAGGACACACACACATATGTACACATGTATACAGTGCTCATCTCCACCTCTGGACCCTATCTCCCACATTACACCAAAAAGTAGCTTTCAAAAGAACCTGGCCCTGCCTGTCAAAGCCTCAGTCTGAAGCCACTGGTGCAGATGGATGGTCATGGACAACCGACATGCCGGAGGAGGGAGAGGAGGGGGTGTCGGGGGGGGGGCGAGAGCGCCAGAGTGTCACTCCGGTGATGTACATGCAGGCAGCGCTGCCCTTCAAAAGGACCGTGTAACACCTCGCATTTCACAGACACTGACACCCAACAAAGCCCGGCTGATCTTGAAAGTCTTCATTTGTCACTTGGACACACTTTTTCAGCGGCTCCAGCGTCTAATTATGCACACCCGGGAGTATCATTTACGACTCCCACTCTGAACCTGCCTCCTCAAAAGTGTCTTTTTCTCCGTGCTCTAAATGGTCAGGGGGGTTTTTTGTTTGTTTTTTTTCTTTCACCCTAACAGAAAGTAGATGTGCTGCTCAATATAAAGTAGGTCTCGCTGGGATAAAGGCACTCGTTTGAGAACGTTTTGAGCATTAGCCGTGTTTCTGCATAAATAGAATACGATAAACTACTAAAACCTCCAGTCTGCATTTATTTAAATGTATAGGTTCCTCGGCTTTTTCACATTTTTGAACTTGCACACCGGGTGTTTTTGGAGTACAGAGTTTGTGTTACACCTCTATTTTTTCTTTCATGTTTTTATTGAACTCACAATGGACATTTCAGGGAAAATTCTAATAGGATATTTGAAGACAGCACACCAGTTCTCACATATATCTACTGGCCTTTTGTAGAAAGCAGAACTCATTTCAAAATTCAACTGCCTGTATTTAAAGCATTAAAAGGCCTTGCACTCAAATATATGAGCAGTTATACATTAGTCAAGTCACTCAGGTCAGAAGACCATGGTAACTTAGCTATACTTTGTATGTTTTCCAAGTCAGGGGACGCTCCTATGCTCCTATGACATGGAATGCACTTCCTCTAGTTCTGAGAGAATCCCCCACTATTGATATTTTTAGAAAAAGTTATCTTTCCTTGATTCATAAACCATATGATAAGGTTCTTATTGCTTGTGTTTCTTGTTTCACACTTTTATGATTCTCTGTATGAATTTGTCAGTATGAATGTGTTGATAAAACACATAAAACAGTTTCTCTGTGGTTTAAGTCCTTAGTGGAAAGCACATTGCATTGCTTTGTGCAGGAAATGTCCTTTATAAAGTTTTATTTGATTTGGATTAGGAAAAAGACCAACTTAAAGCTATTCCTGAGTGTACAAAATGCCACCGATTACATGCCACTTACGCACCTTTTTCTAAGAGATTATGAAGAAAATGTGATCTCACTGAAGCTGCCAGCAGTTAGCCTTGATATAAAAATATCTGTCCATGTAAAGTCCAACTGCCTGTGACTCGTTTAAACTCTGAATGATGTTTCTACTGTGAGGTATGTCTGAGCTCAAGAGCTCCAAAGAGGGCTGGGGTTTCTCACTCGTTTCTCCAAAATCCAGATGTTTTTATGCGGAAAGTTTTTCAAACCTGTCCTGCCGTTTCTATTCATTTTGTTGGGTCTGGGTTTTCTCCTGGATAGCCCTCCCACCAGCAACAAGTCAGGCTCTCAACGTTTCTGAAGAAAGAGCAGAAGGTCAAAAAGGTCAAAATATTCACAAACTCGGGAGCCAGGGAGAAGGAGAAATCCAACACAAGACAGGCCCTGGAGCAATGTGGATATCCTAACTGGGCCTTCCTGAAAGCAGAAAAGAAATGCAAACAGGACTCCAGCTAGTGGCCAGGTGAAAAGGAGGACCCCAAATTAAGTCCCAGACCCAGACCGCAGGTCATTCCATATACTGCTTTTCTAAACCTAACACCCCTGTGGCTTTCAAATCCCAAAATACACTAAGGCAAAGACCGGTTCATCCCAAACATTCGATCCCCTGCCACAGAGTAATATTGTTCATGCTGTTAAGTGCCAAGAGGACTGTGATACATCGGGGAAACAAAGCAGTCAATTTCCAAAAGGATGGCCCAGCATAGAAGAGCAACATCATCAGGCCAGGACTCTGTGGTTTACTCCCATCAGCCAGCCAATGGTCACTCTATCAGAGATGAAGACAGAGAGGAACGTTGGTTTGAGAGAGGAGTAAAGGAAGCCATCTTTGTAAAGAGAACCCGTCCGACGTTGAACAGAGGTGGAGACCTCCGTGTCCAACTGTGCCCCTCCTACAGTGCTGTTATTGCGATTATCACTCAGCCTCTGTGAAAAGCAAGCAGCCATCAGGGCCCTAACGATCTGTCGTTAGGCTGATGGTCCTCTTTTGTATGTGAACAACTAGTTTTGGGTATCACCAGCAACTGGTTGATTCACTACAGGAAGTTTTTGCTTATAAGTCTGAGTTTGCTTGCAGCTCCTCACACTGAAGAAGTCTTTCGGCTGTTTTAGCTGACACTAATTTGAAATTTAATCTTCAAACTTTGTGAATAAATTAAGATTTTAATCTTGATCTTTAAATATGGAAAGCTGACACTAATTTAAAATCAGTTATGAGTGCATGAAATATTTGTGGTTAATTATAAACAGAGCAACTTTCAACAATTGCGTTCTCTAACTCTGTTTCTGTGTATTCAGTCATCAAAAATTATAATAACTGTAAATGAATACAGTAAAAGTATTATTTGATAAAGAGCTATAATGTCATTTTTGTTACTGCAATTGTATATTAAATTATTTAAGCTGCTGGAGTGATAGTAGTTGCATTTCTGTTTTTAAATTTATAAAACACAAGAAGTTTCTTGCACATTTTTAAATTATCATGCTGGTAAAGTGTCAGACCGGCCAATGCTTGTTTGTTAATGGTGGTATGTATTTACTTCTACCAAGGTAGTGATGAAGTTGGGACCATTTCTATATTTTTGTGAGCTGGATTCCTTACATCAGGGGTGTCAAACTCATAAACACAAGGGGGTCGAAATTAAAAACACTGATCTCTATTGAAAAAAAACATGAAATAACCCTGGTTTTAGATCCATACATCCATCCATTTTCTTTACCTGCTTCTCCTTTGCAGGTCATGGTTGCCTGGTGTCTATCTCCAGCAGTCACTATGCAAGAGGCAGGGGACACCCTGGATAGGTTGCAAGTCTATCGCAGGGCCACATAGAAACAAATGGCCATTCACATACTCACCTAGATCCAATTAACCTAGCCTAGCATTCATGTTTTTGGTCTGTGGGAGGAAACCGGAGTATTTGGAGTAAAACCCACGTGAGCACAGGGAGAACATGTAAACTCCACCCAGAAATGTCCCAGGCCAGGATGGGATCCTGCAATCTTCTTGCTGGGAGGCATCAGCTCTAACCACTACGCCACCCAGTTTTAGATGTAATATGTCGAATTATTCATATAGAAATATCAGATACCTTTTCCCAGTTTTACATACTATATGTCAGGATTTGGGTTTTCTTTGTGTTTTTGTATTCGGTTTATTGTTTCTTTTGTGGTCTTCATGTTTTGTCTTGTCTCTGTGCCACTGTCATTCACTTCTCCTCAGTCTGTCGTTTGCCTGTCACGCCCATCTTCACCTGCTCCTCGCTTTGTAATCATCTCACCTGTGCCCACTTCCACTAATTACCTCCTGTGCTTAAAACCTGGTCATGTCCTCCACTTGTAGCTAGTCCATTGTTGCTTCATGCGCTGTCTTGTTGCGTCTTGTCTTGCCTCGTGTTTTGCTCGTGTTAGGATTTCGTTGTTTAGTTCTGCTGCCACGTCAGCCTTTATTTTGTTTATTTTAAATCAATTAGTTCTTTTCTGGAGATGAGTTTGCGTTCTGGGTTTGCCTCCTTCTCCTGCCAAACTGACCGAATATAGAATTTAGAACAAACATGCTTTAACGAACAAAGTCTCCTTTAATTACATTTAATTATTATCTTGGGGAGGCCAGTTAAAATGTTACCCGTTGTTGCCCGCAGGCCTTGAGTTTGGCACATGTGACGTACAAAGTTACAGATTTTGCGTGAGATTTTAACCAGAGGTGTAATGGTCTGACTTATAAATTAACTTTGGTTCCGACTGCAACCGTTATCTTCAACAACAAGTTTGTGATATGACCCATACAAGGTTGTTGTTCTCAGACTCCGATTTGGCAACTGTTTCACACCGGATGCCCTTCCTGCCGCAGCCTGGGCTCAAACCCGCAGCCTCAGGCTTCCAAGACAGCAGCCCGGCGTGAGCCATACAACTTGCAAGAGTTAAATTAAAAGTGCTCTGAGACAAGTTTCAGTTTTTTAAAAACATAAATATAAATTGCCGTCTGTGAGCCCGTTTCTCATTCATCGCCCCGTGCAGAATAACACAGCCATTAAGAACCTATTTGACAGGCACTTCTCGACTGACGGGTTAATCAATGACAATCAAAGTGCGGTCTCGTTCACAAGGTTGTTAGATTTCGGAAGAGTGCATTTTTATCAAGCTGCCAGTCCACTAAAGCAAACAGCGTAGCAGTTTGCTTATGTAAAAGCCTCCCGCGTTAGTGAGCAGGTTACTCTCCGACTGCATCGACCGGAGAGTGGAACAGCAGTCAAATAAAGCAAATTAGTGAGGCTTTTATGGTGTTAGACGCTGGTGAGAGTACAGCCCTTCCCTTTATCACTGCCTGTGTTCTGCCTTTACAGATGCACTAATAAAACGTCCTCAACTGCTACTGTTTTTTCTTTTAATTTTTAATGAGCAATCTACGTCCTCTTAGCGTTTTTTTTTTTAAACCGTTTGAAAAATACTGAAGTTTCGAATGATTCCCCTTTATTTTGCTCATGAGACATAAAGGAAGAAGACCGCGGCGCGCACACACGGCGTGCAGCGTGCTATTTGCTTTCTCCTCTTTTTAAGAGATGCCCATAAAAAAAGTTTACTGGGAGCTTTCCCTTCTGCTTTCATCAGCATATCACTTTGAGCTCCTATTATGCAAATGAAATCACAGCTCTATAAACCATATGTAAATGGAAAACACAAGCATGTCCAGACCAAATTACAGTCGTAAATTTGATCAGCGGCGCTCTAATAATCAGAACAGTAAGCGAAGCCTTTCCCCGCTTGCCACTCTCCTGTGAGATCCTCTTTCCATTCATCAGCGTGATGCGCTTCAGCCAAGACGTGTCAAATTACCCGAACTTGAAGGCTGATTGTCAGGAAATTTGTCGCAGACGCTGCGATTGTTTGCTGCATTTCTCGAATACGCTCCTGGAAAGCTCCAAGTGCTTTTAAAGTCGTACCCATAACAGATAAGAAGACAGCCCGGCTCGTGCCTTTCAGACCTATCGACCGTGATTCGCTCGATCCTTCAGCAGCTTCATTTAATCGAAACAACTTCTTCTCTGTGCAGCAGGGGTACGACGCTCAGCTCGACGCAAAGTGCGCATCAGCTCACATATCAAATATTTATTCACAGCGGCAAGCATTGAAAAGGCAGCGCATTAAGGAGGGGAGAGAATGAGACGGGGGAGCCTGATTTAAAGCCGCGCGGACTGAACGGATCCCAGAAGCTTTTGACGACCAACAACATTATTTTTAAAAAATCGCCGGGACCAGCCATGAGTAGGGGACCATGTCCTGGTGGGAATGTAAAAGTGATTCATTTCGCATAAATGCAACATCTCCAAGATGGGAAATCAGATGATTGCATCTAACAGATAAAAAAAAAAAAAAACTGCCAGTTTTACTACCAAGAGCTTCTGAACCTACAGGTTCTTCACCCAAAGATTATGTAGAGCCTTCTCTTTACAAGCTTTTAATGCCTTTTTCACATTACCGGTTCCTGAATGATTTCACTTTGAAGTTAGATGCAAATTGATTTAATTTCATGCAGGTCGCTGTCTCATTTACTTGAACTAACCTTGTGAACTTTGGAAGCATTTTGGAAACTCCCTCATGAACGTTTCCAAGTATTTTGGAAACTTCCTGGTAAACATTTCAAAGACTTTTGGAGACTCCCTTGAGAATGTTTCAATGTACAGTGTCTTGCAATAGTATTCATCCCCTTGGATGTTTTCTGCTTTCATTGCTGTCATTAATCAGACATGATCACTATAAAACAAAAAAAGTAAGTGCATAAATAGGACGGCTGGCTATTAGTAGATTTACCCGCTCCATATTCCTTCCATTTCTTGATGATGGATTTAAAAGAACTCCTGGGGATGTTTAGGGCTTTGGAAATCCTTCCGTATCTATCCCCTGACTTGTCATTTTTTGAATTAGTCTTTTTGTGTAAATGTGTAAATCTACCAATAGGCTGACCTATTTATGTAGTTACTTATTTTACATCAAATATTTTTATTTAATTGGTATTACTCTGTAGAAATTTAGCTATACTTTGACACTGAAGGTTTTTTTAAAAATATTTTTCGTAAAGAATAACAATTTGTAGTGATCACGACTGATTTATGACAGCAATAAAAGCAGAAAACATCCAAGGGGTGAATATTGTTGCAAGGCACTGTAGTTTTGAGACTTCCTTACAAATATTCAAAGTATTTTGGAAATTTCCTTGCACACAAGTATTTTATAAACACCCTCGTGATTTTGTTCAAAGTATTTAGGAGAGTCTCTCGCGAGTGCTGTTCGTCAGCTGGTGTCCAACAGCCTCAGCCCAGTGAGATACTACCTTAACCACCACAGAGATTTTCCGAATGGGGTGCTATTTTTGACACTTGATTTGTTCCTCCTCCCTCTCTGAGTCCTGATAGCTACAAACCACGAGACTCCCCAGATGAGACTCAACCTTCACATCAACTCAGTCTCTCCTCCTGACCTCTTTAAGTCTTAATAAACCAGTGAAATCATTTGGACGTGGCGTGGTCCCTGCTGAAGGAAGGACTTGTTGTGCTCTCCACACAGTGCCAGCTCGATGTTGTAAAACCCTGATAGTAGCGCACGCCACTCTGTACGACGTCAGGTTGATGAGTTGCTGGACTGCGCAACTTCATTCTGCTGCAGAAGCACGTACATTACAAAGATCCGACGGAGATATCAGTGAGTGAATGGAAGCGCTGGTGTTGGCGCTCATTTTACCAGATTCAAACTCTAAAACAAGGGGGAGAAAAAAAGAAATGTGGACGCTCATGCCTGGGAAAAAGACACTGGTTGCAGCAGAAGTCACAAAGCTAAGTATTTAACATTTATATAACATAACAATATAGCAATATATAACATTTCAGACACTATTTGTTGTGTGTCGTCTTTTGTCGTGAAAGAGTTAAGCTGGCTGTTACCCTGAATGACCACAGACTGATGATTCAAAGACTTTCTTCTGATTTTTTTAAGATTTTGTCAACGACTTCCGAAAATCGACAGAACCGGGTTTCAGCCTAACGACGTTTCACCAATACCCCTCTCAGAAGGCTTCATCATTAAAGATTTTTTGTTTTTTTAAAAAAAAAAGTCGTTAAAGAGCTCCAAAAAATACGAGCCGTCTGAGCCGTAGCATTTTTGTGCAGAGCTCACAATCTGTCCGCGTTATGAGGGAATATTCACGAATCAAAGGAGCGGAAAGTGTCCTCGTGTATGGCAGCAAACAGTGGGAGAATTATCAGCTGGTGTCCAGGCTCTCCGTTTTAGCCCCTGCTGCGTTAATGGGCTCTGGGCCACATCCAAAGTGTGACCAGCCCAGCGTGAAACTTGTTACGTTAGCGTTCGCACAGACCGTGACCTTCTCACCTCTGCAGCGGCTTCACAAGTGACTGACCACTGTGTTTGTGTGCGGTGGCAACAAAAGGAGAGCTCTCTTTGTCCTTCTGCCTGTAATAACAAGGATACTCAGCCATAAAAATGAAAATATTCACTCTGAAAGAGAGACAGTGGGTGTGTGCTCGGCGTTTTTGTGCTCTTTGCGTGCAACAATCAGCATAAAACCGAATCTGTCACATTCAGTGGTTTTAATTTATTCAGCATTTAAGGTGTAATGAAGGCATTTTATTCAGACTTGTCCAAGAAAGATTTGAGAATAAATTAATAATTATAAAAGGTTTTTTTTTTCTTTAAACTCCAATGGATTCTCAACACAGAGTAATAGTTTTTCAGTAAAACTAGTGTTAAACCCCATTGTTGTTGAACTGAGTTGAACTGAAAGTGTTTCATTCAGTCCAATTAATTTGACCTGCCTCTTAAAACTAATATTTCACAGAGTTTATGTAAAGACCAGCTTTTAAAGAACCTTTTTTGGGAACTTCTTTAATATTTCATTATTGAGCTGCAAAAGAAAAGTCGGAAAGTGCTCACAACCTCCTGGTTTCTTTCTAAAATGAAAAAGTTCACAAGAAGTTAAATTTCCACCTTTTTTTCAGTCGACTCATTAAAGAATGACTACATATGAACCTTTTCAGTGTTAAATTTAAGAATATTTTTGGATTATTGCCAGCCACCATAAAGCAGAGGTCCATTAAAGGCCTAGCAGATAACTGCACATTGCCCACCACCTTTCCTATTATTTTTTTTTAAACTAATATCATCTTTTGTTGAGAAATAACTACATAGTAGCGACCTTTAAAAATAACAGCACAATCTCAAGCAATATTGAGCAATGTTGGGGATAATGCTCAGCTACTACCACATCGGATTTGAGCTCAATAATTGTAAAAGAGTTAAAGCCCGTTTTGTTTTGAGCTGAACAGTTTTTCTAGGTTGTCTGTTTTCAAGATTGGACCAATAACTCTGTGATTTCTCAGCATATGAAACATCCACTTCATGAGATCTTTTGCTAACAGACAGGCACAGGCATAAAACAAATAAAAGTTGCTGTCTTCCTGCCTGCATCCAGACTGTTCTGTCACCTGTTCGTCAAAAACTAAATACCTGAATAAACACACATACAGATGAGGATTAAACATGAGCCTGATCCAAAACAAAAAGGAATACTGGTTCCCAGAATAAAGAGTCTGTGTCTCCTGAGGAACATGAATTGCCCCAAATCCTCCAATTCTCCACATCTGAGACAAACCACAGATTTTAGCTTCTCTTCACTGGCTTCCTGTCAAATTCAGAATAAGATTTAAAAATCTTCCTTCTAACATCCAAAGCTCTCAACAACCAAGCTCCATCTTATGTTAAAGATCTTATTGCTTCATATTTTCCTAACAGAGCACTTCCCTCTCAGACTGCAGGTTTACTTGTGGTTCCTAGAGTTTCTAAAAGTAGAACAGGAGGCAGAGCTTTCAGTTCTGGTGGAACCAACTCCCAGTTTCTGTCTGTGAGGCTGACACCCTGTCTGCTTTTAAAACTTGGCTTAAGACTTTCCTTTTTGACCAATCCTATAGTTAGGGTTGGCTTGGGTTTCCTGGGCTCTCCCTCTCCATTATGCTGCTTTAGGCTTAGACTGCTGGAGGACAAACTGACCACATTTCCTCACTCTGCTGCTGTCTTTACTTGCTCTATTCTCCATGTTTGTATTTGTAATTATTGCTATCATTACCATGATTTTCTTTGTCTTACCTCCTACAGAAACTCCACCTGGACCAGTCATTCTGTGTTTGTCTGTGTCTCTTTTTCCTGTCCTCTCAAACCCCAGCCGGTCGAGGCCGCTTGTCGCAAGCCTGATTCTGGTTCTGCTGGAGGTTTTTTCCTGTTAAAAAAAGAGTTTTTTATTCCACTGTCGCCAACATGCTGTTCAGGATGGGGGACTGCGACAAAGTGAAGATTGAATCAATCTGCTGGCTTCCTTAGATAGATCACTTTTACTGATTGTCTTTTTATAATGTATGTTCATGTGTTTGTACAGTGCCCTGAGATGACTTTTGTTGTGACTTGGCACTACATAAATGCACTTAATTGACACAGGGTTTACATGTAGCATATCAGACAGTATGGATCTGGATCAGATTTTGGTTTCCTGGCCTCCTTCCTGCAGTCGCTCATCCCAGCAACACTCTGAGACACCTTCCTGTTACCACGGTGGAAAACTACAGCTTTAGGATTTCATCACGTCGTCCCAAACCGCATCTTTACGGGTCGGGCTCTGCACAGTTCCTGTAACCTTTCGCCGCCCGCCCTTTCTTCGTCGCCGAAAAGCATTCCGCCTTTTGCGAACGCGGTGACTCTCTGAGGAGGGAGCACGCTTTTATCAAACATCCAGTAATGAAACTGAAAGCGCAGCGGCCGCCGTCAGGGTTATTTAGCTGCAATCACAATGCAATTTCACTTACTTCAAAGAGAGGATGACTCTGTCCTCTTCGGGTTGAAATATAAAAAGCCGTCCTCCTGCACTCATCGCACATAAAGGCACTGATTTATGTGTGAGCGAAAATAAAATATATATATATCAGACTGCCAGTTAAAAATAAAGCATTTCTTTAATTCTGTTCACTTTTTATTAATGTGACACACAGAAGCAGTGAATCCGAAAACCCTGCCATGTTTGATGAGGTTTTTTCTGATGCACTGCTTCCTCATTCTGGAGGCTCGCTGTAATAGTATGCAGAACATATACTGCATTAGTGTTTTACAAGTGGAGCCAGCTCCTCCGATATCCATAAACGAAAATGCATTCATTGGTTCTTCGATCCGATGCTTGCGATTAGATCAGGACATCCCTATCCACAGCTGATTAACTTATGGAGCCCCCCCCCCAATTTGAGGTTAGTCAACCAACTCAGCCAGTTTTACAGATATTGAGCTAAATTTGATGTGGTGGTAATTAAAAGTCATACACAAAACATGCTTCAGATGCTAACGGATTGCTTGTGATTGTGCAAATCATTTACATAGTTTGACCAAAACAGCTACAAATCTGTCTCAACAGGTTCCCATCATATGATGATCCTAATTTAAAACTCGACGGGTGATAAGCGTTCCTTTAAGGAATGCTAGGCTTTTAATTGTATAAAACGGAACGTTGCCCTGATGTTTTGCCCCTGATCTGTCATGAAAACTGTGATAAGCAGACGCCGTTTGGTGGTACGACAGAATATCCACCTACTAAAGATGTAGGAAAACCCTGCTCCTCTGTATCGCACATAGAAATGTTCCAAACAAGCCACAGAGACCGGGAGGCTGTTTAAAAATGGGCTGTGATTTATGTCAGGAAGTAATTCTTGCTGTCTGCAGCCCACGAGCTCTGCCAGGAGAAATCTCAGCCAATTGTACTCCTTGTATAATGTCCAGTAAAAAAAAAAAAAGAAGCTCAGGTAAAAGCGGGCCCATCCGAGCTGGCAGCCTTGGAAGTGTTGGCCGAGTTCCTCGTGTATTTCTTCTCGCAGCAATTTCGGTTTTGAACCATCTGCTGAAATTGCACTTGAAAGCAGCGCTTACTCCCAGCAGAGATCAGAGCGAGCTCTCGTCAGACGTATGGATCTCTCTTCGCTCTCTGCGGCGATGGTTTGATGACGCATAAATAATGCAGACGCATCTGTGGTCGGAGGAAAGTGACTTACAGACTTCTGTCACCGGGTGCTGTTTGTGCAAATCTTCCTGTTAGCATTGATTTCATGTGGCCACGTTTGGTATTCATCAGCACTAACACGTGCTGTATGTCTCCACGGATCATTCATTTATGAGCATATTTTCCAATTGTTGACAAAACAGGATGTCACCAGGCTTCCGTTACCTTTGATTGAACACCTAATGTTTACTATGTGAAGCTCTCCCTTTTTCTTTTTTACATTATAAACAATTAATAGTTAAAACACAGCAACTCACTGGCTACAATTAATCAGTAGCTGCTGGGTTTTTTTTCATTCTTCTGTGATATTACTGTAAAAACGCACTGGAGCACATCAGTACTGTGAAACTACAGCCCTAGTTCTGGAAAAAAAGAAACAAAAACTGGGATGTTGTGTAAAATGTAAATTTAAAGAGAATTCAGTGATTTGCAAATCTCATAAACCCATATCTTATTCACAGTGGAAGACAAAACATATCAAATGTTGAAACTGAGAGATTGTGTCGAAAATAATTTGAATTTTATGCCAGTAACACATCTCAGAGCATTTGTGACAGGGGCAATAAAATGCTGTAAAATTAACTGGGATGAATCAGAAACAGCTGGAGGAGCATTTTGCAACAAATTAAGTTAATTGGCACCAGGTCAGTAAGAGGACTGAGGAAAAAAAAAAAGCGTTTTAGAGAGGCTGACAGGTCTCTCTAAAACGTCCCCCCTGTTGGAGATAGACACCAGCTCCCAGCGGCCTGGAAAGGAGGAGACAAAATGGATGAGTGGAAGAATCTTCCAGAAGTAAAAATAGGCAGAGGTTTATCAATCTGCAAAAAAAAAAAAAAAAAAAAAAAAAAAAAAAAAAAAAAACTGTGTAAAAATAGATTTATGTTCCTTAATTGGAAATTGGGAAGACTTTGAATATCCCATCATCTACAGTTCATAATAGCATCAAAACATTTCAAGAATCTGAAGACATCTCTGAGCTCCAAGGACAAAAGGCTGAAAGTCAGTATTGGATGTCTGTGCTCTTCAGGCCGTCATGGAACTGAAATAAAAACAGGTGTGATTCTGTTCTGCACATCACTACATGGACTCAGGAACTGTAAGAACAGTTCACCATACCATCCACAACTGCAGGTTAAAGCTCTATCATGCAAAGAAGACACACGTGAACACCATCCAGAAACACCACCGTCTTCTATCGACCAGAAAACTGCTCTGTGGTCAGATGAATCAAAATTTTATTTTATTTTTTTGTGGCACAGATGTACTAAAGAGAGGGGCCTCTCTGACCTTATTGGACTTCTGTGCTAGTCATATTTTGTCCATACTACATGGGGTACTTTTTGAAAGTTCGGTACCGTTAGTTTTAGCATTGTCATGTTTTAGCTTATTTAGCCTTCCTGTACATTTAGTTTAGTTTATTTTATCTTAGCTCATACTTTAGATATTGATAGATTGTTAAATTCCGACTTGTTGTTTAGTTCAGCTTTAACTTCATCATGATTTTATTTAGATTATTTTAGCTACTATTTTGACTGTCTCAGCTCATGTTTAGATATGTCTGGTTTCCTGATTTTATTTAGATTATCCTATATTTCATTTAGATTATACTTGATTAAAGTGTTTTTCTTTTTTTATGTATGTTTCATTATGTACTTACTGTATTAGACTCTGTTTTTGTTTCTGTTGTAAAGCGCTGTGGATCGCCTTGTTGCTGAAAAGTGCTATATAAATAAATCTCACTTCACTTCACTTCACATACCAAACACCATGTTTAACCCTCCTCCAGACCTCAAAAGAGAGAGAGAGATAGAGAGAGGTAGAGAAGCCCTTGTAACTTCGGGTCAATTTGACCCAAAGGCCACAGGAGGGTTAAACACAAGGTTGTCCATAATCACACAAGGCACTAGGACACCCACGGCCACAGATCGATGATAGACTTCATGGTTGTGTCATCTGATAATTCTAATGTTAAAACAACAAAAAGCATTTATAGTGAAACTCTCGGGCTTCCTTTGGTTTATCCATCAATCAAGATGAGCAGCGCAGAAATAGAAACATTCATCTGATCCTGTTGGGAAGTGAATTTCACAAAAGCGTTCAAGTCGCCGACCTCATCTGGAACAGCGCCAAAGAGTTCGGGGTTCACTCCCGCTAAGGTCACAGCGTGATCCCAAACGAAACCAGCATTTGTTCTGTGGTCTCCTCCTTTGGCCCGAAGTTACCGTGTGTGAGGAACAAAGAGTCTTTCTGAAAATCTGCTCCTTTCTTCCTTTCCTCGTGGCGTTCACCTGCTGATTGAGCTCCTTTCTTCAAACATAAAGCTGCTTTCGCAATGAGCCAACCTCTTTTTTTTTTCCAAAGCACAAAGCGTACTATAAAGTATGTTTCTGTTCATGTGAATTAGCATTCCTTCGGATGTTTTCGCTGTATTGTCGTCTAATGATATATTACTTCATGCTGCCATTTAATGAGGTTCATAAATCTGCTTATAATGACATGAATGATAACTCTGAACATCACTTTATGAGTGTAAATATGGTCGAATAACATGACTGCAAAACATTAGAGAAAATAGTTGGCATTTGATTATTCCTAAAATGAACGTACTTAACTTAAAGTGATAGTTCAGATCTTTTGAAGTGGGGTTCTGCGGTAAGATTATGAACAATTGTTATCTTACCTGTTGTAAACAGCGCTTTGAATGCAGTCAGTTTAGAGAAAACTGACTTAGAGTTCAGTTCTGATAAGGTTACAAAACTAAAAGGTAATTCCAGCGTAACACAGCTCCAACCTCAAAGATTTTATAGTGATTCCAGAGAAAACAATTTTATGAACCTTTATATCAATTCCACATTCCACATTCAGTTTCACAATCGGATTCAAAAGCTCTAAAAATAAAAAGTAAAAACTGCATTTCTTCCTCACGTTTTGTATATTTGATTTGTGGTTAATACTAAAATAAAGGTTCACCCATGTTGAAATGAGTTTCTGTGTAAAACTTGAATAATTAATAAAGCATAAACTTAAATAATCAATATCTTACCTGTTGTAGATAACTCTTTGAACAACTTCAGTTTGGAAGAATAGCTTATGTCATACTGGATCGATGAGCTAACAGCTAGTCTGAACCAAAGTGGATTGCTAGCATCATCAAATAAACTCCAGTCTGCAAAATTTATAGCAATTAACATGAACACTATTTTATAGTTTTCTACTCAGCCATCATTTGCACATTACTTGGTTATTTCGGCACAAATATTAAGAAATTCCTATCAGACGTGACCCCTAGATGCCCCAAAATTGCTACGTGTTGCTACTCTTGGTGACCCTTATGGTTTGCGGGCGCAGTTTCGTGTTTTGCGCGTCTGTCTGATTTACAAAGCCCTCGCAAAGTGAGTTTTGAAGAAACTTTAGAGACTGGCGTGGTTTCAACGTGGCGTTAATCCACTTTGGTCTCGGTTACGTTCTGACTAGCTGTTAGCTCGTCAGTCCTGTCAGACTTCACCTCTGTTTCTTCAAACCGAGGTTGTTCAAACTATTCTTTTAACAGCTTGAGATAAAAGATGTGTCATGGCTGGGTGCATTAGCAGTGGTGTCCAATCCTGCTCCTGGAGGGCCACTAATCCTGAATGTTTTAGGTGTTTCTCTGCTTTGACACACTGGATTTGAATGGCTGAGTGATTAACAGGCTTCTGCAGAACTTTAAGACCTGTTGAAGAGTAGGGAAACATCTAAAACCTGCAGGATAGTAGACACCACTGCTTTAAACCGTACAGCCTCTAAGTAGGAATAATAAATAGGAACTGGGGAGGTTCAAGTAACTAAAAGTAAAACTGACAGCGGTGGGAGGTACATGTAAAAGCAGCATTAGGAGTTGGGATGATCCACTTTAGGGCAGTCAGACATCATAATGTAAGATTCTTTCAAGGGTAAAAGTGAGATTGCAGAAATTCCAGACTTCAGACCAGTTGCCTTTAACCTCTTTAACCCTTCCTTCCCCATTTATTTGAACCTCTTTAAGTGGACCCAGCCGAGTGAGGATGGATGTTCGATCAGACCTGTCCTCAAAGGTGCAGAAACTTGGATCGCACTTCTCCGTTCACAAGTGCTCTTCTGCGGCACAGGAAACGCCTCCCTGCCGTGACTCTTTCCCTCTCGGGTGTACGCCGTGTCCGTTTTTGTTTTTTTCCCCACCGACGCCAGTTTGGAAACTAATCAGACGACGCGCGGAACCCGTCGCCGAGCTCCAAACAGACGCCTTGCCGTGTTCTTCCGCCGTTGTTCCCATCAGCTTGTGACAGCAGCTCTTACAGATAATCACAGCCTGTCGAGATCAAATGGTGAGCCGTTAATGTCGGAGTGTTTCACTTGGTGAAAAAAATAAAATAAAATAAAAACAAGAGGAAACTCAAGGAAACAGCAGCAGAGGCTGGATGGACCCCTGCTGCAAAAAAACGAATCAGATTAGTGTTATCTTTTCAACCCGATACCAAACTATCACATCAAACTATTGTCTCTAAAAGTCCCTGTTTTTCTGAATCAATCCCTAAAGCTTTACAAGTTTATTATAGCCTCTGGTGATATTATTGATGTGACAATATTTGCAGTAATAACTGCTGCTGCTTTTTGCTCCACAAAATAGCAGCCACGCCGATTACACATGGAATGGATTGATTTATTTCACCCCGCCCCTCCAATTTGCTTGTTCTGCTGAAGTGCAACGCGCGCGCTCGCCTTGCAGATTGCAGTTCTTACTTAACGCGTCGCCTAATTGCAGGCACATGCTCGAGCGGTCACGGTGCCCATCAGAGGCAAACCCAGATTATTCTGGAATCAGCAGCAGCCGTGCCAGGCTCCTCGCTTCAAGCCCCCCCCCACAAAAAAAAAAGAAAAAAAAAAACAGATTTGAGCCCGCGCATCTCTCGGGCATCAGCAGCAGATGGCAGCTCCAGTTACAGGGCTGTTGGAAAAATAATAATAATAAAGAAAAAAAAAGACGTGGCATGGATGAATGAGGAATCGAGAGAGGAAATGAGGGAGAGAGAAAAAAAAGGGCCAAGATTGGAAAAAGAAAAGCTGGAAAGCGCTTGTGCTCAATCTGATCATTAGATTTCTAAACTCAGACGGCTGCGGGTGGATTTGCATAGCCTTGGGTTGGCAGTGGCCCACTTTCCTCTTGCTGCCTTTCTGTACCCCTGCCAGTGCATTCCATTATGTGTGTCAAGGCGGGTTCTGCGATGAAGAAATTAACGGTGCCGGCATGCAGTCGGGAGTTTACAGTCTCTGCCCTCCCCTGCCGGCGTTCGCCGTGACGGGCTGGATCCTGAACGCAGCCCAGATAAACTGCTGAGGAATGGAAGGACAGGACCAAACAGGAGGGAGAGACAGAGAGGGCGACAGAAAAAGCAGGGAGGTCGTGGGACTGAAAGAGATCAGAGACATCAGAGCGGGCTGCACGCTCCGAAAGGCAGAGCTCGAGGCCCCCGGCTCGCTCCGGGAACCCAGGAGCCATGCTGGAAAGCGGCACCCTGAAGTTTCGAGGGCTCTGAGACGTTGTCTTCCTTCCAGCTCTTGTGTAAGCAGAAACACAAGCGCAACGCAGACATCCATGATCGTTAGGAAAGACGGACAGCAGAAAGGCTTTCAGCGACATGATGAATTAACGATGAAGTCGGGTGTTGGAAGTGTTTTAGGACACAGTCGTGGAAAAAAAGAACATCCGGTTTCTTTAGGTTCTGAGGTTTCACAGATCAGGACATAACCGTTTGTGATCTGATCGTCACCGGGTTCCAGCATTGTTTCAATCTAACCTCACAAGCGCACAGAAACACACAACAGATTCCAACATGTCTCTATTTGTTTGATGAAAACGTGATAAAAAAAAAAGCTGCGTGTCAAAAACTAAGTCCACCCCATGATGGAACAGCTTTTAGAGCCACCTTCAAACATAACCTGGAGTGGTTGTTTTCTGTCTGTCAGCACACGAAGGTTTCTCTGTGAAAGTGCAGAAGTTCTTTTTTTTGTATTGTTTCAACCTTGGGTCCACTCAGAAACAGCGTTTCAGAAGCCCCAAAATGGTAGTTTTTAAAAACAGGACAGTAAAAAAAAAATTGTTATATTGGCTGTGTTTCCATCTATAGAAAGCCAAAATGCAACCTTTTGAAACTGATAATAGCCCCACCTTGAACCTCACCTGTGACCCAAGTGTGCGGCAAGCATATGTAGTCAACGGTCAGATGTAAAAACTACAATAATGGCAGACTCCACGTTTGCAAAACCTTTGTGTGCTGTATCACCTCAACAAGCAGATGGGGCTGATGGACGTTAGGATACGCCACGTCCTGGACTCACAGTGAGGGAGAACTAGACTGGGAAGGGAGACAAATCTTTGGGTTGGGTGGTTACAGTTCGTTCCTGGTGCGTAAGCTTCACATGCACGCTCCATCCCTCATTTTTTGGTTTTGGTGTATTTCAATGTAGTTACCGTACACACGTTTTGAGAAGCCGTGGCCGTTACCGTTTTTAGGAACAACAACTGAAAATAAGGAGGTCATTTTGGGAAACCCGTGTTTCCGTGTGAACGAGGCGACAGTCTCCCACATCCCTGTGGAGGAATTTTGGCCCACGCTTCTTTATGCTCACTCATTTCTGCACAGCTTCTCTTCTCGACGTTCCACCACAGCATTTCGGTTTCACGTTGAGGTCTGGACTTTGACTGGACCGTTGGAACACCTTGGTTCTCTTCTTTTTCAGCCATTCTGTTGTAGATCTGCTGCTGTGTTTGGGACCATTGTCCTGTTGGATCATGACCCAGTTTGGTCCAAGCTTTAGCTGTGGGACAGACAGCTTCATGTTTTTCCTCCAGAATACTTTGGTAAATGAAGAAGTTGACTGGTCTACTCAAGTCAGGATTTACAAAGCAGCCTTTGCTTGAACCATTGATTTGTTTGTAAATCTGAGCTGTTTGAAGATGGCAGAAACATGCCTTGGTCTTAGCTCTGATTTGATTAGCTCGACTTCCTGCTTGATATTTCCAACCGCTAATGCTCTGCTTATTTCAGGTAAAGTATTGATTACTAATAACAATTGCGAGTATTTACATATGAGCAGAGAGTCAAACTTTAGTCCTCGCGGTCCTGATCTGAAACTGCTATTGTCTTATTACCTGCGTGGGTATTACCTGCATGTATCACACTGGTTGTATTCCCCACAGGAAGCATTTAGTTTGAGCTTATTGTTATTCATGAACAAGGTGGTTTCACTGTCTCTGCATATTTTCAGGAATTTGAATAACCATCCCCCCCCTGTGGCTGTGGATCCGCTGACCTAATGAGGCAACCTGACTGATTGACACCAGAGAGCATCACAGAAGTCATTCATCTTCCTCTGAGCTGAATAAACATTAGCTATTTCATCCTCCCAATTTATGTGTTTGATAATGAATCATTTTAATCTCGTTTGAAGTAAATTCCCATACAAGCTGCCGACACATGCCCAACAAAAGCCCGATCGCTTCCCCGTTCCTCGAATCTGCAGGAGAAGATTGGGGCGCCTGTCGAGAATTTCAAACATGTTAAATTATGATAGCTTTTTAGGTTCACTAAAAGAGCTCATTCGTCGACAAAATGGCTTGTGGCGATACAAATTGAAGTTGGAAAAGTGCTTTCTTTCAGAAAAGTAACTTCATTTGACAAGTCTGAGAAGGCGTCTTTAGGAGAGCAATGAAATGTGGCATATAAATGAGAATGGTGAGAGTGAAACGCAGTGGATGCTTTTTTAATCGCTTTTGTCACTTGTGTATTCAGTCGCTGCACATCAAGCTGTCATTTAAACAAGCCCGCTCGTATATAAATCTCGGCTGTTCTGGAGGTTGTCCTCAGAGGTTGAATAGACCCAAACTTCCCAATTCGACATTATCCTGTCAAAAAACAAAGATTAGTGGATGATATCCATACGCTTGGCATGTTTCCCTTTTTTACACTCCGTCTGTGTTAACTGCAACACAAACCCCCCAGAATGAACATCCGAAATACAGAAGTGAGATAAAAGACCGACACGGCAATTAAAATGTTCGCTTCAACTTGAGGAAAAGTGAGACACCGAAGTTGAAGAGTACAAAGACGAAACTCTGTCTGAGATTTAGAGGAATACATGCGTTTGGATTAAAGTGGAACGAAACGGTTGATATCTTTAGGGGGTTTTGTTCTTTTTTTATAGGTTAAACAGGCAAGCCTGTCATCAAAGGTGAATCTTTTTCTGGGAAATTTACCACTTTTCTACAAGTCCAGCAGCTTTATTTTAAACTCTTATTCCCCGATCAACCTTTTGCATATTTGCCTTGCATTTTGAGACACAGCTAAAAAGAAAATCACCTCTTTATGTGTCTGATCTTCCAGCCCAGAGGTTCCCAACCCTGGTCCTGGAGGGCCACTAATCCTGCAGGTTTTAGGCGTTTCTCTGCTTTGACACCTGATTTGAATGACTGAGTGATGAACAGGCTTCTGTGGAGCAGGGAAACATCTAAAACATGCAGGATAGTGGCCCTCCAAGGACCAGGACTGGGAATCACTGCTAGCATACATAGAGCGATCATTATCAGAGGCAAGTGATTCATCAGAGGTCATGATTTTATTGATCATGTCAAAAATATCTTGGTATGATTTCTCTAGGCTCTACTCTTCCCTCACCTCGTCTCCTCATCAGCTTGTTAACAGTTAATAGTGTAATTGAAAATGATTTCAAATGATGGGGATTGTGTCTTCAAACATTAGACTTTTGTCAGTCATATTGTAACATTAATCTTCTGCTTTACATAAAGAATATATGTGCAAGGTTTGTTTGGGGAGACAACAAGTTTGTGAAAAGGACTAGTCTGTGATTGTTTTGCATTGATTTGTTTGTTTTTTGATTAAATTCTTATGAAATTAAAGTCGAGTTATCATGTGGCAATGGCATGAATATTAATAGAAAAAGACAATAAAATTAATAGAATGTTAACCCTTAGTAATTTCTGTATAACACAATTAATCAGTAAAATTTTAAAAGACAATTGCAATGAGTTAAGTCATAACTGTGGAATAGACTCAAGTTGCTGAGGAAACCAACAAAGAGGAAAGGTTTAAAAGTTTAATGGACAATATTAACAAATAAAGACAACTGAGGAAGAGGAGGGTGGTCTTGAGGTGTCGACGCTACAGAGGGGAAAAGATGAGGACTTTGATGATTGATTGAATTTCTAGCCATTGGACATGATGTAATTCACAGTCTTGTTTTCTGTTTCCTTCCAGGTGAAAGGAGGGGGAACAAGGATCCATAAGGAGAGGAGATAGTGGTGTAGGTAGACTTATGGTGGCCCTGAAGTGCACACCACAACAACAACAAATGAAAGAAAACACAACAATATTAACCTACCAGAAGAGGTAGGTACCAGTGGAAAACATGAAACATCGCTGATTGGACGACAGCGCGTTTGGCTTTGGCTTTAAAACAGAAGTGGCTATCCGCTGTACCTGCCTGCTGTACAGGGATGTGACTGATTGTTGGGGCTCTCCAATCCTTCTGGATGACAATTTCCCCCTCCTGCTGGAGAGAACTCCTCTCTTTCAGAGTTGTATGACCAAAGGAGAAGGTGGAGAGTAGGCAGGCAGGTGAGTAGGTAACACGAGGCACCAGGAGCTGATTATCTCTCCAGCCGTAGTCACACCAGAGGAGGAACCGCACAGTTAAGGTTTCAAAGTCACAAGAAATCCAAAAGAAAACAAACATTTTACCACTGTGTTCGCCGTGGTGACAGTACGGTCAAGCGCTGGGTGATGGTCTGAGCTGATCTCAAGTAGCGGAAGGCTGACGGCGCGGGTGAAACAGGATACGAGTTGGCACCAGGAAGTGCAGGGTAGAAATTCAGCCAGCCCACAGCTCCACTTAGTGGGGGAAATAAGGACAGAAAAAAAAGAAGGGTGAAAGCTTGGGACTGGCAGAAATCCTAACAAAATATATCTGAATAACCAACAGCAAGACTGTTTATCTTAAAACATGTAGCATACGTGTCAGAACTGATGAAAAAAAACAGAATGCAAAGCTAATCCATTTTGTTTATGTGCAGCATTATCAAGATCACACAAATTCTTAGACGTTTGTATGCAAACTTCTAGGATCGTGTTCTTTAAAGTTAAGGTAAAAACAGGAGCATGGATTTTGCTGGGTATCAAATTCTTTACACTCCACTGACTTGCAAATTAACAGACGAAATAGCCATCTCAGTCAAAACTTTTCGAATTGTAGTTTCTATATTAAAGCAAAGTTTATAATGCACAGGAATCCGAGTGGAGGTTCTGTATCAGTAAGCCAGTCGAGCATCTGGTTATTTAGTATGAATATACATACACAGGGGTTTTCACACTTTCAGACTGTCTGTTATTACAGTATAAGTCATGACAACTCAGAAAACTCTACTGTGTAGTTCTGCATCTAACCTATTAATTTTACATGCTGAAACCCCATGCCGGGTGTTATTCCTTACTTCTCAGTGTGAGAAATCCAGGGGTGGTGAGCAAGCGTGTAAACAACCCTAAAATGCACGTGTCTTCAGGGGGAATGTGTTGGACTCGAGAGCTCTGCCTGAACCCACAAAGCATCCTGTGCAGACATGGAAATTACATCAGCCCCCTTGGCTGAAAAGCTTTGAGATTTACGTATCCCGTGGTTTTTTAGAAACACGTAACTGCAATGATTTTCTCTCTGATGGCCAGACTGAAATAAGCATTCCTGCCAGCAGCTGGTTAGTGTGGCTTCAACGCACAAACTGCACAGCCATGCCATTCACAGGCGAATTGTTTCCCTATTATCAGCCTTAGTGATAAACTAAGCTAACGGTTTTACAGAATAAACAGAGAAACTCGCATATAACTGCGGGGGAGACTTTTTCTTGGCAAGAAATATGAGAGTATTTCTTCTCAAACCCCCATAATTTCCATTCAGTGTTGGCAGTGTATCAATATGACTAATAATTACATCATTTGGAGTTTCAGGATCTCAGCAACACTTTTTAATAACTTAACCAAGAAAACCCTGTAAACATGCAACACCGGTGGAAAACAGATGATCTGACAAAGACTAAAGGGAAACAAGAAGTGTATACACAATATATATGACCCATCCATCCATTATTTTCCGCTTATCCGGGGTCGGGTCGCTTGAGTAGCAGTCTAAGCAGGGAGACCCAGACTTCCCTCTCCTCAGCCACTTGGGCCAGCTCCTCCGGGGGAATCCCAAGGCGTTCCCAGGCCAGCCGAGAAACATAGTCCCTCCAGCGTGTCCTGGGTCTTCCTCTGGGCCTCCTCCCGGTGGGACGTGCCCAGAACACCTCACCAGGGAGGCGTCCAGGAGGCATCCTCGCCAGATGCCCGAGCCACCTCAACTGGCTCCTCTCGACGTGGAGGAGCAGCGGCTCTACTCTGAGTCCCTCCCGGATGACCGAGCTTCTCACCCTATCTCTAAGGGAGAGCCCAGACACCCTGCGGAGGAAACTCATTTCAGCCGCTTGTATTCGTGATCTCGTTCTTTCGGTCACTACCCAAAGCTCGTGACCATAGATGAGGGTAGGAACGTAGATCGACCGGTAAATCGAGAGCTTCGCTTTTTGACTCAGCTCTCTCTTCACCACGACGGATCGGTACAGCGAAAAATAAAAATAAATAAAAAAGAAATAAAATAAAAATTGGATTTCATTGAGCTCTGACCGTGTAACGTGAAACTGACAATAATGAAAAGGTTTATAAAATAACATTTCAACAACAGCAACAATTCTGCTCTGATTAACTGGTTTGACGAAACTGACTTCACTATGACCTGCTGTCTGCTGCAGGTAAGATACTGCCTGCTGATAAACACTCCACCCAACCCACAACAACGAGCAGACAATCCTTTTTGTTCCTGGGAACAGAAAGCGGGTCGTAATGAACCATTTGGTCAGATTTCAGTCCAGTCCAGCAATCATCTCTTCAAGAGCTAATTTATGTGCCACATATTTGATTCCCGCTTAAATGTTTACTGCGCCGTAAATCTCAGAAATTGTGCGTAATAGCTGTTTGATGAAGTGGTCATCAAACGGCCCTCTTCATTTCCTCCTCATCAGTGATCTTCAGTGTCATGAAATAGGTTTGTTGTTACTATTTAGAGTAAAAAAAAAAAAATATATTAATAATTTAAAAAAATAAATTGGCTCTTACGGTGAAGGGCCTGGAATATTTCAGCAAAAAAAGTAGGTCATTTAGGTTACTTTAGATTTATTTCTCTGCTTACTGAGTCTATTAAGCAGGTTTATGGTTACTGTGGAGCACCGTTTTTTGTTGGGGTTTTTTTGCAGTTGCTGCAGGGAAGCGGACCACAGTTATTTCCCCACACTACCGAGGTTGGCCTTTATATCGCGCTCAGTTAAATCCTAAAAGCCCTCAGTGAGGCGCATACCTATTTAAAGGCTGCTTTAAATGATGATTGATGAAGCCTCCTCATAATGAGCATGCCCCCTTTCGACTGCTTTGGAAACAATCCGCTTTCCTCCCCTAAAACCAACAGCCAGGCCGCTTTATTGTGAACGATCCCCCCCGCCCACCCCAATATCTCTGCATCGGGCATTTAGGAGCTGTTAGCCATATATGTCACGGCAGAAGGGCAGGCTGTCCAGGGAAGGGAAGCGCTCCAGAGGCCTGCTTGTTGCAGTAACCCTTGGGTGGGAGGGTTCATAACATATTCACAAGCTCCCTGTTAAAGACACCTTGCTAACTGGATCAGTGCTGAATCACATTTATTGGCATTACCCCAGAATTTACCCTTGGCCCTAATTTAAAGTCAAAATATTTCCATCCAAAATGTGACGCCCCATCTAGTAGCCGATACTCCCATCAACTGTCACCGTCACGCCTTCATGTGAACAAATGCAACATCAGTATACCTCTGCACACGGTGGTATTCACACGGTGGTATTCAGTTAGCGATGGTGTCCGTTTGAGGATGGAGGGTTCGCACCCAGAATGCAGACCGACACAAGGAGCTGAAAAATAAAACTAATTTAGGAATAAAGGAAACAAAGGGCTGATGTGGCACGGTCGAGCAGAACTACACATAGCAAAAGACAAACAAAAACACACGGATAACAAGAATTAAAACAGAACTACAGAAATAAGAACAACAATAAACCTAATACAGAAGATTACTCCAAAAATAATTGAAATCCTAACAGAAGGGAAGATCCCAAATGTGTCAAGATACAAAAAACTACAAATAATCATTCCTGCGACAACAAAATCATTTTAATAAAAAAATGCAACCCCTTTTTTTTTTTGCTTAGTTTTATTAGTTTCTTAAAAAAACAGCTGTGAAGAAAACAGCAAATAAAATACATTGAGATACATCGAACTATACATCCCAATGGTTGTTATCGCAGTAAAATTACAGAAACAATACTACATGCTGCTCGTACCTCTTTATTTAAAGGTGGGTGACAAATTTTCATTTGAAGGAACAGATAACCCTACCACTCCACCTTTCCTCTACATCAAAACAAAAAAAAAGAATAAAGAAATAAAGATTTGGGACACCCCTAACCCGTGCTGTGAGTCGATAAAACACGAGTTTTCAAGTTAAGACTCAAGTTGTGACTTAATGTACGGGCAGAATGTGGGCATCAACCTTTCAAAACTGTTGGTTAAAGTGAAAAGTTCAGATCTTTTACAGTGTAGTTCTGTGAAAAGGTAAATAAGTAATATCTCACCTGATGTAGATAGCTCTTTAAACAACCCCAGCTTAGAGAAACAGAGTTTAACTCTAATGGGACTAATGAGCCAACAACTAGTCCTTCTCACTACATGGTTGCTTGCTCTGGATTTTGAGATTTTTGTTTTCCCAATATGACTCCTTTTGAGGCGTACTTTCTACTCTGCGTTTCTGTATGACTTATTAGAAGTGACAGACACAGGTGTGCAGTTACCACGGTGATCCAAAGCAGCCACTGTCAGCTGTTTTACCATTTCTTTTGAGCTTAGCTTACAATAACTTCTTATAGCTTATATGTCAAAACATTAGCATTTTAAAGTCCAATAATAATTAGAGTGGTGTGATTAAAATGCTAACATTTTAACTATAATTTGTACAAGTGTAAGGAGAGCCAAGATAAAAATAAATAATGCTAAAGCTGCTGTTAAAACGGATTCAAGTCATTAAAGCAACTTTAAAATGGCTTCTTTTTCAATCCAATTCCATACTGTTGAAATTAAATGTTGTCCTTGACCTCTAAACTGTCTCCGTGTAGTTATTTCATAGCAACTGTAACTGTATCAAATGAAAGTAAGAGGAGCACTTTGGGTTTTTTGTTTTTTTTTATGTCCGTCAAACTGATGCAGCCTTGAAATGGAAATTGCCCGGTTTTCGAAGTGACTGCAGCAAGATGCAAACAACACGCAAGCACTAAATGTTTTTTTTTTTTCTTTTCATTGAGCATAGGCCATGAATTTACTGTGTGCAGAGTACGTCCCACTTTATTACAGGAATGAGAAAATAAATAAATAAATAAATAAGTGTGTTCGAAACGGCGGCACATCGGAGCGTGCATCTGACTTTTCTGTCAGCCTCTTCAGCAACCTTAAACTGAGCTCCACATGCTGATTATTTTTGCTTTGAAATCTCTTTCCTTTCATGACAAAATAAAACATGCAAAAATAAAAAAAAAAAAAAATTAAAAAACAACCCTCTGCTTTGAATAACAGGGATACGCAATCATAATGTACATTTATAATCTAAGAGCACTTGCTTTTGAAAACCGACGTTCCATTTGAAACGTTGAAATGTGTTTTTTAGGATAAACAACAAAAAAAAAAAAAAAAAAAAAAGGATTGGATGAAAGGAAGGTTCATCATCGATTGAGACAAGCGCGGCGGACGCGGCTTCGAAAAATTCAAGACCAGATCAACACCGGAGGTACATTTTGATTCGGGACACGGCCTGGGGGAGAATTGATTGTCGAGCCGGTAGCTTCGTTCCCCTCGTTTCTGTCGTAATAAATTGTCTGTTCTTGTCTGGTATCGATGGCCCTCTGCGAAAGGTACAACATGGGAAAATAAGGGAGGGAAAACAGAAAGGACCCAAAGGATGCGCGGGGAGGGGAACAGAAAACGACTTTTACAGTGAGGATGAATTACCTGGAGAGAAACAAAGAGAAAAGAGGGGCGAAACTGTCCCTGGACCCGATGGGGAAATCTGTACCGACTTAGACAGCATGAAAACTCCAAACCCCGTTACAGGATTTTCTCTCATCAATGCACCCGCCTTGACTTATCAGACGTGAGCCTACTAAGCCCTTTGCCCTCACATTACAGATTTCCTTCGAAGAACAAATGGGAGGGGGGAAAGGCTCAATCTCCTCTCCCTGGGTTTGCAGATCTTTTTTTCTGATTTACCGGATGCGGGCGGGGGACACCGGCAACAATTGGAATGTTGTATTTCCCTTCACCAAAAGTGGCACTTGCATTTTGGATGAACACAAGTGAAGAAAGCAGAAATTTTGGATGCACAAAACTTAAAAACAAGCATGGATGACACCACGCTACTTCCTGCTTTATATAAATTAACCAACTTAGACTTGACCTGAGATTTGTAATTAAGTCAAAACTGTTTGTGGTAATGGTGTGAATTTAATTTGCACAATTAAAGTGTATTAACTGAAATCCTGGAGCATGGTTTATTCTGTGCCTTGTTTACTCGAGTTGTTTCCTTCACTCATGAGCCACCGTCTTTTACTCAGAAATATTACAGCTCTTCAAAAGTGGACGATAAGATAAGCCAGGAGTTTAGACTCACAGGAGTGTCAGACTCCAGGCCTCAAGGCTCCGCTGTCCTGGAAGTTTTAGGGGTTTTCTGCTCCAACACACCTGATTCAAATGGTTTAATCACCTCCTCACCAAATCATCGGGTTCTCCAGCAGCACGTCCACAAGTCTTTCATTTAAAGCAGGGGTTTTAAAGCAAGAACACATCTAAAACATGCAGGAAAGCGGCCCCACGAGGAATGGAGTTTGATGCATGTGGTTTAGAGGCTCCATGGATGACTGGTCCCGTTCAGACGTGGCACTAACAAGTCTCCTGAGTGATCCAATCACAAGTGCAAAGCCGCTAAGTACAGGTGAGAACACTTGGGACAGGCTGATATTTAGATCCAATTTTCATTTGTCGACAAAATCTTTCATCGTGAAAGAATATCATCTTTGGCTGTTCAGTGTGACAGGCTCAGACGGCCTATTTGTCACCGTCACATCTAAAGACATCGAGTTTCTGGACAAATCGTGCAGCGAGACTTCTGCTGCGAGCACCCATGACTGTCCAAAGTCCTGTTTAGGGTCTGATAAGAGCATCGAGCCCGGTGCTTGCTCTTTTCGTTGAGGTGATACCTCTCTCGACGCGTGTACCAATCCGGACGTGGTGCGGTTGTTTCGGCCCGTGTTCACATTTGATATCGTCGTTTCCCACCTGCTCCGAATTGCGCTTCTGTAATGGGAGCGACATGCTTGAGTAGAAATGAACTAGAGTGTCGATCCCATTGCGGTAGTGTCGATGCGATCCGACACCAACGTTAGCATCATATGTTGGCGTTAAAGTTTGAGTTTTTACCTTTTGAATGTTGTCCCAACTTGGCATCCAGTGACTAGAAAAATTAAGCATCCTGTTTCAGTTCAATACTTTTCAACAGAGCTGCATTAAAGGTAGTATTTTAGTTTCAAACAGCACAGATTCCCCCCTTTTTTCCCTTCATATTATTAAACTTACCATTCATCTTTTTTTCTTTACGATCAGCCTATTCTCTTGGTGTAGTAATTGGCCAACATGGCCCTCTGAACACATTCAGTTAATCAGAGGCTTGCGCGCTTTAGACCCCAACTCAGGACTTCAGTAAAGCAGATTTTAGCATATTCCAAAACAGTTGCTTTAAAATTACAACCTCATGCCGACGCTAAAGTGTAATTAAAAGGCAGTGTTGTGACCAGATTGTAAAGTTTATCACGGGCACCTTCAATAAAAAGCATTTCATTTTTAATGTTATCAAAAAAAAGCCTTCTTGGCTTTATTCTTACTAGGATTAACCTACCTTTGATGGCATACCAGCATATATCTCTTAATAATTTGTTTTCAATCGAGATTGAAGAAGTAGGCAGGTAAAGAGATTATTGAAAACAGTTCTTAAAGTGAAAGTTTGACGATGTGTTTACTGTAAGCTTCAGTCAGAGACAATCAGGGAGAATTTTTTTTGTTATAGGGGAATCAAACTAACTGCTACTCCTAGCAAAGCTCAATAGAAAAAAAAAACATGAAGCATTTAAATTTTTGTTCAGCAGAACTGCTTCACCCCTCCCTCGTCAAACCCTGAAAACCTCATGAGATACCCTCTCATCCAGAACAAAGATGCTTCAGAGGAGTCTTGGTAAGGCAGAATGATGGATAAAAATCCTGACGTCTTCCATCATTCTCCCTGAAAGGTGTCCCGTGGACTGCTGACAAGTCTCGGTGGTTTGAGACTGCAGCTTTGGCATCAGTGCCTGAAATACCACAGTCCTGCCTGTCAAAAAAAAACATAAAACCCAGGCATTTTCTTCACAGATGTTTTCATTCTTATCCTTTATCGTGCAAATGCTGATTCTTGTTCATGCTCATGAAGCGTTCACACCGTTTCCCTGTTTTGTTGTTGTTTTTTTCAATATAAGTACTTCTGCACACTTTGTGCTATTTTAGCTGCTGATATAGCAAAACCTTCAGCTCATTTAGGAGCTTGGGTGCTAGGACCTTTGGGTTTTAGAATTTTAAACTTTTGAAAAATGTGATTTTATTCATACATATGTCCCCTCTAGAAATCCACTGATATCTCTTCAATTCCTGCAAAAACAGTGTTCTCTTTGAAATCTGCTTTGCATCTATTTTTCTTTGTAATATAATCTTTCGCTACTTTTAGCTATCATTTTTGCTTTTAACTAGCCTTTTGCTACTTTTAATTCTCACCAAGCTTTATGCTATTTTCATCTTTTAGCTGGCATTTTAATTCTTTTAGCTGGTTTTATTGCTCCTTTTAGCTCTTAGCAAGTGCAGCTGTTACTTTTTAGCTTTAACAATTTAGTTTTAGCTTCTTCAGAAATCAATCAGCAATATCTTTCAGCAGTTACTTTGCATTTTCACAGAAAAGTAATTTCTTTAGTTTAACTAAGTTTATGTGGATTTTTTTGGTAGTCTGAACATAAGATATTAACCTGGAGCTTAGTCTGTTTTTTAAGACAAGTATCAATTTATGATAAAGAAAATGAAATAAAGTAATATAAAATACAAATCTCTGTCTCTTAAGTGTACCATGAATACCTTTCCATCTAGAGATAGAGTTAATTTTTTCTTTAAATCTGTTCTCTTTAACAACATCTGGTGGCGAAGACCGCCAGATGTGCAGTTTCACACTTTTGTTGGAAATTTAAAAATTCAAGCGCTTCAGACTAATGATGAGAAGGAATGAAGTTGCAGCCGTCTTGGTCAAATCTTGAAAATAACATGATGCACACCTTCCTGCGATACTGTGAGATCTGGCGAGATGTGTTAGCTCTCAGAGTATGTGCTGTGAATGACTCTCAGCTGCTACGGCATCAAACTTTAACTCAATTAATGCAAATTTGACAAAGTTGCAGCTAATCTTGTGTTTGCTAAGGTAGATGAGCTGTGGCTGCCATCCTAAATCAGGTTGAGTCCGAACACGAGCCAGTTGTAGACGTGCATTTAGTGACAACTTTCTGATAATTTCGTTAAAATTCATTCGGTGGTTTATGAGATATTTTGCTAACGACAGACAATGTTGACTCTCAGCTACTAGAACACCAAATTTGATCCTTTTATCTGTAAAATAGTTAAAGCAATTTTTGTGCTTTCTAATTGTGACCAGGAGATGGCAGGGGTCTTTTTGAAGGTTACAAGATGCACCAGAACACAGACTGAACAGTGCACAATATTTTATTAAACAATCTCTTTAAAACATTCTGTTAAAAACAATACGAGACTTCAGGCTCACTACTCGAAAGGTAGCAAAAGGGATGGACAAGTTCAATTATTCTAACAAAGAAATAAAACATGCCATGCAAACAAAGTTAGTAAAACCAAACAAAAAAAAACATTAGTAACTTCACTCAACCAAATACAAACCGTAAAAAAAACACTTCAAACAATAGAACAATTGTTGTCATCCAGTCCAAATGCCCTTCGATGGGGCCAGAGAAGTAACGCCACGCCCCCACAGTCTGCCCGACCAGCGACAGGTCCAGCTGAGAGCGACCCAAACACACGGCTGCAAGACAAGACAGCAGAGCGTCCAAAGCACTGCAGCTCCAAACACAATCGGCGCCCAGGGGTGGAAACACAGCCTAACCCGGGAGGGAGCGGGTCAGCAGGTGAGGACCGGATAGAAGCCGCACGCCACAACAACCTCCAGCCGGCAACGTCAGCAAGTGACAGATCTAGACGAGTCGACCAAACACCGACCAACAAATAGCTGCCGATTGTAGCCACAGTGGGAGAAACAAATACACACACCTGCCGCAGCCTGCCTGACTATAAAGGCATCTGCCCCGCCCACCAATCAACGGTGCGTCCTGAGCTACACCTGGCATGCAGAGCGGGGGAGGGTAAAACCCCATCCCACCACATAATCTTAGTTGGCTGTGGCAACCATCTTGAATTGGGTTGACTCCAAAAGCTGATCAGTTGTAGATTTACATCCAATGATTACTGAGCCTTTTTTTTACTATTTATACAGCAAAAACAAGATAAAACCAAGGTTGCCTATTCTGACAAAAGCATTAAACTTTATCAAGAAAAGCAGACTTTTACTTACCCTCAGTACAATATTTTACACTGTCAAACTCTGCGTTTATCTGTTGGTCGATAGATTATGACTCATTCCATCACCAAAGATATATGTGGTTCAATAAATAAAGTCACAGGTCTGACAGTAATTCTGAATTTTGCCGGTAAAACATCTGAATTGACTTGTTGTTGACTTGCTGAGAGTTGAAAGAAGCACAATCCGCCATAAACCTCCCACCTCTACTCTGCCTGCCCTCCTCTTCCTCTCCTGCCTTTGTTGACCCACACTCACCCGACTCAGGAGGCTTTTCCTTGACACGCTGACACCGATCATATCAGGTTAGCAACTTTATTTTTTCCTCACACTGCCTCCCTCGATCTGTCCAAGTCTCCTTTTCCAACACTCACTTCCCGTTTGCTTTGTTAAAGAGTAAACGGAACGAGACAGGCTGGGTAGGAGGAGAAACTGGCCATTGTAAAGGCCTGGCAGGACCGCCATTATCTTTGCATGATGGCCAATTATCGGCTCCTTTTTTGTTTTGTTTTTGTCAGAATTTATGCTGGTGGAGGAGCTTGAGCCCATTCCTGCCTCGTTGCTGTCACTTTAAAAAGAGAAATTCTCTTTCTGGTAAAAGAAACTGTTGCCACACAAAGCCACGAGTTGTTTCAATTTAGAGCACCAGCTTTCAGCTGGCCACTAAACACTATAAACGGAGTTTTACTGTAATTATAGAGCTGCTCAATGGAAAGTTTAAGATACAGGAGAAAAAGAAAAATCTTTGGAGAAATAGAGTTTATTTCAGACTGGTTATACAAGCTAATGGCTAATCTGTGCAGAGCCAATACAAAAGTGGATTGTGGTTGTCTTAAATCAACTCCAATTTCAAATATGTCCATAGTAGTTTATGTAAACTTCATTTCATAGAACATTACACCCCTATCAGTTTCACATGAAAAGGTTATTTACATAGAATTTATTGGGTTTTTTTACAAGCATGATTAGCTTTAGCAGCAGCTAACTGTAGCAGTTTTGGTGCAGTATGGGAGCGTTTCCTGCTGGAATATTGCAATATTTTTGTCAGAATCACTAAGAAATGTGAAACCGATGACTGTGTAAAGGTTTATATTGGGGTGTCCACATAAACCCCTATAAAACTTTGGAGACTGCAGTACTTTTAGAATGGCAGCAATCCGCTTTGGTCTTAGCCGCACTTGGGCTAGCTGTTAGCTTCACTATCCGCTCAGGGCACTTAATGAGCTACCTGGGCACTGTTTTGTTGTTAAAAATAAATGAAAACAAACAATTTCTGTGACTGTTGTTTTCAGTGTTGCTAAATTTGTTTTATTTNCACAAAAATAAACTAACAGAACCACAAGTTAGCAGCAATGCTAACTCATTTCCAAACAACCACATGCTTTTCCAGATGGGCTGCTATTTTCAACACATCTGCCTCCTACTCCTCAGCCTAAAAAAGAAACATTGTAGTTTTATTTTGTAAAAGTAGAAACTACAATCATGAATGAGCTTCACCTTTATTTTCAAAACATGTTGATGTCCATTGGACTGGTAAAAGTGAAAGAACACAAATATCTTCAGCTAGCAGAATTAGCGGCGGCATTTGTTTCCAAAGCCTCCGTTTTTCAGCGACAGGATTTGCTGTAAATATACAATATTTCACCAGAAATCTTCATCTCCACTAGAGCTGGTCAGTTACTGAATTACTGGGGTTAATGGTCCAAATCCTCGCACTGAAACAGGACTCACAAGCCAGAGGGCGCAATTAACCTGAATCCTACATGATCACTGGCAGACCACCGCTAAATCTGCGAGTTAGCAGAGCCATCGAGAGAACGGCTAAATCCCAGTTTGTTCCATTCCATCCTTTTTAAGTTTGCTGATTTATCAGTCCACAGAATTGTAAAATAAACACCTCTGAAAAATGCAAATGTGGATGCCCCACATCCACTGCCATGTTTTTGGCAAGGAGTGGTGGGTTGTGGGGGTATGTGTCGTGCGCCCAACCCAATCCATACAGTGAACCAAACAGACAAGCTCTTATCTCAACCTTATGGGTGTGGTAATTTTTTTAAAAGAAGTATATCAAACAGGCAATAGTGCTAAATCCTAAAATGGTTGCTAATATTTAACCCTTTCTGAGATGAACGTGATAAATTAATGTTCAATAATGCCTGAATATTTTTAAAAAATCAAATACTCATCAACCAATGAAGAAATTTTAGCTTCAAATGTTTGTTCCTGCTACCTACAGCAGGTATGATATTAATTGTTCATAACTTGTCCAAAGAACCCCACTTCAGAAGATCTGAACTATGCCTGTAAGTTACATTGTTTAAACTTTAATACCATCAGGCCTAAATCTCCCAGGTCTTAGTGATAGCTTGACACTTTTATGCAACCTCTGTCCCATTTCTACCTATTTATTTTTTCCTTTTCGCCCTTTTTTGACCACACCGTGTGCAGCTCTCGTTGTAGATGAGACTGGTAGAGAGAGCTGCAGGTTGACTGTGAGAAACGGCAGGTCCACATTCCACCACCGAGACAAGACGACAACGATCCTCTCTCAGAACAACCGAAGATAGAAATTTTTTGTCATCTCTCCCTTCATAACATTTCCAGTGGTGACATAAATCGCAGACATTCTACTCCCTGAAGTGAGAAATAAGGAAACGCAACCTCTCCTTTCCCCTCCAGGTGTGTGTTCCCTTGTCTCTAAACACACCTGTTCCCTGTTTGTTGTCAGCACACCTGCAACCAGATGTTGCGCTCATCATTGTCACAAGTTCCTTTTTGTCCCCACAGTCCTGTTTTCTCCCTGCTTGTGGCAGAAATTCCTTAGACTCGGGGAGGGTTATTTACAAACTCCTTGTTTGCTAGCTATTTGTTTTCATTTTAGAGCCTAACAATAGCAAATATTTAATTTTACTAAAAATGGTTTGCATTTCAATCCTGTTTTGTCCAAAGTTGGTATTAGTTAGTACCTCCGACAAGGAGGTTATGTTTTTTAGTAGCATCTGTCTGTCTGTGGACAAGAATACTCAAAATGTTATGAATGGATTTTCATGAGATAACCAGGAAACATCAAACATGGTACAAGGAACAAGTGATTGGATTTTGGTGGTGATCTGGTTAAAGTTAAAGGTCAAAGTTCAAGCTCACAGATCCGCCCGTGCTCTAACTCTGCAGCTGTATAACAGGAATGTTAAACTCCACAGTTGGACACCTCATGGGTCAGGGGTGATCACTGCTGATTTCAAGGTCATGGGGTCAAAGACCACAGATGACCTTGTTCTTTAACTATACAACCATGCAACAGGGGGAAAGTAAACTGCACATTTGGACACCTTTAAGCTCAAGGGTGATCCCCATTGAATTCAAAGTCATGGGGTCAAAAGTCAACATCACAGTTGACCTGATGCTCTAACTCTACAGGAATGTTAAACAGCACAGCTGGACACCTCATGGGCCAAAGATGATGCCTGTTGATTTCAAGGTTCATGGGGTCAAAAGTCAAGGTCACAGGTAAACCCCTTTGTTAAAACCTTCTCTCTGCTCCTACATGTGACCCTTTTGTTTCCTCCACCAAGGAAGTTCTGTTTCTGGTTGTGTCCATTGGTTTGTTTGTCCGTCTGTTAGCAAAGATCAGGTAAAAAATCTTCAGGAATTGTTGAGGTTGTCCCAAAAACAATGGATTACATTTTGATGCTGATCCAGATTATAATCCAGATCGACTATTTCTTATTCACGCTGTGGCCCTGGGGGAGGTTTGTAGTACTTAATTGGATCTATCCAACAAAACAATTCAAAAAAATTGTGGACCAATCATCCTCTATCATACATAATCAGGAGCCCAGTGAGTTTTTAATACACACCTAAAAACCTGCAAAGACCATCCATGTTCTGGCTGATGGTTTACATCACATCAGAGTCCAGGAGTCTCCGATTATTTACTCAATACCTTTAAAGCTGGAATTAAATTTTTACAAAGGGGGCATGCAAAATGTAACTTGATTCCTTTGTTGTTGTGTTATTTTTATTTTTTTTAGAGCATAGAGCCTACAAGGAGAAGGAAAGGGTGTGTAGGTGCCACGTTATTTCTAATTTAGGATGACCTTTATCAAAAAAACAACTTGAAAACAGAGCGTAAGCAAAATCATTACTCCAGTTTTCCCCAGAAACACTGTTAAAAAGCAGCAGCAGCAGAGCTTCTCGAGATAAGCACGTGTTTATTTGAAATTCAAAGCGAAAGGGGACCTAACTCACCAACAAGTAGTCCTGAACGGACTGAGATGAGCAGATTCCGTTTCTGTCAGCCTGCTGAAGACAACCGAATGAGTTTAATCACTGAAAACAAAGTCAATGACAACCTCCTGAACAATTTCAGATCTTCCCTAATACTGCAACTCAAAACTCAGATCCAATCACTGCTCTCTTTCTCTCTCTCTAGTGATTATGATTGCTGGAGGAGCACCATATAATATCACAATTGCTTTCCCTGATTAATTGCCCTCCAGATGCATTCTGCACATAGCCCCGCACTCCACTCAAGGGCAGCCACCTGGCGTCTGCAGAGAGCCTGCCTGCTCATCACTGTTTGATCCTGCGAGCGCCAGCAAACCGGTGTTTTTTTATCGGGACGGCTAATTATAGGCAGAGAGGGATGTGGAAACGGCGTCCTGCCTCCAGAGAAGCGCGGCGTGCCCGCACATCCATTTGCAGGCGCGTGCAGAGGGGCATCCGCGAAAGGGGGGGCCCCCAATGCAGGCGCGCTTGCAATTGGCAAGCATGCATTTCCCACTGTTGTCCATCTATCGAGGAGGACAGGGCGGCGAAATAACACAACCAACCGCGCCAGGAACAGGAACGTTTCTCCGGCTCTAGTTTTGAGGCCGCTGGACTCTGCAGGTTTTTCTCCTTCCAAAACCCCGGTTGTTTTTGATTTTGCCGACTCTTTTGGAGGGTTAAATGTGTCTCTGGTTGTTTGTGGAAGTCGCACTCCCATGTAGAGGTTACTGATGTTCACCTGGAACTGCAACATTTTGCTTTTCTGGGGTTTTCTTTGTTTGTTTGTTTGTTTGTGACACCCAGGTTGAGTCAGAGGAATCATGCTCTGTCTGTAACACAGATGAAGTTAGAGATTGGAAAATCATGCCTGCGTAATGACTAATTAACAGAGGCATAGCAACTAACCTGTTTTTCTGTTGTTTATCTTTTATATATATATATATATATATATATATATATATATATATATATATATATATATATATAAA
>NC_051448.1:18430459-18465183 GCF_001649575.2 Kryptolebias marmoratus | reverse complement strand
CTCAGCAGTTTTCTGGTTTCCTGTCACACCCATCTCCAGCTGTCTTCACTCCTAATCACACACCTGTTCCCACTTCTCCTCATCACCCTCTGCTTTAAAACTTGGTCTTCCTCTCCACCTCCCTGCCGATTCATTGTTGTTTGTTCATGTTTGATTCTTGTCTGGTCTCTGGTCCCTCTCTGTTTTTGCCTCGCCTTGTCCCGCCTTTGTTAACTGCCTGGATTTTTGTTATAGTTAGTTTTGCTGCCATGTCAGCTTTTTGTTTTCTAGTTTCGTTATTTTAATAAATCAGTTTTTGTTTTAAAAGATGAGTCTGCATCTTGGGTTCGCCTCGCTCTCTCCTCGTTCTGACATTCTCATGGAGGATTCCAACTAAGAGCTGGTTTGGCTGGTTTTTAGTATGAATTCTTAGCATTATGTTGTGGACTTTTTACACAACAAGGGTTTTTTGCATCAGTTCATTACACTGAATGGGACTGCTCAGATTGGGAACACATCTTTGACACAGAACATGCTGTGGCAGACCAAGGATTAGGAAAATTGGCCACACAGTTATTTTTGTTTGTTTTTATTTTGATTTTTTTTTTGGTGTTGTCTATTACCTATTTAGACAAAATCTAAAAAAAAAAAAAATGTTTTGTCTTTGTCAGATTTGTTTTAAATGCTCCTATTAACTCACAGTCATTTTACTACCCTTTAGAGTTCCTTTGAGGGGAAAATCTACCAATTGAAACTCATTATAAATGCATTTTTGGGATCCCGTATTTATCATATCATATAAAATAACACAATCCTTTCAGTTACAGATTTCATTCTTATTTATTTTTTAAAAAAATAGCTCTGTGGCTAACAGCAACTGGAGGGTCTGCCCAAAAACCCAGACTGGAATTGTTCGGGACTGTTCAAAAATTCCATTGAGGCATCCTAACAGAGGGAAAAAAACCACTTTCTCAAAAATTGCCACAAAATAAATAAATTGTTGATCTCTAAAAACAACTGAATTGTGGAGTTTTGTAAAACTGAAGGCCCTTAAGAAGCTAAAATAAAAAAAGTCATTTAAATTTGATATTTATATTTCAGGCTGAGATAGCTTTCAAAGACTGACTAGTTTATGATGTAAAAAATTATGAATAAATAGTATTCTTCAGCAGTTATGTAAGGTGGTTGATAGGAACAGTTATTGTCATGAAGTTAAAGGAGCTGCAGAGGGTTAAATCTGTTTGTGTGTTAAATCTGCACGTTGTGCATGACTCGCTCGCAGCATCTCCAGATTTCTCTACAGTAACTCTTCTCTTACCGGCGGTTTCCCTTCGCAGCCTCCCATCGATGTTACAGTTTCTCATCGGTGCTACTCGGAGGACGGCATGTTGCGGAGCTTCTTCTCTCAGCAGACTCGGGTCATAAAAGATTTTATAGGCAATTTTTTATTGTAGCGACTGAGCGCCATGAGCTGAACTTGGCTCCCCTTTGCAGCAGAGGCCTATTCATACCCCAACCCCCCCTCCACCCTCCGCTCAGGGCAGAACGTGGAAACACTGATGTGCGCCTTTCATCTTTATGTCAGAAGTGTACATGTGAGTCTGTCAGTCAGTCTCTTCCCCATGTGCTGCGATTGCACGTGGACGGTTTGGCATCATGCGTTTTATTAATAGATGTTCCGAAGGTCATCTTCAAACCTGTACAAGGGAAGAGAAAAATAAATAAATAAATAAATGAAATAGAATAACAGCCTGTTCTCGTTTTTTGAGCCTCTCAGAAGCTGCAGATGTCAGAACACAGAACAGGGAGCGATGTGTGACTCGCTTTCTGTCTCGTCTTTTCTTCGCCCCACGTGTGATAGACGAGCACGCAGCTGCGACACTTTAATGCCGCATGCAAATATTGACTAAGTGGAAAGCCGATTTGCACATGAATGTATGAGTGAATGAATGAATGAATGAATGACTGAATGCGCATTCGCGATCACAGGAAGAAGTAAGTTTGCCCTCTTTTTTTATTTGGAACAAAATGTCCTTTTTAAAAGTCTTGACCGCAGTTTGAAATGAAGTCGACACGACCTCGGATGAACGCCGCCTGACGTTCCACGCTGTATCACTGTAACAAAAATCTAGAAGCACTCAGAGAGGGCAAACCTCCGCCAAGGCCACAGCAGGGTTAAAAAATAGTACGATCCAGTTCATAATCTGGGTCACCACCAGAATTTAATCTATTGTTCTTTCTTTTTTGACAAAAAACTGGACTAATGATTTTGCTTACAACCTCAACATTTCCTGGAAATGTCCTCCAAATCTGTTCATTCATTTTTACCTGATCTTTGCCTATGGACACAACCGGAAACAGAACTTCCTTGGTGGAGGAAACAAAAGGGTCACACGTAGGAGCAGAGACAAGTTTTTAACAAAGGGGTTACCTGTGAGCTTGACCTTTGACCCCCATGAACCTTGAAATCAACAGGCATCCTCTGTGACCCATGAGACAACATTTCAGTCAGGTGGAGGTCAATTTGAGGCTGTAAAACAAGCTCAAATCATCAGCCCTCCACCACCGTGCTTGACAATCAGTATGAGGTGTTTGTATTGATATTAGGTGATTTTGTTTTTCTAAGTGTGCTGCTGTTAGTTATGGCCATAGTCAGCTCTTTTTGCCTTGTCCGTCCAAACGACGTTGCTCCAGAAGTCTGGTGGTTTTTGTTCCGATGAAACTTTACAAACTCAACCCTCCCGTGACCTTCGGGTCAAGGTGACCTGAAGTAACAAAGGCTACTCTTCATCTCTTTAGTTACGAGGGCTTACAGAATCCTAGAATACCTGACAGGCTTCTTCTTTTTTTTTTTTCAAGTTTTCAAATTTCTGTAAATAATCTTTTGAACTTCAACATGCTGAGCTCTAAAATGTACCTCTTGAATGTTTTGCAGTCTCTCAACTATTGAACAGTCTGACACTGGAATGAACTCGCCGGAGTATCAGCCTCAGACAACACTTTCCCAAATGCATGAATGAAAAAGTCTCTAGACTGCAAATATTTTGGAAATAACCTTATAACCCCATACCTGACAACAACTGCCGATGGCAATGAGGGACACCTATATAACTTTATCTGAGATCATAGTTGAAAGTTGCATTACCCTTACTTTTCTTTTGTTTTTTTACACACTGAGCACCATAAACGTACCTGAACTTAAGCAACAAAAATGTTTTTTTTCCCTCTTATTTATTATTCCATCTTATGTATTGCTTTTTAGTACAGATTAGTGCAAACACAAGGTGCAAATGAAATTATATATAACAATAAATAAGTTAAAAATGGTGATATTATAAAGCTGAAGTCCACTGTGATCCATTTCACCAGAGAGTTTGATATTTTTGTCAAATGTAGACTGAGCTATTTTGGATCTGAACCCCATCATCTGGTCTCTGTGGGCTGGTTAGGCTGTCTACCAGGAGACAGCAGAGACAGCAGGACAGCTGCAGCTTATCAGGGCTGTGAACACACGTTTTGTAATGAAATGACACCTTAAGCTCAATTTGAAAATTCGCTTATGCACAATTTGCACACGACTTTGTTCTTCTTCACGCTACCATCAGGTTTTGTTTTTGTTTAATGTCCCGCCCACCTAATGCAGAGCGTTCTTGTTGTCCTCCAATGCTCTTCACCCAGGTTAGCCAAGCCAGCACTTGTCAAAATGCGTGACATTTCGGTGTCCAGCCCGTCCTTCTGCAGGACGTGGCAAAGGGAGGGAGACATTTTGGGACTGACTCGCCCAAATCAGGAGGGTTGGCAGGTATGCAACCCTTCTCAGATGGATGCAGCAGTTTCATCCCTGAGGTCATTGCTGATGCCTTTCCATCTCGGCAATGTGTTTCCACCTCTTACGCTCTAGAGTGGCAAACTGACAAAACCGCCGCTTTTATAGAGGTGATCACACTAAGATGGTCCATCAAACAGTGAATTTGATAAACATCACCTGGTTGCTGATGCTTAACCCACAGGTAAACAAAAGCTGTGCTTGATTTTTTTACACAACACCTTAGTATTTTGGTGTCTTTTGGTCATTACTGGTCAGTGTAATGTGTTATGTGCTGAAGTCCATCGGACAACAAAGTTATTCAATTTCACGACTTAATCAAGACCTTGACAGTTATGTCATTTTGTGTGTCTAACTAATGAGACCCTACCTTTAGTAATAAGAAACAGTGCTGGCACATAGTTTGTCTACAACAGTCAGGAATAGCATGATGACTAATAATTTGGCCTTGTTTTGAGTGGATCCCTCGGGTGCCACTGAAACAGTTCTGTGCATTAAATCACGTCAGCGTGTCCTGGAGTGTCTGGTTCTGACACCTATCCACCAAAGCAACACTCTTGCTCCCTTGCTCCTTCAGGTTGTGGGCTGGGGTTTCCATGACCTGAGTGCAGTCTGGTGCAGTCTGGCCCCATCAGATTGTTATTAAGGGTTTTTAGAATCCTGTGAACATCTCTATGAGCTGTTGATTGAAATAGTGGTGGTCCGGTCCAACTTGGAACTTCATGGGTCCGCAATGGATATTCAGGTTACTAGTACAGTTATTTTAACTACTGTCAGCTCAGGAGAGGATAATTTGTCTTTTCATTGATGCACATAAGACAATAATTTCAGCTTCTCTCACACACCGATTCTTTGAGCCTGATACGTATTTTACCCCGGCTGTTTTTTTCGACCACGGCGGCTTGCTAATTGATCTAAACAATCTCTGCGTTCTCTCCCTGTTATGGTCTGTTTGGGTTGAACGCATTTCGGATTGGGTCAATTATCCGCCGCTGGCTTTCACAGTCTGGCTGGATTTTCCACGGGTCTATTTCAAATTGGACCCAGACATTTGGAAAAACCTCCTGAGAAAGAAAGAAAGAAGCCCCCAGCTCAGTTATCGAATCCTGGCCCTGGACTGACATGAGCGCCACCTCCGTTTCCAGTTGCACTCTCCCACTCATCCATGGGTTTTAGCAGGCCATGCCTTGAGCTGCGTTTCCGTTGTTGCCTAACCAGACAAAAGCCTCCGCGAGGTACACCAGCTGCCTACCTGTTGGCTCGTCACCCACAGCAATGAAGTCAAATCATTTAAAGTATAATCTTACCCCAGCTCTTAACCAAACACCACTGCTTAATAATAATAATAATAATAATAATAATAATAATAATAATAATAATAATAATAATAATAATAATAATAAAGAACCAGCAGACTTGTGGGGCAAGATCTGCTCAATGGATATATTAGCGTCTCATAAGGTCCCTGGAAAAGAACGCTTCGTTGAGGTGGAGAATTCCTTCCTTCCAGGATCCTCTGAAGAAGACATTACTGTTGAAGGACGTTAGGGGATCCAAGATGCATCAGTTAGAGATGTTGGCTACAGCACAGTCCTCCAGCTGTAGCTCCGAGAACCACAGGAGCCGAGGTCGTCTTGGAGAGGTAACATCCTTATAGTTACAGGAGAAGGAATACAGTCTTAGTGGTGCCTCTTCTCCCATCGAAAGCGCAAATTTGAGCTCACGTGATAAAATTGAAACGGCAGGAAAAAGGAGATGACAATCCAAAGCTCGTCTGACTGAGGAGCGCAGTGTTCTCACCAAGGTTCCTCTCACACTGAACGATGACCCCCACTACCACGTAAACATATCAGCCAGAACATGGATGGTGTTTGCAGAGACTTGCAAAGTTCCCAAAGGGCTTATTAAGGAATGCTAAATAGCTCTCCGTTTAGCGTGGTAGAACATGATAGGCTCACAAGGGTTTTGAGCATGCCCAAAACGTCCGTGGGGCGGTTGTAGGAGTTTATTGTTGTGGTGGCAGGGTACCGGGGTCTTAGATGGAGCATGGTTTCAGCGGTGGCTTGGTCAAAAAGGGTTTCAAGCAGGACTTTCCATGCCATCCTAATTTCGAGGCTATGATCGTAACCAAGACAAGGTCTACACAGACGAAATGCCCATAGCTGTAGCTTGGCATGGTCCAAGAAAGTCAGACTGGTAAGTGGAAGGTCCCATTCCCTGCCTTCCCCATATGTTGCGGTGTCCTTGAGGAAGACACCTGATCCCTAACTGCTCCTTGGTTAGGTCACTGCTTCACTTGTGTGTATCTCACATGTGTGATGGGTCAAAATGCAGACACTGCCCAGTCGAGGAGTACTTCCTCCCAGCCACCACAGCCACGAAGAGCCGCCTGTGTCTCGGCTCGTCTTTTTAAGCTTGTAGGTTTCTAAGTTTTGCTGGAACAGCTGTAAAGATGGCTGTATTTTCTAACAGCCTCCAGCTGCTTCTCAGAGAAGCAGTAGAAGCAAGATGGATCCATTAAGGCTCACCGGCTTTTCCACATAAACAACTTCTGACCAATCACAGTATTTGGTGCAAACCCCTGTGAGAAACAGTTCGGCCCGGGCCTTGTGTCACAAAGGTGCTACGAGAACAAAATGACATAATTTACTTCCCACGACCACGTGACTGAAAGCCAACTTTGTGTCTTCTCATGGAGTACAGGTACATACACTGATGACAACATATAGAACATATCTTCTTGTTCTCACACAAAGCCCACTAAAGACAGGCAGCAGCTTCTTCTCGACCATCAATGAAAATGAACGGATGGATAGTTATTACGGAGCAGACAACAGGAGCAGATGATGAGACTAAAGTGGAGCAGATAGCATGCAGTAGTGAGTCTGCTTGTAAGAACTCAACAGCATCATGATTCCCTTCAAACTGAAGTGGATTTTCCAAATTTGCTGCGATTCGGCCATGGTCTAATAGGCTGTGGAACGTGATGGTGTGGTCATCCAGTGTAAATGTAACCTAATGGAGTGGGCCGCAGGAGATAAAATGAAACCATGATAAGAACATACAAACGTACATGCAAATTTCATTACTAAGGGAAGTCCTAAACAGTTGTCCATGTCAGGCTTTTATTTTTCTATCCTGCAGAATGCTGATCTTTATAAATTTAATATTTTTCAAGTTAGCTAGTATCAGCCATCCTAGAAGCATAAACTGCTAATCACTCACAAAGCAGGCTTTTGATTAATGTACATTAATGTACGAAAATTTCAAGTCCTGTTTTGCAAAATTGAGGCTCTTGCAAACTTTGCCATTTCCGTCGACCTTTTTAAAGCTCGAATTCAAAATGTGAAGAAAGTGAAAGATTGAATTTACAGGTTTTACAACATACTGTTCAATGGTTTTTTTTGTTTTTGTGTTGTTTTTTTTTTTGGGGGGGGGGGGGGGGGTTGTTAATAATAAAACTTCTTCTTACCTTTCAGATGTCAAATGTCAAATTTGCAAGTTCCCCTTTTCCCAGTGATTGATTTCTGTTGAGAAAGATGCCAGAAGTTGTGGTTGCCTCATGTGGGCATCATGCTGAGCTCATTTTATGGTCCGACTCCGCTCCTGGGGCTTCGGTCCAACTTCTGGGATGGCTCTGGTTTTGCCTCCTTCGGCTCCTTCTGTTGAGGAAACCGAAAGCAACTGAACTGTTGATACTTGATACACGTGAAAATAATCATCTGGAGACAGAAACTAACAGGATAATCTTTAAAGCAAAGCACATCATTACGATCACATTTTTTTGAAAGAACTTCTGTTCCATTTGGATTTCTTTTTATGTATTTAGTGTGACGTCTCCTGTCGCTGTCATGGTAACAATAGCGGATCGTGTGTTGGACATTTGGCACAAAACCAAACACGTGAAGGAAGACAACAGTGTGTTGCAATATGACAAACTAATTTACCCTCCAAAAGCTGACTGCCAGGAGCTCTGATAAGGCTGATGGAGCTGGATTTATGGTGGACGCCGCCGTGGCTTTCAGCTTCCGCCGCGTTTCTGCTTCATCCTCTTATTTCATGAATTCCAATGTGACGAGCTCAGAGCTTTTCCTGACAGCAGCACACGAGATACATAAATCTGAAGCCTGTGATCTGATCTGAGAGCATCTCTGAGCGCAAACACCACGTACGTGTTTGTTACTAAATTTAGGCTCTGAGCCGCTGTGGTGCCCTCAGCCCGTTCGATGAAAACAGACAACTTTCGATGCGGATCTTTGCTCGGTGTCTGTCGTGTTTGCGTAATCTCTGGCCCATTAACCCCCTTTTGTTTGGATGTAGCAAAGCAGTTCTATTGGTTTTGGTGAGTAATTGTGCGTGTGAAAACTATAAGTTGCATTGGAGAAAAATTTCCTGAACTGGAATCATCAGGAGCTGCTGGTCGTGGCACACATCAACTTTTGTTGTCTACAGGGTTTTAATATAGAAGATAGGGCAAGTTCAGAGAAGATTCTGAGCTCAGGTGCAATGGAAGTCAATGAGAGTTTGGATGGATAGGCACACTTAGCACTCTGAGGGGATTTGAAAGGAAATTTTAAGTCCTATACCAATGTGTGAAAGAAGACAAAAGTGTCTGTTTTGGTGTCTAAACTGTATGTAAAGTGTAAAGTTTCTGGGGGGCAGTTTTGCTTTTTTTACTTATTTATTCAGGCTTATAAAATAGCTATGTTGGAAATGGCGTACCGGTGTGAACAAACACTAATATTACACCTCTACGCTTTAGCTTGGCCCCGTTCGTTTAGTTCGTCGCTGTTTTCTCAGCCGAACAGCGACGCAAGTGTCCGCGTGTGGAGCACCGACAGATTTGCTGATGGTTGCTGAGGCTGCGGAACGAAGGAGGCACGCCGATCAGGTAGACTGATACATTCTGCCGCCTACAAAACACGCCAGAGCACACGTGCATTCACATAGCGAAAACAGCGACAAACTGTATGCGTCGTGCAAAATTGTGGAGGTTTAATATTAGCTAACGCAGCGGTCCTTTACACTGTACCTTGCTGTTGAGGAAAAGTTATTTTATAAGCCTGAGAAACCATTAGCCTAGCCTGGATGAAGACTTTTGCCTCTTCGTCCGTGCTCTACAACTGATGTCACGAATGATGAGGTACAAATCGCTGATAACTATCACTTCGACTCTACATACGAAACATGATAAAGGTTTGTTGTAAATCACAACGTAAAGCTGATACATGCGGGGGGGGGGGGTATGTTTGCACACAAACTGCAGCTCTAAAAACTGATATTTCATCATTTTAGTACATTAAAAGTTGTGATACGTTAACAGCTGCAGTCTTATGTAAAAAGATACCTCCAAAACCGTATGTCTGTGTTTTGAAGGCAGGTAAATATTACAGTTTTGCAGCCAAAAAACAGCTAAATTCAGACGTAGATATCAACATATCTTACTAGTACTTATTAATACGACAGCTCTATGTAAATAATTGGAGCTTAAACAGTTAAATACATCAAAATGCCAGGTTAGGTATGGAAAGTTCAATTTCCTGTGACCCGTTTAAACTTAGACTGACCTCGCTACTGTGAAGTATGCCTGAGCTGTAGAGCTCCAAATAAGGCTGTATTTGTTTTTTGATTTTGATTTTTGATTTTTTGCCTTTCTATCGCATATTTTGTTCATATCCCATTGTTGTGCACGTGGAACTTTTTTTCAGTTTTGGGGGTAATTTTGTCGACTCCATACAGCTCTGAAAATTCCCATCCCACTATTCCCAGCTGACTGATTCCCACCTGTTGGTGGATGCTTTGTTTGGGTTTTTCCTAAAGCTGCGGGAGGAGCAGCAAACTGAAAACAGTGGAAGAATAACAGCTGAATAGTGATAAGGGGGGCTGGAGTGCTCATGCATTGGCACCTTTAATAACAATGATGAGAGCCGATCGTTGGTGGAGAAATAACCAAAGTTTTGTCTGTTAATTTAAATGATAATCTTTTATATGTGTTACTTGTAATAACTGATCCTATTATCAGTGATACATATAAAAGAAAGCTGTAGAGCAGGGGTGTCCAATCCTGGTCCTCGAGGGCCACCATCCTGCATGTTTTCCTTGTTGCCCTGCTCCAACACACCTGATTCATTGGTTAAATTACCTCTTAATGTTCTGCAGAAGCCAGTTAATCACCCATTGATTGAAACCAGGTGTGTTGGAGCAGAGAAACAAGTAAAACATGCAGGATAGTAATCCTGAGGTTCCAGGTTCGAGCCCAGGTTGTGGCAGGATGGGCACCCAGGTGGCATACAGGCACATGAACACACGTTTTAATGTATTTCTTTATATATATAGATATACAGTCTGTCTTTCTGTTACACATATGCTTCCCCCTAGTCCTGATGGTTGAAGGTCATACAAACAGGTTGCTATTACAACAATGTGGCCTGCCTACTGTGATACTAGATTCAGTCTTGATTCAATAAAGTAAATCATGCAATTAGGATTCTCATTTTGAGATATCCTTTTTGTAGAGCTAATCTTTTTCTGGCACACGTAGACAGCCTGACAGGAACGCAAGGTAACTTGTCCATGAACGAGACCAAAACCAGACACAGAGACATCAGCTGAAGGTAAGTGTAGTTTATTTACAAGTGTCCGGTTATATATACAGTGTGAGGAATCGTGGAATGATCTGTGAAGCAAAAGGGACAGGGTGAGTCTCGGGTACAAATCCTAATATCAGCCGAGCGCTGCTAGGTGGCTTAGTGAATGTCTCGTTGTTCTTACAGGTCCAGGAGGTGTCCAGTAGCGTGGAGGAGATGTCAGAGGCGTTAGGTGATCCAGAGGTTAACAAGCCAGTAATCCTGTCCAGGTGAGTATCCAGAGGTCCAAGGTAAGTATCCGTAGTCCCGTAGCGTGGCGAAGAACCTGAAGTCAAGGTACATAGAGAACGTAGTCAACAAAATAACCAATTTAGGTTAGAGACTGTGGCTGAGAATCTAACCCAGTAGGTTTGATGCTCCAGCGAAGGTCTGGTCTCAGCTGGAGGCTTAAGTACTGGCAGTCTTCATTAACTGGATCTGGATCACCTGTGAAGGGAAAAGCTGGAGGAGCCGCCCCAAGGCGGGGCTAAAACTCCAGATCCCTACACAGCCGTCTTCTCTGTATGGTATGTCTGAAGTGTCATAACAGGACAAAAAAATAAATAAAAAAGGAAGGACATCAAGCGTGAAACAATAAAACAATTGCCAAGTTGTTTGTGCGAAGAAGAGAGGAGCCGATACACCTTACTTAATTTTAAAAAAGAAAACAATGATGAGAGCACAACAGCAGCGCCACAGAGCAAGCTGGTATTTATTAAAAAATAATTCCAGTCAGTATTCTGTGTTTTTCTTTTCTAGATTTACACCTTTTCACATCCATCAGTACGTACCTGTCTGGGGAACATGGTGGATAACTCATTCAGCCCAGGGATGAAAAGGATCCAAGGTTGCTCTCAGGGTGCTCGAACGTCATTCAGTCCACTGCAGGTAGACACAGTTCTTTTTTCTTTTTTTTCTTTTTTTTTGCAACTTGCAGGTACAACTTTCAGCCCACTTGGAGAGAATAGGATTATTTCTTTGGCCCTTTGCCCTGTTGATTCAGGTGTAATGAGCTGCATTAATACGGCCGCGCAAACACAAAGGCCTTGAGTTAACTGGATGTTTTGATGTCTGCGCTCAGAATGCAAACAAGGGGCAAATGAATTTCTGGCGGCAGACAGTTTCATTCGGAAGGAGGGTGATAAATGGAGGCGGCGCCGCGGATAGCCACCGGACAAGAGCGGCTTGTTTTTCCTCCCTGAAACAAGCCGGTTCTAAACGATTATAAACCCATCCTTTTTAAAAAAAATTATTTTTTTTTGCTGCACATGGTCTTCCACCTCAGTCAGGCATCGTGGCAGTCTGTTTGTATTTCTGCATCACGGCTCCATTAGCAAGTCTAATGCGTCTGCTGCAGCTCGTGTGCAAAAAAAAAAGAGAAAACCTGCAAAAAGGCATTTAAAAAAAATTTAAATAAAAAATTCCTGACACTCGTTTTGATTTTTTTTTTCTCATTCTGCTTTTGTTACGAAATCCAAGCAAAAGCGGCGTAAGCAATGAAAGCCTTACAATTAGCACAGTCGAACAGTATTTAATATGATTTGACGTCCTCCCGCTGAATTTTTACTTCCTTTATGACGCTGTAGGAGTCTGAGTATGACTTGAATGTCTGATTGCGAACTGCTCGGAAACAACCGTCGATCGGGGGATCCACAATGCTGATTAATAGCGGCAATCATGTAATATCCCGTGTGTGTTCACATGTCTGTTAGCAGCAGTAGTAGTTTTTGGACGTAGATCTAGATTTGCACAAGAAGGTCACCACAGCTAACTGACCTTATCAAACACAGAAACGCCTTTAAGTGGGTGATTTATTCAGATACCGAGCTAAAATTTGGATTGCTTTTGGATTGCTATTAGCTAAGACTCATCCCCGAAACACGCACACCAAGCACTAACAGATCGCATCAGGTTGTCGTATAAAGCTTTGGTATGCAATGTGGCAGGCTACATCCACTCCCTCAAGGTAGATTCGCCGTTAAAATCTTGGCAAAATGAATAAATCAAACCAACATTTCCAGTTTCCAGTTCACAATATATTATACCACTGGACGTCTTGTCACAAGCGTGTTAAAAGTTCATTATAAAGCAGTTACTCAAAGCTAACATATTGCTTCTGTACCGGTGTGCTAACCATTTGATCTTCATTTGTTAGAAGCCACAGGCATATGAGAGGTATAGTTCAGACCTTTTTAAGCATGGCTCTGTAGTAGGGTTATAATCAATCAATAACTCACCTTTTGTTGATAGCTTTTTGAGCGAGAAATGAAGTTTATTTCTAACAGGACTGACGAGCTAAAGGCTCAGGTCCAACACCAAAGAATGCTGCTGTCTTAAAACACTGATGATCTCAAAGGTTTCATCTTATAAACCTTTACACTTTGCTAGAGTTTGCATTAGCATCTTAGTCTGGCAGAAATATGATGATATTCCTGCGTTGATATTCCCCAAGTTGCACTGGAAGTGTTACAGCTAGCTGCAGCTGCTGCTATTACTGCTTTCAAATGACCATAAAACATAAAAATGCATATTTTTGGAGATTGGAGTTGTTTTAACACGACAGCAATCCTCTTTAGGCCTCTTTAAACTAGCTGATAACTTGTCAGTCTGGTTGGAATTAAACTATTTCTACAAACTGAGGTCATTCAAAGAGCTATCTACAACAGTTCAGCTTTACCGCCTTCTCCATCTCATATTCGCTCTTCCTCTTCGTCTTTTTGGCTATTTTGATTCATAACCCTAGCCGCTGCTTGTTAAAGCGGAATGATTCTTCTTCATTGCCTCGACTCATCAGACACAAACATCTAAAACCTATGAGCACAAACTGAAAGGAAGAAAAAACAAGTCTAATGGCTGCGCGTCGGCTAACGACTTCACAGTGAGAACAAGAGCTCTTTCAGTCGTCCTGTTTGTTCACACTTACTGGCAGAACTTGCTGGATGGGGGGGAAGGGGGAGCAACAAGTAAAACTAATAAATTCCATCTTATATTAAACATCTTATTGCTCCATATTTTCCCAACAGAGCACTTCGCTCTCAGACTGCAGGTTTACTTGTGGTTCTTAGAGTTTCTAAAAGCAGAACAGGAGGCAGAGCTTTCAGTGCTCAGCTCCTCTCTGGTGGAACCAACTTCCAGTTTCTGTTTATGAGGCTGACACCCTGTCTGCTTTAAGACTCGGATTCTTTTCTTTTTGATCAATCCTATAGTTAGGGTTGGCTTGGGTTTCCTGAACTCTCCTTTAGTTATGCTGCTTTAGGCTTAGACTGCTGGAGGATAAACTGACCACAATTCTTCACTCGGCTGCTGTCCTTACTTGCTCTGTTCTCCATGTTTGTATTTGTGATTTTAGCTATTATTGCCATGTTACTTCCAATAGAAACTCCACCTGGATCAGTCATTCTATGTTTGTTTGTGTCTCTTTCCTGTCCTCTCAAACCCCAGCCGATCAAAGCAGATGGCTGCCCATCCTGGTCCTGGTTCTTCTTGCTGTTAAAAGGAAGCCATTCCTTCCCACTGTCACCAACATGCTGCTCAGGATGGGGGACTGAGATGAAGGAGAACTTTTACTAACTGGCTTCTATAAAGCATGTGAAGGTTTCTGTACAGCGCTCTCAGACGACTTGGCGCTATATAAGCAAACTGAGTTGAGTTGAATTAATTATAACTGTTTTAACAAACTTTAATAGCATACTTTATCATGACTAATACTAAAAAAAACAAAACCCTACAAGCTAATTTGGGAGAAGTTCTAGAGCTGAAAAACTTTTTTTTTCCCCTCCTCTCCTTTATGATGTACTGATTCTGTCAGTGGAACGTATAATGCTCACACAGTCTGGTTAGCCCTTTGATGAGGTGAGGCGGGCACCTGCGGCGCACCGGCCGGTTCGGATCGAAGGTAGCCGCGAGCAGTCCATTTAAAACACACAACGTTGAAGCATCCACATAGACGCTGCATGAGAAACAGTTACCGACTCGTTTCTCCAACAGGAGCCCCAGGCTAACAGATCAGCTGCTCACCAAAAAAGGCTTTGCTTTTCATTCCGAGAGGCAGAAATTTACGCTTTTATTAAGATAGTTTTTACCTTGAAATGCAGAAGCGTGTTCAGTTTTTGTTCCCTCGCTTTTTGCCTCTTGCCATGTGACGGCAACTCCATTTCAAGAAACAGACTCGAAGCAGTTCACTTTATTTATTTGAGTGTGCCAGGTCGGGTCAAAGGCCATCTTAGGGCACTGTGCAGAAAAGCAAACTGGTCCAATTCAAATCCACTTGCGTCCAGTCCAGTTCGGTCCATTTGATCCGATTACAGCCGAGACTCCCCAGGTTAGAGCCACTGTGTTGAGTTCAGAACGAACAGATAAAAAAAAAAAAAAAAAAATTATCCTGCACTAAACCGGATTGGAAATAAGATGAAGTAAACTATCACTCATCGATTAAGAAGCAAACTGAAAAGAAAGGAAAAGTGAATCAAAAGTTTTGCGTAAGTTTGTGAATCCTACCAAGTGGGGGGGTCAAGTGGTAAGAATGGCTTTTTTTTTCTAGGACTTTTCTAACCCATTTTATTCCACAGTCGTGGGGAAAAGACAGAGCACCTTCTGTCAGTTCTAGGGTTCTACATATGAGGACAAAACACAAACGATTGGTAGCCCGTCATTCTGCAGTGAGACAGATTATTCCCAAGAGGGAAACGTTTAGGAGCGGAGCGGCAATCCAACAAACTCAACCCAAGGTCAGACCGTGCAATGTTCAAGGAAATGTCAATAACCCGAACGGCTTCATCTGAGACTCTACAGGCCTCAGTTGGTGGACCAGAGGTCAAAGTTCATGACAGGACAATAAGAAAACAACTGAACAAGTACGGCTTGTTTGGAAGGGTTGCAGGAGAAAGCCTCTCTGAACAGAACATGGCAGCAGGACTTTTTGCAAAGTTTGCATCTGAAGACCTCTGGAACAAGATGAGACCAAAGTAGGGATGTTTACCCATGATGCACGGCATCGCTCTCGACGAAAACCAACCACAGCATATCAGCACAAAGCCTCACACCAATCATTAAACAGGGTGGGGGTGGGGTGATGATTTCAGGCCTTGGCATCCTCCATGAGAGTCATGAAGTCGGCTCTCATTCACGTGGTCCCATGACGAAAATTATACCATTTTTGTTCTCGTAGCAGCTTCGTCCACCACTTCACGACACAAGGCCCGGGATGAACTGTTTCTCACAGGGGTGTGGACCAAGTATTGTGTGACTGGTCAGAAGTTATTAATGTGGAAAAGCCGGTGAGCTTTAATGGAGTCATTTTGCTTCTACTGCTTCTCCGAGAAGCAGCTGGAGGCTGTTAGAAAATACAGCTGTTCCAGCAAAACTTATAAACCTACGAACTTAAAAAGACCAAGTAGACACAGGCAACTCTTCGATGCTGCGGTGGCCGGGAGGAAGTATTCCTAGGCCTGGCGGCGTAGGGACGTCAGATTTGGAAACGCCAAATGGCGTGTACTGTCTCATTCAGTTTAATAAACATATCTGGTCAGGGTAAGAGAACCGCGAACCGACTTCTTGACTTCTTACAGAGTATAACGGAGCCTTAAGGCTCTTTTTGGACCTGGGCACCCTGCAGTCATTGAGTCCTCTGCAAACTCCTCTGCAGAACCAAAGATGCTAAAGTCCAATGTGAGGACATCTGTCCAACAGCTGAAGCTTGGATCAAACTGGGTGTTACGACTGCCGTTTTGTGTTTGCGAGCATCTAATATCAGTATCCAGGTGTCCCACTGGTCCAAAACCCACAGATGAGCTGATCGGGGATTAGCTGCCTGATGAGACGGTGCTGCATAAAGATGAGCTGCAGAAGTGATGACGTTCCATCCCAACCAGCCACACCCGACCCGCTGTGCCACGTCAGCCAGCTGGTTACTTTGTCAGTAGTTCTGGGAGGAGTTTATAGGGATGAACTGCCATTTCTTTTAGGATCCTTTTCTTCCGTTTTTCTCAGTCCATGAAGGTAACCAGTTGTCCTTTGTTTAACCGTCTGGGGTCTTGAGTGAATTTTTGATTTTCATTCATATTTCACCCTAAAAATGGTTCTACCTGCCATGTTTGGAGTTGCTCATTTCAGCACAACCTCCCAAGTGTGAATTTTAAGTTTGTTTTTTTTTACTTTTGACCTACCGTCTTAACACAACAGACCTAAAATCACACAAAAAAAACATACAATCTGAGTAGAACAATTCTAGTTTCTTTACTGTAAAAACCACAAACACACTTAATAAAATGTTTTTATAACTTGTGATGCAAATATAAACAGTAATATTAATAAACGCATGAATAAATTTAGCAAACAACAAAGTTAAATGTACTATTTTTATTATAAAGCATAAATTTTCTTAGGCATTTTTTGGACAAAACAAGTTAGAATAAAATGCCATAAATCTTATTTTTGTAGATAGGTAGGTAAACTAAGTAATGTGTTGATTTGCATGTTGTTTGTTTGTTTGGCCTTGGCTCACCCTGGCGTTGCTAAAACTCCATGTTGTAGATTAAATTAAACTAAACAAGAACCTGTGAACAAATCCCACTTTTGTCAAAATCATTATTTTGTCTCTGTGATCCATCTTCTGCTTGAGTTGTGCAGAAGATGGATCACCTTCATGTTACGTCCTGGCCACCTCCGGACGGGGAGTAAGACTGGGTCATGATCCAACGGGACGATGATCCCAAACCCAGCAGCAGGTCTACAACGGAACAGCTGAAAACAAAGAGAATCATGGTCCTCCAACGGTCCGGTCAAAGTGCAGACCTCAACGTGACTGAAATACTGTGGTGGGACCTTAAGAAAGCTGAGCAGAAACACCTGTGTGCAAACCTCAATGACCTGAAGCAACGTTATAAAGAAGGGTGGGCCAAGATTGCTCCACAACCATGTAAGAGGCTCATAAAGAGTTCTTGCTGCTAAAGGAGGTTCTGCAAACTGCTGAATCATGGGGCGGACTTAGTTTTTCGCACGTATTTTCTGCTTTTGCTTTGTTTTTGTTTATTAAATAATGGCACAGCAGAAGCTGCTGTGTGTGGTTGTTACACTAGAGAGTTAGATTTGAATAATTTATTAAAAAAAAAAAAAGAAACACAGATCATTTTAATTGTGTCCTATTACATAAAAGCCTCGAACCGAAGGAGGGTGGACTTTCTCATTCCCATGACTGCACCTTTTTCCATAATTCAGTTTTTTTAAAGCATCGGCCACATTCATAAAATTTTTTTTTTTAAAAACTCATCCAGCATTTGTTATTTTAGGCTAATTAAAAAAGCTGAGAGGCCTGCTTTTGTCAGCTCCTTATCATAATCACAAACACGGTGTTTCCAGAAAAAAAGAGAATCTAATTATGCGCGAATGTGAAACTGGTCATGGTTAATAATGTAAAGTGTATTATGGGCTGTGAAGCTTAACGGCCTCCTTAAACCCTGAAACGGGGCTGCAGTCCTGCAGAATTAAGCCTATTGCGTTCATGAGCCGAGCAGTTTGGCTCCTTCCGGTGCCGGAGTAGGCCGTGGCTCCTTAATTCCTTTTTTTTTTGTGTGGATAAGGCAGAATCGTCCCCCCACACACACACACGCGGCGCTCTTGTTTTCTGTCTATCCGGTGGGCGGCGGGAGTTCAGGTTCATGACACACGATGTGACACTCGGAGAGCGACCTACCTCGAGCCGAAGAGCAGGCAGAGCCCGACGACCGCGCGGCGAAGGCCGAGGCATTCGAATAAAAGTCCCTGATTCATTCTGTCTGACTAATGGTGCTTTTATCAGTGGAGGGAATAAGAGGGTCAAAGCAGAATGACAGAACATTTCTTTAAATTCACCTCCAAGAATAAGGGTGCAGGTTGGATTAAAAACGTTTAATCCGAGACCGTTGATGACTCCACACTGAGCTGGGCCTGTTGTGTTGAATGAATGTATCAGAGACAGCAAAGACTCTACTCAACGATCCGTCCCCGTCCAGCCTGTCAAAACAGCCACGAGGACAATGTCACGCTTGATTTTTGCTCCTTCCACAGAGAAAGTCATCTACAGTAGGCGTATCTCAGGCCGTAACTGAGCGGCGCGGTGCGGTGCGGTGCTCGTGGCGCTACGCAGAACCGATAAACCCTCCGCGAGCAACGCGCCATCGAGAAGGGTGATTCACGTCGGCAGCAGAGCTCAGAGCACCCGGGGGAGGGGGGGGGCATCGACAAGAGGGAACGTACCGGAATATGGACACGGCCGTTACAAGCCGAGGCACGATAAGCACGCGCTCCTGTGCAAAGCTGCGTGCAGTGGGTTGCAAAAGTATCGACATTCACTGAAGCGTTCTCTTTGACTTGTCACCTCACAGCCTGAAATTTCAAAGGAATTTGGAAGGAGGGGTGGCATCTTTTAATTTCCATAACTAGCACTCTGAAGCAAACAAGAAACATGGCTCGCAGGCTCCGTTCACGCTGCAGGTCTTTACGCTCAGTTCTGATTTGTTGCTCAGATTCAGTTTTGTTATTTATTTATTTTTGTGCATCATGGTTGTTCACTTTGTAATTTAATTGCAGCCGTCATCAGACTTCGGTGCGAACATACGGCCCCGAAGCGAGCGCAGAAGAAGGCACGACGTTGCATGTGGTTTGCTGTGTAAATATGGATGCTACGCATGTTAGCATGCCTGCAATCAGAGCCAGCTTCACATCCAACGCACTTGTTTCAGGCAGTGTTTACGTTTGATCTTGCTGCAGATTGGCGTTTCTGGAATGGGAGCGACGTAGTGAAAGTAGAAACAAACTCAAGCATCGATCCAGTCAGGCCAGTGTGGATAGGATCCAACATCAACGTGTAGATTCTCAACCATCCAGGACAAGACAAATCTAAAAAGTAAAAAATAAATGAAGCAACCGGACATCTATTCTGTAGCTGGAAACATGGAGTTCCGAGCTTTAAACTGCGTGACTGTGTTGATAATATCAATATTTGGATCGATCTGCATTCTGCTGATTTAATGAAGTAAAACTGCTGGAATGTGACCTGAGCGTTCAGACTGAGGTCGCTTTGAAAAACGTCACATGTGCATTTGATTCAGCGCCGCATATGAAGGCGACCTGGGTCGGATTCAGTGGTGGACGAAGTACTCAACTATAGTACTTGAGTAAAAGTATTGATACTCGTGGTCAACTCTTACTCAACAACATGTAAAAGTTGCTCGGGCAAAACTCTACTCAAGTTAAAGTACTGAATTACTCATTTTTGAAAATACTTAAGTGTTCAATAGCACATGCATTTAAAAGTACTTAAGTATTCAAAAGTACAAATTCAGTTTTCTAATATCAGTATATATGTATTGACACGTAGAACCACTCTGCTACAAATTCTACACCCCCTGTTAAGAACTTCACCATAAAAATGCCACAAAAAAATAAGGACAGCTATTTTGATTATTATTTTTTTTATCTAAAAACACACCAAAACAGAGAGTCTTGATTCTCCTCACACTTTCACTGTGGAACAGAGGTTTAAGGTTGAATCTGTTACCATGAAGTAACGACTAGCTTCCTAGATATGTAGTGGAGTCAAAAGTACAATATTTGATTTTGAAATGTAGTGGAGTGAAAGTTAAAAGTTTCCCCCAAAAGATTTACTCAAGTAAAGTAAAGTAAAGATACTCAAAAAATATACTTAAGTAAATGTACTCTGTTACTGTCCACCACTGGTCGGATTAGAAAGAAATCTGATTTGTGACGTTCAGACAGAATCCAATACGGGTCACATTGGAGCATAAACATTCGGATTTGGGCCACATCTGCCTGCTGTGTGAAGGTAGCCTTAGAAATAATCAATCTGGACTGGACCGGAACCCAGAAGTTGAAGCCAGAACAGGACCAGCTTCCCTGCAGCAAGCTAGAAATTCTCAGTTGGATTGACTGGACCACTCCAGGACATTTAACTGGTTCTCCATAAACCAGTGGAGAGTTGCTTGAACAGAGTGTTTTGGCTCATTGTCCTGCTGGAAGGTGAACCCCTGTTCCAGACCCAGGTTTCCTTTCTTTCACCTCTCCATTAACCCCTACATCACCAGCAGTCCCTGTACCGGGGGCATGTTATTTTCAAGCATACTTCTCAAAAGTAGACTTAGGGACTAAGGGGTTAACTCTGAATTATTTCCTAGTCCCTTGTGATGAAAAACATCCCCACATCATGATGCTGCCACCACCATGCTTCACTGCAGCGACGGTGTTCTCTGCACGAGGAGAGGCGTTAGGCTGGAAACACACCGGGAACGCCGCGGCGTGCCGAGTCGTTGGAAGGACGTGATGTGGCGCCACTAAAACATACAGAACACGTCAAGCTAAAGCGCGCTGTAACGCAGATCAACTTTAAAAAGTTTGCCTAATTTTTTTTTTTTTTCTCACCAGAACAGCCAATCTCCTCAGCAACAGGTTGCCAGACGATATCTCCTTTGCCGTCGCCTTTGTAATGATGAGATTTGGGGTGTCTTTGAAAAAATTTCAACCTGGAAAATTAATGTTTCCTTATCCATCTGTAAACTTTTCATATCCTGCTGACCACCAGTGGTTGAAATTTGTCCCCTGTGGAGGACATTTGTGAACCAGAATGTCTCTCATCCACTGCATACTACTGAATTAATTCTATTTGCTGTCTACAAAGGACATTTAAGGCTTTTCAGTGATACCAGATGTGAAGGGGTAGGGCTAATTACTGTACAAAGATTGGGGAATTTTATAAAAAAATTGTGATTGGACAATTTCTTTTTTTCCTGATAGTCAGGAGGATATGAAGCAGCGCTACGACATGTCTAAACAGGATAAAACTGTAAAAAAAAAGAGCTGCTCCAGGAACCCGGATGTCCAATTTGGAACAAGTACCCAGTAAAAAAAATCTTTCGCTTCAGAAGCAGCAGTGTTTCAGAGCAGAGCAGAGTTGAGAACGATCACTGGGCTGCTGGTCGGCGGGCAGCCGCTGCTGGTGTGGGTGTTTCATATATGACAAATAACAGGGGTGTCACTTTTGACGCCGCCTCTGTGGAGCTGCCCGCCGGGTTTGCGTCAGACACGGCGTTTGTGCTTGGTGGTCAAAGAGTTCAGCTTCAGTCTCATCTAACCACAGCGCCATCTTCATTATGTTAGGGGTTTGGGCAAATCCTGTTTTTCTCTCTCTCTCTCTCTTCCTTGAAGCCCAGCTCTGTGCAGCTCATAGCGGTCCTACGGCGCTCCCACCTCTGCAGACAAGCTGCCCGGCTCCACCGGGGTTGTCTTTGGCGTCCTGGATGTGTCTCTGACGAATGCCCCTCCTTTGTCTGTGAGCTTTGGTGGCCGACCCTCTCTTGGCAGGTTTCTGTGGTGGCACAACCTTTCACTTTCCGGTGAAAGAAGCATTTCTTGAAGGACTGATATGGTGTTAGTTTCCCGCCAAACTGCTGCAAACAAATAAAACATATTTCATATTCGAGTACAAAATGATCTCTTCTCGCATACCGAACAGCCTCTCCTCACATACGAAACAAATCCACGCTCTCTGCAGCAAGTTTCTGCCAAAAGTCACGTGATCCCTCCGATGGAATAAGGCATTCTCCTCCTCCTCAACAGCAGGGGGTGCTATCGAGACAAGTAAAAATGCGCCGGGAGGATATATAGGAGCGGTTGGGTCCGAGGAAGACAGCGGATTATTGACGGTGGATAATTTGCACTACAAGTTTGTCACTTGTAAACAGGCTTGTTGAATTATTTGGAACGCAGTCATCTGGAGGGTTTTGCGTAGGTTAATCTCCCACAGCCGGTGGAGAGAAATTCCAGGTTGTGAGGCAACGAAAACGGAAAGAGAGTGGAAACCTTTTCAACTCGCCAGTCCCCGGACCACCCTTCTTTCTTCGTTCCGCAGCGTTTCCACAGGTCACCTGAACAACTGTGTTTTCAAGAAAGAAGGAAATAAATTTGAACACAGTCTGTTCGTTCCTGCCACTTCTTAGCGGACCCTGGCGAGAGCATGCTTACCGTGCAGGGGCAATTTATTAAAACCATCTCCGCAGCTAAACCCAAATAGTCTCGATTGTTTTCGGCAGATTTAAAGCCTTTTTAGAAATAATGCACAGCAACAAAAAGCAGAAACCCATACTTATTTTCGTCACCTAGAGATGAACAAGGTTTCGCTCAGCTGACCTATTAAGGTGTTGTTATCAGCCACCGACAAGAAACAGCACTAACTGAGCCAATGAAAAAAATGCTTAGATGCTCTGATTCTGGTCTCATCCGGGCAAACTAAGTGAGAGCAGGTGAAGCCGTTAACCCTGGGGGGAGAATATGAGTAAATGGCTATGAAAATAAAGAACAGCCAAGGGAACTAAGCGTGAGAGGAGCCGAAGATTTTCTGGATTTGGTGAAGTGTGTTTCACTTTAAAAATAAAAATAAAAATAAATGATTTGAGTCTGATTTCTTTCTCCACCTCTAGCAAACATTCATGTGAAGGCACAGAACGAGGCAGTTGTTGTTTTTGTTTTTCCTCTGAAGAGACTGCAGCTTTAACGTGACATCACGGGTCGAAGATTTTTAGTCCTGTGGTTTGTGGCCTCCGGTAAATCCTTCCTGCTGAAGTTGCTCCGCAGCTCTCCGAGGGTGAGGGTATCCAAACAGAGTGAGTGATGATTCGACGTGCGGATATTCAGGTTTTCCCGTCTGTGATTTGTATAAATAGCTGTCCAGACCCAAATAATTCACAACCCACTCAGTGGCTCAGCTGCCTTTGGAGCCGCATCAGGAGCGTTGAGCGGTGCTCTACTGACACCTGGTGGCCTAAAAAGGTAACATCTAAACAACTCGCAGGGGCCAGATTTGAACTCAGTCCTGCAGCCACAGACAGTCATCTGAAGGAGACTAATGTAAACCAGCACCAACAGCTAGTCCATAAAATATATAATATTTCCAGAAATGTTCCCATTAGAAACAGAAACACTGTGCTTTGATGACTTTTTTAATAAAGCACATTTAAAACAACCAGAGTCGATCAATAAACATCAAACTAATAACCTTGCATATTAGAGGGAAAAAATTTGAATTGATTAAAGCAGAAAAAAGAGATATGTTGAGACATAAAGCATACAACCAAGCAGAATTTACATTTAAAAAAAGACTAATAGCTTTAAATGCCAGAGCTATTAAATGCAATTAGAAGTTAAAGGAAATGGATGTGTCGTAAGTTTTAAAAGCTTTAATAAAAGAAGTGGAGTTGATTTTGTTTACAGAGAATTTCTTAGTTGTGAAAGTCATAGATTTCCATCCATCTTCTCAGTATTTGGTATTGCTGCTTTCAAACCGTCTGTTTTAGGTCAAACCTTTTGGGTTTCCTTCCAGCTTCTCCCAACAGTTTGTTGGAATTCTGTCCCGTTCCTCCTGACAGAACTGCTGGAACTGAGGCAGGTTTGTTGTCTTTTTTTCAGCTCTGCTCACAGATTGTCTCTGGGACTGAGATCAGGGCTCTGTGATGGCCGCACTGAAACACGGACTTTGTTGTCCCTCAGCCACTCTGTAGCTAAAATGGCCGTCTGCTGAGGGACATTGTCCATTTGAAGACCTGTTTGTGTCCAGGCTTTAACTTCCTGGCTGATGTCTTGAGATGTTGCTTCAATATTTCCACATAATGTTCCTTCCTCATGATGCCGTCTATAGTGTGAAGTGAACCAGTCATCACCACACCATGATGCTGCCACCCCCGTACTTCACAGATGAACCAGAGTTGTGGAGGTCGACAGTTCTCTTCCTGATATCTTGGCTGATTTCTTTTGATTTCCCAGTGATGCCACACAAAGCAGCAGAGTATTTGAGGCCTGCCTTAAAATAAACCAACAGGTGAGCCTCCAGGTAACTCAGATGTTGCCAACTAACCAATCAAAAGCTGCCACAGTCATGACATCATCACTTGAACTGCCCCAAAATATTTGAAGTCCTTTTCCCCACAAAACTGTGACACTCCGAGAGCCTCAAATACAAAGCTGCCCCTCAACGCCTCACCCCGCGGGGCAGAAGTGGCCCGCGGGCCGTTAGTTGATGATCATGCTTTTATACACCCACTTATAGATTAAGCCACTAATTATTATCTAACTGCGGTCAAGCCAGCCGTCATGCGTTGGAAACACACAAACGGAATCATTTTATTTATTTTTTTCCCCTTTCAAAACTTTATTTTGAATAAAGCACATTACAAAAAAAGACACTGAACACAACACAACAATTAATATCAGCATATTACATTAAACAACCAAAAACAAAAAATGAAAACACACATTTATACATAAATAAGTGAAATAAAAACAGAAAACAAACGACATAATTCAGTCTCAGCAGCTCTGTCGCTGTTGCAGCGTCACCGTAGGGACGTTACGTTACGTCACGTCACGTCACGTCACGCACGTTCGGCGGCGCGTCCGAGAGTGACGTCACAGCATCCTCCGCTACAAAGAAGACGGCGACAATGGCTGATATTTCTCTGTATCTGACCAACGTCAACGTGTCCGTGGGCCGGACCGTGGACGCGGGGCAGGTGAGTGAACCGCTCCCCGAGCCTGTTAGCTCGTCGCCGCCCCTCACACACCCCCACCCCACCTTACACACCTTACACTCCCCCCGGGCCGCGTCGCGTCGCTCGACGTGTTTGTGTGTGTGTGTGTGTGTGTGTGTGTGTCCCCAGCAAACCGACTTAACGGTGTCTGTCCCGTCATGTCCTCCCAGAGCCGGAGCCCGCACCCGGGGAAGGACCCGGACAGCGTGGAGCTGGAGCTGGAGGCCCCGCAGAGGGAGAAGGCTCCCCGCCGCATCATCCACTTCTCCAGCGGGGAGACCATGGAGGAGTACAGCACCGACGACGACGACGAGGAGGAGGGAGAGGAGCGGGAGGCGGAGAGGAAGGACCTGCTGTCCCCCCCTGTCGATGCGGTGAGGGTGAGGAGAGCCCGGGGCTTCGTCCTGCAGCAGGACAACAGGACAGGTTGTGGTTGCGTGGAGGTGACCGGTGCTCTGTGTGCTTCTGTGTTGCAGTCCAAGATGCCCTGGGGGCCATATTTCTGGTTCCACATGTGGAGAGCAGCCACGTCCACCATCTCAGGTTTGTGGGGACCAGGGGGGGGGTCCAACTCAGCTACACAAGGGGGGGCAAAACTAAAAACTCTGTCCTACCCAAGGGCCAATCTGGAGCCATACTTATTGAAAACAAATACTGAAATTAACCTTAGTTTTAGATGTAATATGTCAAATCATTCTCATGGAAATATCAGGTACTGTCTCCCAGTTACATATTATCTAATATTTATTACAAACAGACTTTATTTAACAAAGACAAATAGATCAAACTTAAAAAGAGACATCATTAGTTTTCATTTGTGATGCTTAACTCTATTATCAGCTTTTAAATGAGTTTTTTCTCCATTAAAACAGCTATAAAGCCCTCAACAAAACTTCGATCATACAGCTACAAACATTTAACTTACAGAAATACAGAATACAGACGACACATATTAAAGCTGTTTGCTCTGATGCACGTCAATAAGAGTTCTGATCGATCCCGTTTGATGTTCTTTGTTCTTTCCACATCAAAAATCAAAGATTACCGAACTTCTTTCCTTGGCTTCAAACCGTCGCAGGAAGACTTCGCTAAATAGACTTGTTTTTTTTTAAGCAAAACGAGAAGCGAAGCAGACTTGGATCTGTCTCAAAGCAGAAGACCAGATCTAAGTAAATTTAAGTGTTATCTAAGGAGGCCAGAGAAACTGTTACCATCTTGAGTTTGACACGCGTGATATAATCTGTCCAAAACGATTTGTGGTCTGAAGCTGGAAGTCAGATAGCCACACGGGAGCCAGAGAGGGGACAGAGAGGGGCTGCGCGTGTCGTTTTTTAAAACCGGTCAACATGACTTTGTTTCATTAGGATGTGGGCTTGAACAACGTGATCGTGACCGTTTGCTCACGCTGAACCGCAAACTTTGCTTGTGAATACGAAAAAAATCTAAATAAAACAGATTCACAATGTATTCCTATAGTTTTTTTCCCCCTTGTGTCGGGTTAGCTTCGGGAATCAGATTGGCTCAAAATGGACGCCGCAGTCGGTCCAACTCGGCGCCAATTTGGCGTGGCCGTCCGCAACCCGTGCTCCGAGCTCCGACGCGTCGCTTGACGTGTTCGGTTTGTAGTTTGGCGCACGAGGCGGCGATCTGCACTCCTTCCAGGAACGCTGCTTTTCACTCGGACCAGTTTTTTTTACTTTTGGTGAGATGTTTGGTTGTTTTCACGTCTGCAGCGTGCGATTACCTCGGGGAGAGGATGGCCTCCCTCTTCGGCATAACGTCGGCCAAGTATCAGTACGCCATCGACGAATACTACAGGATAAAGAAAGAGGTACGACTGAAGACGCTTTGCCATTTATCTATTTATTTATTTTCGTCCACGGCGACCGTAATCTCCCTTCGTGTCCTTGTTTCAGAAGGAGGAAGAGGCGGAAGGAAACCGTCTGTCGGAGGAGGCGGAGCGTTCTTTCGGCCAGGTTCGCTCCCAGGAGCAGAAGGACGAGGCCGCCGCCGACGCCGCCGCAGGGGACGGGGGCCAGGACGCGGCTGCGGAGGAGGCCGCCCGCCCCACCACGACCTACCAGGTGGAGAACGAGAGTCGGGTGAACCCCAACACCATCACCGTCCCCGTCATCGTGACGGCCACCTAACCCCTCACCTCCTCCTTCGTTTTCCCGCTCGCGACACAAGGACCGCCGACTCCTCGGAGCACGCTGTTCGGTTTCGGAGGAAAGGGGGGCACCGCGGCTGGATTTTGGCTAAACATGGGGGGGGGGTTGGGGGTGTGATTAACTGTAGAAACTGGAAAAACTAACAGCTGGATAACGCGGCGACTCGTTTAAATCTTAGGAGAAAAAAAAGGGAAGAAAAAAAACAAAGCTGAGCGCGTTTAAACGTTTTATTGAGCCTTCCTGACGTGTTCCGTTGTTTTGCTCACGTTTTCGATTGTTCGGCGTTGGCCCCTTACAGCGCCGCCCTCCAAGCTTCGCTATGCAGCAGGTGTGGGGGGAGGGGGAGGGGGGGGGATAAACATCGCTCCCCCTGTGCCTCCGACGGACCAGCCACTGTGCCTGAATCACCGACACAGCCACGTCGGCGCCGGATGTAGATCAACCAAAAACAGACAGCTGTTGTGTCTAGATCTGGTCGCCCCGATGCTTCATCTCGGTCCACCCGGCCATTCGAACACCCCCCCCACCCCACTGTCCCTCACGTGTAGATTTGACATGCATGTCGTGTGTTTAAAGTGTGTATTGATGCGTATTAGACTCGCGTTGCGTGGAAGCGCCGAACTCACCCCAGGACCCCGATCGGTCGCACGACAGACTAATGTTTAGCTTCAAAGAGTTTTGAGAAAAAAAAGAAAGAAAACACAAACAAAAAGAAAACGGGTTTAGGTGTTCTGTGTGGCTCTTTTTTTTATCTGCCTTACTTACCGTGAATGTGTTGTGGAAGCCTCCGACGCCGGGAGGAAGAGTTGTGACACTTAACAAAAAGAAGAAAAAAAAAAAAAAAACACGCAGACTTACATTTCTTATAGTTTTTAAGCACAATTTTTTGATATTTCTGTATTTATTTTGATAAACTTGAGTTGTTCATTTAAGCCTTTTTTATATTGTTTTGGTAATATTCAAATAAACCGTTTAATAAGTTAATAATATCCGATTTATGTATTTGTTTTTTATGGCCGTCTCTGTGTTTTGGCTCGGTCGGAGACTCGTCGTGCCGCTGCAGCTCGAATCAGGGGGGGGGGCTGCTTTGTCAGCGGGAACAAAGAGCCCGTGTCACGGTTTGAGCGCACTGGTCTGAGGTCAGGGGACCCGGTCCAGCTCGCGGCACACACAGGCCTTCCTTTCAGAGGCTGGAGTGGATTCCTGGGGTCCGGAATGACCCCGGCGGACGTGATGGACCCCCCCCACCCCCACTCCCAACTGCTGCTGCGTCAGCTGGGCTCAGAAACGAAGTAAATCCTCCTCAGTGGAGCAGCTACGGTGGTAGTCAGTCGTTAGCTCCGCCCTGTTCTGGTACACGTTGTTGATGAAAATGTGCTGACGTCCCGCGCGTCGTGGCGATCTCGGCTAACCGATATGAGAGCAGAAAACGGTGTGTTTAGTCCCTGTTTGACCACGTCTTTGAAACCTCGCAGGCACGGCAGAAAACGCCAGCCTTGTTGGGGGGGCGCTCCTACGTGTTACGGGACGCCGTCGTGGCTCGTCTGTTACTGTCACAGTCTGAGGTCAGCGTCTGACGCAACAGGGCGGCGGTCTCCGGCGTCCACGCTGACGGACGATGCCGCCCGCTGACAGCACGGAGAAGGCTTTAGTGGTCGTGGCACGTGGCTGATCAGCTGTCAGCTGGTATTTGTGCTCATACAGCTTCTCTCTGCAATGTCTGTCACATGTTAAGAAGGAAAAAAAAGCCTATTTCCTTGTGACAACTGGAAGTTATGTCGGAATCGTAATGAAGGGACGCTTCATTAGAAATCAGGACGGTTGAGACAGCTAAAAATGTCTCAGCAGGTGTCAGGGCCAGCGGCGGAGGATGACGACACTGGGTGTAACACAAGAATCACTCACTTTCATACCATGATTTCTATTTTCTGAGTGGGGGGGGCTTGTTTTTTTTGAGCTCACAAGCTAAAACTAGATGCTCTGCAGAGGCGACAGGACGACGTTGGACCAGGACTGGGCAGGGTGCAGGGAGGAGTTTGACCACCAGAGGGCAGTCTTGTACTTATCAAGAAAAAAAGGGAACTATTTGTTCAGTAACACATCCCAGTTCAAATAGTGTCCATCCATTTTCTTTACTCGATCCTTATTATGGGTCACTGATGTTGTCTCTCTAGGGGGGACACTCTGGACAGGATGCAAGTCCAAACAATACGTCATATGTTCAAATTGAGCGCAAATGAACAGATATTTGTGTGTGTGATGGATGAATCGGTGTCCGTCAGGGCTCTGCCCCTTTACCCCGTGCATGAAGAACAGAGGGGAGCGGAACGAGACGGTCCAACAGCCTCTGTCCTGGAGACGCGGGACACTCCGCAGTCACCAGACAGTCTGGGATTAACAGGGACAATCCGGGGCTGGAGGCTCCTTGTGACTTACTGCTGCAGAGGTGGACGCCGGCCCTGTACGCCAACAGAAGCGAGGGAAATGTGAGCTGCTGCCCCACCACAAAAAAAAAGGGTCAGCCCTAAACTCCCGCCGAACCGCGCCGCGTCCACGTGTCGCGCCGCTCGACCTGTCTGCTGTCGGGTCAACCTGAGACGTTTCGCTTCTGATTCGTCGTGCAGGGATGGGACCTTTCAGACTGCAAGTTATAAACATAAAAAACTAAACAAACATAAACAAAAAGAGATGGACAGCGATGTGTTTTTTATTCACCTGCGTCGCTCGGGATTTCGAAAAAGAGGGGAACAGCTGCTCGGCGGCGGGAGACGGGGCGCGCGCGAGTGGAAAACGGAAGCCGAGGGAGCTCGAGGAGCAGACAAAACAGTGAGACATGCAGAGAGGCAGAAGAAGTGGGGGATGATGAGAACCGCAGCAGCACCTTTGATGTGGGCCTCGTCGGGGCCCTGCGTGTCTCATAGAGGAGGAGAGGGGATTTCCAGCGCTGCTCGGGCTCCTGTCTCACCCCCTCTGAGCCTCGGCTGCTCCGTGGGCTTGAAAACACAGGGTCTGCTCGAGGCTCGTCCCTCTGATACACACACACACACACACACAAAAAGCACTTTGGTTTCAGCAGCAACACTTAACAGTCTGCAGCCCTCAGAGTCCAGATCTTTGCCTGACGACGAGTCCATCCGGACCCAGTCGGTGCAAATTAAACGCGTGGCTCCTTTAAGAGTGCACACAGAGAGAAGAGAGGGGGAGAGAGAGTGTCCGGTGTCCAGTCCTGGTCCTGGGGGCGGGGGGCACTAATCCTGCAGGTTTTAGGTGCTCCTCTGCTTTGACACGCCTGATTTGAACGACTGAGTGATTGACAGGCTTCTGTAGATCTAAAACCTGCAGGATGATAGTGGCCCCCCCCAGGACCAGGACTGGACACCGCCCACGTAGTTAGCGCGAGACCAGTGAGACGAAGTTGCGGGGAAAACGGGAGAATTCGAGCCGCGACCCGGCGAGACGCGTCGCCACCTTTATGACAACCGGGTCTCGTTTCTGCGCGGCTGAGGCCCATTTTTGGCGCCGTCCCCAGCGACCGGGCGCGCGTTTTCTTAAAGTGTGCAAAGATGAAACGCTACATGGCTTCTGCACCTCATCTCAGCGGTAAATGCTCGGGTTTACAACCACACAGCTCTTCAGGCTGTATGTCGTAAACAAATAATGATAAAAGAGATTTCCTTATTGCTTGCTGTTTCAGACCTTTGGCTGGATCGGGATGTCCGATTTGGACCTTTGAACTCAAACTTGGACAGCCCCTGGTCTGCATCCTTGTGTGCATTTAGACGCCGTGCGTTAAAGTCCCTGTCTCTTTCAGTTTCATGCTGCAGGTTTCATTTAAACTGCATTTATTTAAATTTGTTTTCGCTTAAACTCACGCAGAACCTCCATGCCCAGAAAACGCTCTCTCTCTCTGCACAGTTGCAGCATCAGAGCAACTTTTTTTGTTTTTTGCGTTTATTTCTCACGCTTACTTCAGTTCACCCAGACCATGTTTGTCTGCACACAGTGCCCTTTACGCAACTTCACAAATGCAGAAACACACACACACCATGTTCTCACAGCAGTGGAAAGTCCCTGCCACTCGCCCGCCTCCTATCTCAGTTGCCGCTCTGCCGCTGCAGCTAGTTGCCACGGCGACCGGGACTCTCGGACGACATGACCTCTGAACTCCAGAGAACCGGCAAGAACGGGCAGCGCTTTTGAGCGAAGTGCGTAAGTGCGTAAGAAAACCAGGTTCTTGGCGGTTCGCAGGTAACACCAGCTACTGGCAAGCAGCTGCAAACTGCCTTCAAGGGGTTTTTTTTTGCTGTTGTTGTTGTTGCACGTTCACTCTTTCATCTCTAAAAAAAGAAAAAAGAAACCACAAAACAGATCAAGGGCAGTTTCAGATGCATACAAATGCACAATACAGCTGCCGTTAAACGAGCATCGAAGCGCCCTCATTTCCATTCATTAGTCTTCCGCTTCAGTTCCGCTTTGGAAGAACGCAAAGAACGCATCAAAGGGAAACGGCGTGCTTTTGGTTAGCCGTACATCATGCGGCGCGTTGCAGCGAACAATGGGTTTGTGGCGAAACGGCTGAGAGAACCCAGCCCTCGATACCTTGGAGAGGTTTTAGACAATCCCCATTAACGCTTTCAGAGTTTGGCGGAGAAGTTCTGCTATCTGGGAGCTTTGATCACAGGGTGGCGGTTTAGGGACGAGCCGAGCAGGCGGGCCGGCTCCGTGGACTCTACGGAGACGGCAGCAGAGGAGAGAGCGGTGGACAGACTGCTGGACATCATGGCCGACGCCGGTCACCCCTCTGCACTCCGTCAGCATCGACCAGAGGAGCGTGATCCGTGACAGACTGCTCCTTACCACCTGTGGGACAAACAGACTTTGTCCCTAACGCCATCAACTGTCCTTAACAATGTTATTATTAGTTCTTGTTAAATATGTATGTGTGTGTGTGTGTGTGTGTGTGTGTGTGTGTGTGTGTGTGTGTGTGTGTGTGTGTGATACCAGTTAGCTTTACTTTTAGCAGTTTTATATCTGCTAACTGTTACTATCATCCATCCTTCATCCATCCATCTGTTATCCAACCGTCCATCCATCCATTATTCATTCATCCATCCAATCATCCATCCATCCAGCCAGCCGTTATCCATCCATCCACATATTTGTCCATCCGTCTGTCTGTCCATCCATCCATCCATCCAATCATCCTTCATCCATCCATCCATCAATTATTAGTCCATCCATCCATCCACATATTTGTCCATCCGTTCATCCATCCATCCATCCATCCATCCACATATTTGTCCATCCGTCTGTCTGTCCATCCATTCATCTATCCTAGGTCAGTGGAGGTGGTTCAGGCAGCGTCTTCCTCTTGAGGTTTTTCAGGAACGACCCACCAAAAAGAGATCTGAGGACAGACCCAGAACTCGCTGGAGGGATTATGGCTCCTCTCTGGCCTGGGAACACTTTGGGATCCCACAGGAGGAGCTGGAGCGTGTTGCTGCGGAGAGGGAGGTCTGGGTTTCCTTACTGGACCTGTTCCCTGCACCACCCAACCACGCATAAGGAGTAGAAGATAGATGGACAGACGGACGGACCATTATCAGTTTTAGTTCTCTGACTGTCCGACACAAAAACGTTCCCCCTGCCTGTCGTCCAAACCAGCCTCAGCTAGTTTAAAGTCCCAGACCGAAGCTGACCTCGGTGTTACTTCCTGACAGAATCTCATGTATCTATCTTTTAAAAAAAAAGATGGTTCTGAAAAGCTGCCGATGCACAGCAGTAAGTTGCATTTAGTCACCAGCGGAAACCCAGAAGTCACTTTAAAAGCCACAAAACCTAAAAGTTTCCACTTTGCGGTAAAACACCCAAAAAGGGAACATTGTGAACCCATAAGCCCTACATTCAAAGTTCCCCAGGTGGCAACACGAGTCATATTATTACTTGGAAAGTTATGTACTTTTTTTTCTTTTCAAATAATGAATTATTTTTATAGTGTGGGTGTTACATATTTAACAAAAAAAAAAATCAAGTTAGAGATCAATCCAAAGCTCAGAAACTAGTCGCAACAACAGAAAATGTAATAATTAGCCAAGCTTTTCGACCTAAATGTTCATTAGTTAAGGTTTGTTTTTCGTTTTTTTAAGGTTCGGGAGGGTCTTTTACTTTGACGGGGCCTAATAGTGATCACGACTGACTGCAGCTTATTTTTTAAATTTATTTCTTTTTTTGCCAGCATAAAAAGGATTTGTCGGACTGCGCTCATCAGACTGACCGGTGCTCATCTGTTCCTCTCGGTTTAAAGAGAAAACAGTTCGGATGTTCGGGAGAACACCCCATAATGCACCGGGGCTCGGCTCTGCCAGGAACTGGAAGCCGCTGGGGGAGGGGGAAACGTTCGACGGTCAGACGAGACGAAGATTCAGCTGTTTGGCTGCGGTGGCGAGAAATTAGAGGAGTCAGGATGAGGCTCTCAGACCTAAGGACGCTGCACTGTCAAGCACAGTGGTGGCAGCATCATGCTGTGGTACTGGTGCGTTGAATGGACTAATGAAGCAAAATTATTCCAATAATTGGATGAAGTGAGACAGATCCAGAAAAGAAAGAGATGTTTGTTTGGGTTTCTTGGATACAAAGTGATGGTGGGCGGGCACCTGCAAAATAAGCATTAAACTTTACCTCATTAGCTGCAGCTCTGAGTAAGTTACTGCCATGTTTGTGTTGGCCAAGGTAGATTAGCTGTGGCAGCCATCTTGACTTGCATCGTATCTAAATGGTAATCAGTTGTAAAGGTGCATCCAGTTATTACTTTCGGGGAGTTTCACTAAAATCCATCCAGTGGTTCATGAGATATTTTGCTAACAGACAAACAGAGGTGACCGTGACAGTTAAAGCCAAAGTTTTATGCGAGGATGTCTTTGCAGTGGACATTACTCAGAGTACGTGCTGAGGATGACTCTCAGCTACCACCACGCCGTACTTTAGCTCAGTATCTGCAAAACTGGCTGAGTTCTAGACATTTTTGTGCCGGCTAATGTCAGTGAGCTGCGGCGGCCATCTTGCATTGCATCTTCTCCAAATGGTAATCAGTTATAGAGGTGCATCCAGTTATTAGTTTCTGGGAGTTTCACCAAAATCCGTCCAGTGGCTCATGAGATATTTTGCTAACAGACAAGCGGGATTGGCTGTAACTGTTACATCAAAGGTTTCAGATGGGGAGCTTGTGCGTGCGAGGTGCTGTGCTCAGCGTGTGTGCCGGGGAGGACTCTCAGCTACCCGCGACGCTGACTTTGAGCTCTGTCTCCGTAAAACAGACATGAGTTTCTGCGTTTTCGTGACCTCAGCGTCCAAATGAGCCTATGATTAATTACCCAAAGCAACTTGGCTCGGAGCCGCCCGGCTGCAGGTTTAGCCGGGCGGGGTGTGTTTGTTTTCTTTTTGCAGAGCGCCTTATGTAACGTCCCGCCCCACCCCCTCCCTGCAGGACAGTGTCTCTGCATGGGCGGGGTGCAGCGCTCCAAAGGACACGGACACTTCAGGTACTTTCCTGAGT
>NC_051448.1:18428110-18430329 GCF_001649575.2 Kryptolebias marmoratus | reverse complement strand
GTCTGCCGCTGTTCTCACATCTGACAGGCAGCTTGCACTGGCGAAACAAAACGAACAGAAAGAAAGGAAAAAAAAAACATCAACCTGTAGACCACCTGTTGCATCGATGGCGAGTAATTCAGCTTCGGGCTGTCGGACTAAGGGATAGCTGCTCCTCCACGACAGCACTCTTAATAATACAGTCATACAGTCTTTGTTTAAAAGCTCTAAGTCATGTTGAAAAGAAAAACTCCTCCCTGTACAAGTGAACAGGCGTGGAAATTGGCACCCGCCACTGGCCAAACAAAGGGTAAATGTTCGAAGTGGCGTGTAAATTTGAACAACGCACCAGCCACCGTGTCAGGTTTGCAATTTTAACAGATAAAAAAAAAATGAGTTCAATTTGTACTCCTGATCTGTAGGCCCGAGCTGCTGCTAGTTTGCTCTAAATGCCATTAGAAGAAGGAGAAAAATTTGAGCGGTACTTTTAGCGACGTGGCGTCGCGTTGAGGGAAGAACCAAAAGTTGAATTGCGATTTTTAAATTTTTTTTTTTATACCAAAAAATGGAAAAGAAATGATGATGGCGAGTTCCTTGACTGTGGCTGGGAGAATTTTTTTTAATTTTTCACCCGCCTGCATGTGAAACCACTCTGGTTTCCTCCCACAGTTAGATTAACTGGAGCTTCAGACGGTCACAGGCGGGAAAGACTCAGCCATGACCGGACTTCCATGTCCTTGTTGCGTCCCCGTCCTGCACTTCGACGCTCCGTTTGTTCGGCCGGGCCCTTTTCGCGAGTCGCAATTTTTAACGCTAAAGTGCAGCAACAACGACAAAACAAAAGAAAATCCGCAGGCCGACAGTTGCTCTGCTGCCCTAGAACCCCAAACGCCAATAGCGTTTTTTTAATTTCATTTTTTAATTTTTTTTTACTGTTTTTCTTTTCTCGTTTTTATTGATTTATTTATTTCATTTTGTTATCCTGTCGCTATCAAACGTCGACCCCTCGTCGATAGAGTTATTAACTGATAGGAAATTGTATAAAAGTTAGCAAAGTTCTTTTTCTGTACTCTGAGACGGTGTTAACGGGGACGTTGTTGCCACCTGGTGGCGCGTTGTGAGTATTTCAGTCTTTTTTCTTAGGATCATGTGGATTAATACAAAAAGAAAGAAGAAAGATCCACTGATTGTAACACACCTGAGTAAACATGCATAGAGGGGATGGGGGAGAGGGGATATAGTTCAAAACTATTCCGAGTGGTGGAGATGGGACCCGTGACATCCTTCTCTGTCCATCCATGACCCTTTTTATTTTTTGTGGTCTTCCTTTTTTCCTTTATACACATTCAACATCCTCGTTCCAGTCTGTCCACTGTCCCTCCTCCGCACATGTCCAAACCGACTCAGCCTTTCCTCTCGAACTTCTTTATCTCCAAACTGCTCAACCTGAGGTGCCAGAAGGCCCCCCGGCAGGTTTCTCAGGGTTACCTTTCACTTTGTCCTCCACACGCCAGAGATGACACAACACCTCTTCCTCCAAAATGTCTCTCTCTTCCCCTTCAGAGGAAATGAGGCGTGTGCTGTGCGCCCGACCTCAAAAAGGCCTTTGCCTTTGACAGTGTGAACATTTCGGGGTGTGCTCGTTCCCCTGAAAGCAGCGGGGCTGACGTGTCTGCTCGTAGCGGGCGCGGGAGCGTTCCCAGCAGAGGTCAGATCCGAAGGGATAAAGGACGATGAACACAACAGAGCGCGGCTGCAGAGGGAAGCGGGTTGGTGTAATCCCACACGGCCCCATTGGCTCCGAGCAGAAAGCGAAACAATGTAAAGAACACCGTGCAGGCTGGGTGCAGCTGGGGTGGATGTTATTGTGCGTCGGAACATCTAGTCCTAAATCTCGCCCCGCAAATACGAGGAAATCTGCTGACATCCTGGACGGGAGGAAACTCCCCTGCTTTTGTTGCGCCGCGGCCAGCCCACGCAGCGGCCGGGACAAAAGATATTTTTAGGCCTTTTGTTAAATATACATCTCAGCAGAAAAAGACAGGAGGGGGGGGGGGGCGTCTGCTGCTGCTCTCTTTTCTGAATTACCTGAGGTTTAAAGTCTTCAAGTTTTCCCCCTTTTTTTGTCTCGGTAATTACACGTGTGGCGAGGTGCATTCAGGGCCCCTTGTTATGTCTGCGTTTTCGTTTTTTTTTTTTAAGTTTAGCTTCTCTTCAAACACCCCCCCCCCCCCCCCCCC
>NC_051448.1:18422607-18428023 GCF_001649575.2 Kryptolebias marmoratus | reverse complement strand
CTGGAGCGGGCCCCGGCCACGCGAGGAAACGTGAGGGGAAGACCACGGAGGACGGAGGCGAACGAGGATCCAGCGGTGGGACAAAATAAGCTGAGAGAGGAATCTCCCCCCTACACACACACATACACACACACCTCTCCTCAGAAAGTTCAAATCGATCGCAGATGTGCGCCTGGCTTTGTGCTACTGCCCCGGCCACCTCCAGCGCCCCCGCTTCCCCCCCACCCGAGCCTGGAGAAGCAATCAGGCGGGCGGAGAACATGGCCGCCGTGGACAGCCCGGCTCACTCAGCCTGCGGGAAGGCCTGAAAAGTCCATTATCTCGGCCAGGGGGAGTTGATGAGGGGAGTTTTGGGGGATTTCACGACGGAGGCTGAAGCTGCTACTGTAGGTCAGCCGTAGTCCGCAGCCTCGGCGGAGCTGCCGGTTTGGCCCCGCACACTTTCATTTCTCGAACACGCTTCTCCCGAACACAGCAGCTTGTCATGGGCTGCCATTCGTGAAGTTACAAAGTCAAAAAGTAAGTCAGAACAATTAGAAAAAATTGAAAAAAGTCAGATTTTCACCATGTTATAAATATCACAGTTCCAAACTGAATATTTAACCTGCAAGCTAAATATTAAGCAGAAGGGCCCCTGTGGGAGCCCTTTGGGCCGCACTTCCTCCAGAGCATGTTTTACTTGCTTCTCTGCTCCAACACACCTGGTTTGAATCAATAGTTGATTAACAGGCTTCTGCAGAACATGAAGAGGTAATTGAACAGAATCAGGTGTGTTGGAGCATGAAAAACAAGGAAAACATGCAGAATAGTGGCCCTCGAGGACCAGGATTGGCCACCCCTTCTCTACAGCTACCTTAAACGTGGGCGCTTCGGCCCTCCTCCACCCGGCGTGTCCCACTAACTCATGACTTCGTTTGCTCTCGGAGCTGCGCCCGTTCCGAACTCCGGTTGACTTCCGTCGGATCTGAGCGAAACTGAAATGTAAAGCGTTCTTTTTAACTCGTCATATGTCCGACATAAAACCCTGAAGAAACGTCAAAATGGACACGTGTGAGCATCGTGCTTTCGTCTCTTACGGATGGGCACTTTCTCTCAGCGCGACTGATTCTGGTCACATTGTCAAAAAATTCCCTCATATCGGCCACAGCTGCTCTGGATTTGCCTCAAGGGACTGTAAATTGGTTTCATTCAGGTTTTTCTTTGTGCACTAAAGGCAATAAAGCACCTTATCTCATCTAAGAGGGCCGTCCAGGGAGTGACAGACAGGTGTGTGCGGTTACCATAGTGACCCTAAGGAGCCACCGGCAGCAGCTTTATCTTACGTGGTTTATATGTCGAAGCACTGGGGCTTTGTCAGCTCCGATAATTCCTGAAAACGAGTCCTAAAAACTTCCCGTTGGGGCTTCAGAGAAGAAAGCTGCTAAACGTTAGGAGTTCCCTGAAGATTCCGTCAGAAACTTCCCTGTTCCACACCGTCGTAGTCGGAGCGGGTTCTCCTTTAAAGGTGAGTTCGAGAAACAGGTTCAGAACGCCTTCCCCTTTTGGCACCTCCCACCCAGTCGTCGCCGCAGAGGTTCACCTGACTCGTTGGTTTTCTGCCCAGAGGGGAAGCGCGTCAGCTGGAGCGTAGCCACGCTCGTATTATGCAAAACACGCACACACACTCACACGCGCGCTGACTAGTGGGAAATTCCCAGGAAAAATTCCACTCGAGCCGCCCTCTGTGAGTACATTCCTGTGTTCTTCAGAAAAGAACAGCTAAATCTCTCGGCCCAGATTTCCAACTAAAGGGAGCCGAGCGTGCCCCGAGGCAGGAAAGAAACCTGAAATGTTGGTAAACCTTTCCTTGGAGTGGATGGAAGCGTCTGGTCCCGCTAGGCTCCATGGACGCAGTTCGGCTCCGGAACAGTTTTAGCAAAAAAAACCCCAAAAACTAAAGATACAACCCAACACATTTTTAAATGGCCTGTGTGAATTTCCGGAATTTCCGGGTGACATTTTTGGTTTGTTTTTTTTCCTCGCTCCAACTTTTCCCTAGAAGCCCGCCCGCACTGTGGGGTAACGGTTTGTTTTGTTCCCCAACTTTTGGACAAACTCAGAGCCTGTGCGTGGCATCGTGCTCGTGGCGGAAGGCGTAGAGCAAACGCGCAGAAAAGGCCGCCACCCAATGTTTGCTGACGCCGCGGTTTAAATGTCCTCGCTCATTTATCGCCGGCTGCGTGTTTATGGCTCCCGTTCAAAGTCTGCCGCCTTGTTGGCTTTTGCTGTACTCAAAACAGGGTGTTTCCTCTGTTCTTAAGCCAACACACGGCTGACTTAAATGACACCACTAAGGCGTCCGGGATCCACTGTGCTGCAAAGAAAGGCTTGTCAGGTTTTCGTTTAGGTCCCTCCACAACCGTAAAAAGCTTGTTTTCCGTGCAAGAATAATTTAAAGAAAGGGGGGGGGGGATTCCCGCCTCCTCACGGCCTCTAGGCTGAACTCGCAGTGTGCCTCTTTTACCTCTCCCGCTTTTGATTGCAATAAGTCTTAGTCAGATTGGCTAAAAATACCTCGGTGACTAAATGTGATGTGATTTTGGAAACTTTCTTCCAAACCGGCGTCGCCTCAAAACGTCTCCGCATCGTGGGGGTCTTTGTTGCAAACTGCATTCAAATGTTGACCTTTTCTAACCAAAGATTGCGTGCTGCTGTTTTGTTTTTTTTTACATACATTTCCAGAAATAGTAATTTAAAAAAAATCACATACAGTCAAGTTTCGAATTCGTATCGGATTTCAATTTTTTTTTTTTTTATATATAAATTGGGGTTTTTGTCATATTTAAATTTGAGAGAAAATAATAATAAAAAAAAATCCCAGGTTGTGAATGTTGCACTTGCAAGTTTCCTGAAGTGATATGTGAGCAAATGTCATCTTGAGGTCATGCAGAGTGGAAGCAGGAAGTAATCTTTGCATTTTAGTGGGTAAGTGTTGCTTAAAATTTACCGCTAAGAGTTCAAAGGGGGGAAAAAAAAGAGATTTTTCTGACTCACCTGACCAGACAGCAGATCATTTTTGTTAAAACACCGGGGGTTTATTTTGCTCACTTTTCTAAATCGTTTACAGCAGCTTCAATAAATGAAACCATTTTCATAGGGACTTAAACGAGTCAGAAAAATATGCAAAAATAAAATGTTACAAAGCACAAAAGTGATCAAAAGATGCCAGTCATGCCTTGTGTTCCATCTATATGTATTATGTTCCATCTTGTCGATAGTTCTGAGTGACCTTAGTTAGCTGGAACATAGAGTAGTTCTGACTCAAACTGACGAGCTAAAGGCTAGTCCGAGATGGGCCAAGACCAAAACCGGACTGCTGTCTTAAAACAGCTCCAATCTCAGAGGTTTTCCTTCATATTAACTAACTGCTCTAATGAGTGCTTTTAATAGACTATTTGACGTAAAAGAAGCTCGTACAAAACATGCTAGGTGCTAGCGCTACCAAAAGTGCTACACCAGACTTTACAGTAAAGGAAGACTAAAAATGGCGGGAAAGTTGTAAAAATATTCTTTGCAACAAAATGTTTGTTATGTGGAATTAGTTGATAGTAATAAAAGTTAAAAGGGACTCGGAGTGGAGCCGCTGCTCCTCCACATCGATTGGAGCCAGCTGAGGTGGTTCAGGCATTCTGGACGCCTCCATAGGGAGGTGTTCTGGGCGTGTCCAACTGGGAGGAGTCCCAGGGCACGCTGGAGAGACTGTGTCTCTCGGCTGGCCTGGGAACGCCCTGGGATTCTCCTGGAAAATTTGGAAGAGGTGGAAAAGAGCCGTCTGGGCCTTCCTGTTCAAGCTGCGGCCCGACTATGGACCAAACGGCAGATAATGGATGGATGGATATACGGTAGCAGAATTCTACGTTAGTTCGTCATAGTTGGGGTTTTTTTTGTTTTGTTTTGTTTTAGTCTCTGTAATGGAGCTCGGCAGCGTGAAAGCCTGAAGGCGAGGACTAATGCCGCTGTCAGCCAGACTGCAGCTTATGGTGTGTCAGCTTCAACACAATGCTAACCCGAGGATAAGAGTCTCATAGGAGCACACGCAACCAGCCTGCCTTTATTATGAGTTGTCACCTACAGGCGGAAAACGAGGGGATGAGCCACGGCTCACGAGTTAAACCTGCTCCTGTCTGTAAACACCTGTCTGAATCTACCTGCTGCTGCGTTCGGGCTCTCCAGACAGAGACGTCTGGAGTCAGCTGAGGGGAAAGTCTGGTGGTGATGTTACTGGTTACCTCAGCAGTCTGCAAAGTCAAAAGATCCATTTCTGCCCCTTTTCTGTACATAAATAAAACTTAACAAGAGCTGCAAAACACACTTGCATCCGAATAAATTCATCGAACGAACACCCAGCATAAGCCAGTTTGTTGGATTCTTTCGGGACAACTTCTCGTAATAAAAGGCCTTCGTTTTTCTGCAGCTTTTCTAAAGTTTTTTTTTATCACGGGCAAACCTTTCCTTCTTAAGTCTTATCAGTAAAAGGACTAGCGTCTGTCTGTCTGTGGACAAGATTACTCAAAAGGTTCTGAACTGATTTTCATGAAATTTACAGGAAACGTCAGACATGGTACAAGGAACAAGGGATTACATTTTAGTGGTGACCTGGTCAAAGGTCAAGGTCACAGATCAGCCCGTGCTTCAACTCTGCAGCTGTATAACAAGAATGTCAAACTCCACAGCTGGACACCTCATGGGTCTAAGGTGTGATCACTGTTGATTTCAATGTGACGGGGTCAAAAGTCAAGGTCCCAGATGAGCATGTGCTCTAGCTATGCAAACATGTAACGGAGGATAATTGAACTGCAGATAGACATGTCTTAGGTCAAGGGTGATCACCATTGATTTCAAGGTTGTGGTGTCAAAGGTCAACGTCACATTTGACCTACTGCTCTAACTCTGCAACAAATTAATGTAGGAATGTCAAACTGCACAGCTGGACACCTCATGGCTCAAAGATGATGCCTGTTGATTTCAAGGTCCATGGGGTCAAAGGTCAAGGTCACAGGTAACCCCTTTGTTAAAACCTCCTCTCTGTTCCTATATGTGACCCTTTTGTTTCCTCCACCAAGAAGGTTCTGTTTCCAGTTGCATCCGTTGGCAAAGATCAGGTAAAAACTAAAGAACAGATTTGTAGGAAATTTACATTCGTCCCCCAAAAACGATGGATTAAATTCGGCTGCTAATCCAGATTATGATCTGGATTGTACCTTTTTTTTTTTTAATCACACCATGGCGTTGGAGGAGGTTTGTGCTCTCTGAGTGTTTCTACAATGTTATTTAAAATGCAAAATCAAACGCTCAAAGCAAACCAAAACAAAAAAAACCTAAAACAACTGAAGAGCAGGTCCTGGTCCCCCCCCACCCCCGCAGAAGGCCCCTCTAT
>NC_051448.1:18399376-18422469 GCF_001649575.2 Kryptolebias marmoratus | reverse complement strand
CCCCCCCATCTCTGGTTTCTCTTCTCACTCCTCCACAGGCACTTGCTTCATTCATTTATGCAACCTTTGCTCTGCAGGTCTGGGAGCAAAAAGACCCCCACCCACGCTCCGCAGCGGCAAGGCGTGGGACGGCTTTCTGAAAGCTGCGCTGGTGGGAGGGTGGGGCAGGGTGGGGATCCCCGCCGTTTCCCAAAGCGTTGAGTTTAAGCATTTTAGGCAACGAGGGAAACATAACGAGTGTTACATGAACATTTTTTTGTGTGTTTTTAATCATTTCAGATGCTTTTTCTTTTTGCATACCCGTTGACATTTTTTTTTCTTGCCACTGAAGGGCGGGAGCAATAATGTTTTTGCCCGTGCCAGCCTGTCTGTTAGCAAAATATCTCACAAAACACTTGACGAATTCTAACGAAACTTGCAGAAACTCACTACTGGGTGCAGCTCTACGGCTGATTAACTTTCAGAGCCAACCTGATTCAAGATGGCCGCCGCAGCTGACAGATATTGAAAAACGCCGAAAGGCCTACGAGCTGGCCAGTTTTGGAGCTATTGAGCTGAAATTTGGTGTGGTAGTAGCCGAGAGTCATCCCCAACGCAAACTCTGAGCGCAAACAAATTGGGCAAGAGATTCAAATTTTGTCGGTAACTATTTGCGGTCAACTCTGTCAGTCTGTTAGCAAAAACGCTCACGGACCACTAAATTTGAATGAAACTTTTAGAGCGTTATTGTACAACGCAGAGCACGTAATCCAGCGAAACTGAAAAATCCGTGAAGCGCTTGCTTCTTTGTAGGAACTTCGCTTCCCAAGCTCCTGCAGCTTCTCCGAAGAGCTCATCTACAGCTGACTGAAATGCTGAGCGGCGCAGCTCCAGTTTTCCTCAGAAGTCGGAACTCGGCTCCGGGAATGACATCGCACCCGACCTGACGGCGTTCCACCTGCAGACTGGGGCGACATATTATTAGCCTTAGCAGTCAAGGCTAACGTATGACCGTAAAACACGACGTTCCCGTCAGGAACGCAGATAATAACGTAATTGCGGCTTCCTTTCCGTAGTTTATGGACCGTTGTCGTGCTAATTGTCTGCTCGTAAAACCAGCAGGAACGATTGCTGCCAGCACGGTGTAATTGTTTAGAAAACAGCTGCTCAGCTGGGGAATTTTTTTTTTTTTTACCGTGAAACTAGAATCACACCTTTTGAGGAAACAATGCTGCAGAGGTAAGGCTGCACTCAAACCGAGAGCGCGTCGCGACGCCACGCGGAGCCGTCTTACGAGTCATGACCCGAACAGGTAAGGAGCTGAGGAGGAGGAAGCAGCTGTGTTTACCACCTGTGGACGGTGAGGGGGGGGAATCCCTCGTGATTTGCGCACGTGGACGCCATCCCGCAGGAACAAGGAAATGGGATTTGGACTTTTGACTAAAGGTCACAGTGGTTGGATTGAGTGAAAAAAAAAAAAAAGAAAGGCCTTTGGTCACGTGCAGATCATGTTTTTGCCTATTTGTCTTGTCTGCTAGCAAAATATCACATGAATTAGCAAAGAGATTCTGTTGAAACTTTCAGGAAGTAATCATTAGGTGGACATCTACAACTGGTTTGACTTTTGGGGGCAACCCATTCAAGATGGCCGCCACAGCTAATCAAACGAAGCAAACACAAAAACGGCTTTAACTCAGTCAACTTTAAAGATCCTGAGCTTAAGTTTGGTGTGGTAGTAACTGAGAGTTAACAAATATTAATGTTTATTTTTATTTTGGTCTCTGGAGCATGAGCCGTGTATCTGTCTTTTAGCAAAATATCTCACGAACCACTTGGCAAAATTCTATGAAACTCTCAGAAGGCAATCATTGGATGTGCATCTACAACTGATTAACTTTCAGCGGCATCCCATTTCAAGATGGCCACCACAGCCAGCTGACCATAGAAAGTACAAAAAATGATTTAACTTAGTCGATTTTTCAGACATTGAGCTAAAACTTGGTGTGGTGGTAGCAGAGGCGGATCCCCAACATATATTATATATGCAAATGAATTGAGTTAGCTCTTTGTTAAAAATTTGACAATCAACTAATTGGAGTCGACTCTGTTGGCAAAATAGCTCCTGAATCAAAGAGCCAATGTTAATGAAACTTACAGGAAATAGTTATTGGATATATATCTACAACTGATTCACTTTTGGAGTCGATCATAGTTAGGATTTTGGCCACAGCTAATTGATTTTAGTGTGTACAGAGATGGCTATAACTCAGTCAATTTTACAGCTATCAAGCCAAAATTTGACGTGGTAGTAGCTGAGAGTCATCCCCAACACTTTTTCTGAACTCAACACAAGATAATTTTAGTCTTGAACTCTTACGTGACATCAAGGAACAGCTGGTCTTTAATTGGCTTGTGTTATGAAGTTTTATCAGGAGTAGAGTTCAGCACAAAACAGCCATGGGTGACAGCAAACTTAAAGGTTGTTGTTTCCACATTGTTAACACATCAGTTGCATCTTCAGCTGCCGATTCTTCTCCGTGCTGACTTCGTGGCAAGACATGTTCAAACAGGAGCGCCAGACGACGAAGTGTCTCCTGCAGATCGTTCGCCATATTAACCGACTGTTTGAGCAAGAACTCGCTACATAAACAGGAAATTACAACACGCGTTACTTCCTCGTTTTCTGGAGTGAACTTGTAGTCAACAAGTGTGGATGAAACGTGACTAGGAATGGCCCATTTCACATTCCCCGTTTAGTCCGCTTTGATCGAACTCTAGTTCGTTTTGCCTAGAAAGTCAGGTTCGTTTGGGGAGGTGTGAACGCGCAATCGAACTCTGATGAGGAGCAAAAAAGCGAACTCTGGCCCGCCTAAAAACCTCGGTCTCAGTTCGGTTGAAGTGAACTCTGGCGCGGTTGAAATGCATATGTGAACGCAAGTGGACCGGAGGCCGCTCCAAAAGCAGGAAGTGGACTACAGCACAGGGCCTTCTGGGTAAATACAACCAAAACAAAGGCGCCTTTCTACCATTAGGGGAGAAATAGCTCGTGGTCAGACGTGGAGACAAAACAGAATTCCTAAAACCGCTCGAATTTGACGCTACTCCATTTTTGTTTACTTTTCCAGAAGGAGGAAAATGCGCTCAGTGCCTTCTTTAGAGGTTTTCGTGTCATTTCCTTCAGTAGTTCTTGGTGCGGCGCCACCACAGGCGAGGAGGGGGACAGGTCGCTTAAAGGGTTTGGCTCGATTGACTAGGTGCAATGTGAATGCAAACACCAGCAGCTGAAAATGGAAGAAATGTTGCAGTTTTGGTCCCCAATCGAACCGAGTCTACCAGGCTATGCACTCACTGTTAGCTTAGCTGAAAGTGATGGCGTGAAATTGCTTTGTCATCGTTTCGTTTTGGCATGGCAATCCAATGATAATCAGTCGGGTTCGACCGGTCGGGACGAGCCCACAGCTCGGGCTTTAGATCTGTGCGATGCGGCACCATTGTTTTCCAGGTTTTGGGCCTTGGACCACACCTTGGAATGTGCTGGGTTTATTTAGAAACGCGTCTGCCTTCAAAGTCAGACTTGTAGGCGCTCTGACTGGTTAGTTGCAGCTGCTCTGATGAAACCAAAACTCGACTGCATGGCTTCAGTGCTAAACACTGTGTCTGGAGGACACCAGTGCCAAGCACGGTGGTGGCAGCATCATGCTGCGGGGGGGTGTTTGTTTTAGCAGCAGGCACCGTGACACCAATCTGCTCAGCTGCCCCGTATGGTTTCCTTAGTGGAAAAAAAAATGCTAAAAAAGTCATCTCTAAATGCACATTATAGTTTTTGAACCACCTAAAACTAATCGTGTTTTCAAAACTATGGACATGAGGTGCGGTAATTGTCTCAGAGCTGGCTACTTGTTTTATTGTCTTCCACAAATATGGACTGAAATAGCTCTGCACTGTTCTGTACAGGGATTTTTAAATAGAACTTTATTGACTGTTATATCAGAATTTTAAGGATAAAGTCAATTTTGTGGCTTGATAAAAATTAGATTTATGAGGAGAGATGGTTCAAAATGGCTCCTTGGGTCCCCAACTGAACTAATGGTGTCCAAACTTCAAAACTTCCCATCCACAAAAAAAGTATTCTTTAAGGTTGAAAAACGATCATACTATTTGTTTTTCCATTCTAAAATCGCATATTTATCTCCTGTAACAATTCTAACAAAGTAATGTGCAATTTGGCAGTCATTTTTCAATTCAATTCAGTTTTAAGAACCGGAACTTTGTGTTTTATGACCCCAAAATGAACCTGTAAATATGCTACAGGGCCGTGAAATAATATCCAGTAGAAGAGTGGAATGTTCTAAATGTTGTGGAGCAGAAAAGCAAACAAATAATGAACAAAAGTGTCCTGTAATTTGCACATTTTAACACACTGGGACGGTTCTCCGTAGCGGAGAGTGCGGGGAGACGACGGGTCACCATGGAAACAGAGCGGGCCTCTCACACCGGATGCAGTTCGCGGCCGTCCAAGTAAAACTTCCGGGTGAAACAGGCTGCATGAAGTCAAATCTGCTCGCATATTGATTTGGACGAACTTCTTGGTCTTTCGAACGTTGCACAATGTCCCGAGGCTCCAGTGCAGGGTTTGATCGACACATCACCATCTTCTCCCCGGAAGGGAGGCTCTATCAAGTCGGTCAGTCTGCGGCTCGGTTTGAGAGATAAAAGCCGGCTCTGCCTCACCTGTGTGCTAGCGAGCTAAATGCTCTGTCATGGTTCGGTTAGCTAGGCTTTAAGCCGATACGTAACACCCGCCAAAGCGAAAATAGTCTTACCTGTAACCGTGGAAGTGTCGGTAATGATACCAGGGTTGTTATTTTGGGGCTGCTTTCCTAACGCCGGTTTGTAATAAGATAGCAAATGTAAATAGTTAGCCTGGTGTTAGCCTAGTTAGCATGTTAGCATTGCAGGAAAGCCAGCTGATTCATTGTAGGAAAAGGCAACTTGCAATGGAGTTAAATAGTTCAGCTGAGAACACTCTTTGCATTTGGCTTGCATTTTGTTTTACGCTTAAGCATTACGTTTTTTTTCCTTAGTTTCGGTTTAATTAAATGCTAAATAAACTTGAAGACTGTTTGCGCTTTGGTAACAATGACGGTTCTGTTAAAGGTGTAGGTCAGATTTATACACTTCCCCCCAAAAAAATCATATATGGGATTTTAGTTATTCTTTAGCACACAACTTTAAATGGCTCATATAAACAAACTACTGCAACACCAGTTAGGAAATTATTCTTAGAAACAGCAATAGACAAGTGTCTGTCGTGTACTATTGCCTGAAATCGGTGATTTCTCCTTGTATTCTTTGCTGTTGTCACATGAACATGTGTGCCTGATGAGCCTAATTTGATCCTCTTTTGCAGAATATGCTTTCAAGGCTATAAACCAAGGAGGGCTCACGTCGGTAGCTGTCCGGGGGAAGGACTGTGCAGTCGTCGTAACACAAAAAAAAGTGCCGGTGAGTTCGCAGACTGTTTGTAGGCGCCCTGGATCAACGCAGAATCCCCACCTCTGAGGCGTGCGTCACAGGCAACTCTGCCCTGACCTCGTCCCCGTCCCCCATATCCCTTTGAAACCGCTCTAAATCAGTGATGTTGAGGTTCTGCCACGTTCAATGTCTACTGGGCACCGCCAGTTCTTCACTAATGGCATCAGCGGCTTGCTCCTTAGATATCAACCTTCGATGATCTCTACATGCTGTAAAACACTAAACTGTTCTGGAATCTGCGTGCAGAGCCCTATAGGGGCAAAAAGAAGAAATATAGCCGTAAAACAACTCTGAAAGCTTTATCAAAGTGCCCATTATTTGTGTTTAATTGCGGTGGAACCAGAGAGATCTTCCCTCACTGATTTTCAGCTCTTAGAGTTCCCTTTAGGGGAAACAAACTCTTGTTTAAAGCAGATGTGCGTCATGTTTTCAGTGCTTCTGAACAACATCTCATGGTGTTCAGTTAGAAGCAGATTCTTCAGAAATTAGCTGTTTTTTTTGTTGTTGTTCTGGTTGGACACGTGGCACTTATTTGGCTCTAGGAATTGTGAAGTTTCTTGTTTTTTTGCAAATGACAAGCAATGACGTCCTCGTACTCTTCCGCTGTGATGTCTTTTTCACAGGATAAGCTCCTGGATGCCTCCACAGTCACCCACCTCTTCAGAATAACAGGCAATATTGGATGTGTAATGTCTGGGATGACGGGTAAGACGTTCACTGAGGCTGACGACACAGAACTACTAGCAAGGCCACCTGATTTTTAGAACCTGATCAACCCCAACATATTTTGACACCATTAGATAGATCTTTTAAAGACAAATCCAAACACCAATTGAATTTTTACATACAGATGAGGAATGGGTTAGGAGTGTGCAGGTGGCTTTGCTAGAACTACAACTTACAGACGTGTAGTTTGGACGTTTTTAAATGTTACAAGACAGCTTTTTTATCAGAATGCCAAGATGTGTTTTTTAAAAAAAAAGTTCCAAAAATAGCTGCATGTTTTTAATTGTTGCTCGGTAAAATGAAACTCAGCTTTAGCAGACATTTAACTGAAACAGTATGAGTAATAACTGGAAGCCTAGCAGTCCTTGAAGGAATGCATATCGCCCGCCGGCTTTCAGCCCAGCTTTACATTAGGAGCATGTTATGATAAAGGAACGTTCAGCGCAATCTGGTGCAGTGACTCTCCACTACTATCACGTCAAACTGTACCTCCATATCTGTGAAAACCTATAGAGTTACGGCCATTTTTAATTTTGGTTTGCTAAGGTCACTTACTGTATCTATGGCGGCTATCTTGAATCAGCTTGATTGTAAAAGTGATGAAGCTGTAGATGTTCATTTAGTGAATACTTCCTTGGGGTTACACTAAAATCCATCCACTGGTTTACATTTTTTCATATTTTGCTACCACAACACACGGGCAAAAACATCACCACCCCGTTGGTTTTTGGTGAAAGTATTACAGTAGTATATATAGGTGGAGTTTTAAACAGTAAATATACCTAGAAAAATACTTCCAAACACAGGACACCGACGTAACGCAGAACGATAATGTTTTTGTCTGTCGTGTTAGCGGAATATCTCATTAAGCAGCGGACAGATTTATCAGAAGCTCTCAGGAAGTAATGACTGGATGTTTGTCTCTGAGTGGAGCGGAGGGGCCTTATCGTTTGGCTTGTTCCGCCTTTATGAAGCGTTTAAAGAGCTCTCTTATTGTTTTTTTTTTTATTTAGTTTTTCCCGAAGCAGTTATTGTTGTCGGGTCGTCGTTCGCCCAAAGAACAGCTTTCTGTTTGTTCACAAATCAAGTCTGTCCTTTTGTCTCCCGTCACGTCACGTCCCCTCCGACAGCTGACAGCAGGTCTCAGGTCCAACGAGCTCGCTACGAGGCCGCAAACTGGCAGTACAAGTACGGCTACGAGATCCCCGTGGACATGCTGTGTAAGAGAATCGCGGACATTTCGCAAGTGTACACGCAGAACGCCGAGATGAGACCGCTGGGCTGCTGTGAGTACAATCGAGACGTTTCCAGGGAAGGGGAGGGGATTCTCTGAGCGCTAAAGGGAAAAGTCACCCGCCCCGGCCTCCCCTCTGAACCCGCAGGTATGATCGTGATCGGCGTAGACGAGGAGCTCGGCCCGCAGGTGTACAAATGCGACCCGGCGGGCTATTACTGCGGCTTCAAGGCCACGGCCGCCGGCGTGAAGCAGACAGAAGCCACCAGCTTCCTGGAGAAGAAAGTAAAAAAGAAACTGGACTGGACCTTCGAACAGACCATTGAGGTAAACGAAAAAAAAACCCCAACTTGTTCCGAAGCAGCAGATGTTGATAAGAAAAGAACACGAGGGTGAAAAATAACCTGCATGACTGACGGCGGTTTCCAGCGCTCCTTTATCTCATTTTTAGATCAATACTCTTCCCTTACTTGATGTAAAACATAGAAATCTTACCTGGTATTTTAACAATTTCCTCTTTTTTTTTTTTAAACCCCAGACGGCCATTTCCTGCCTGTCAACCGTCCTCTCGATTGACTTCAAGCCCTCTGAGCTGGAGGTGGGCGTTGTCACGACGCAGGAGCCCAAGTTCAGGTGAAACAGATCATCACCCGTCAGCGCCGTTCTCACAGATCAGCTGACAGCTCCTAAAAGTGGCCGTTAGAGCGGGAAGAACGTCACTCCTGATGAAATGAGAGCAGCATATCAACCAAGTTTCTAGTAATTCATGAGATATTTTGCTAAAACACACACACACAGACACGTTCTGTGATCTCTCTACAAGGAGAGACAAGTTTGGTCTCGCACGTGTGTTTACGAACGCACGTCTGCGTTTACATGGCCGCTTACGGTTCAGAGATGAAACATTTAAAGCTGCAGACATTTTTGTCCAGAATCTTGACGTTTAATTTACTTTTCAGGCAGCCTTGGTTTCATTAACATCTTTGGTTTTATATCAGATTCATTTAGAGTGTTGTTGTTTTTTTTTGTTTTTTTTAATTAAAGTCGTCCCAGGCTGCATAAAAACAGCCCTAAAGGCCACTTCTGGCCCTCGGGCCATATGTTGGTTACGTTGGACGTTAAAAGCAGAGTTCAGTTCTTTCCAAGTGGACTTTGCGGAAAGGTTACGAGCAGCTAATGTGTAACTGTTCTAGATGGATGGACTTGGGAAATTCCTTTTTGCAGCAGCTGATGAGAGAAATGGAAGAACAGATTGAAAAGGATGCAATTAAACGGTGCAGAAACACGAACCGAACTGTAAAACAGGCAACATTTGTTGAAGTTAATGGGTAGTTTGAGCAGAGGGGAGACTAAAGTGGATTGTTGCCATCTTTAAACAACTCTACGGCTACGTTCACACCACAGGTTTTAATTCTCAATTCTATTTTTTGGCTCAAATCTGTTTTTTGGGGGGGTTTTTTGCGTTCCATTTTAAATGCGACCTCCATCAGACTCCAGTTCCCTGAAATGAGCCGCACAAGCAGAAGAAGACATGATGTCACAGTCCATACGCTGAGTTTACAGAAGTAAATATTGAAGAGTTTTGTCAATAGTTGGTTCCCTATCCGACTCGTAAAACACAAATGGTGTGAAAGGAACGCTACGTGGCCCAGACTATCCCCCTTCAAAGAACTGCATATCGCCCGCATCCTTAAAAATCCGTGCCGTAAGATGGCAGCGATCCACTTCGCTCGCGTCCCTAAATGGGACTCCGCCGTCCGGTCAGATCTGTCCAAACCGAGGTTGTTTAAAAAGAGCCGTCTCCAGCAGGTGAGATATTAACCGCTCATAACTTTCCTCCCCCCGGTTTCCGTGTGGACTCGTCGCGGCCGCAGTCGGGACTAAACCGGCTATTTTCCCAAGGAATGCCGGAATTCTCTCACCCTCTCCTCTCTCCTTTGGGTCCGCAGGATTCTGACAGAGACTGAAGTAGACGCCCACCTCATGTCCCTGGCGGAGCGGGACTGAGCGAGCAGAGAGACACCCCCCCACACACACACACACACACACACAGCCCGCCACCACCGCCTGCCGCCTGTTTGTATGAGATTGACTCTAGAGCATGTAGGGGTTTGGAGTTTTCCAGACTGTGGCTGGCGTTACTCTTTGTTTGCTGTACATTTACCTCCCCCGCTCCTCCCCCACCTCCCCTCCAACCACCGTTTCATTCAACAATAAAGTTTTTTGGAGTAAAATAACCCTTCATTGTTTTCTTTTAAATATTTTTAAGGATATTTATCTGTGTGAACACCTCGTAATGCCTCTGCTCTAGCAGCTCAGTTTGGTGTGCAGATCTCTCCCCCCCTCCCTCCCTCGAGCTTCCTGTCGTGCCCCTGAACACATGACCTGCCAGCAAGGAGCTAATTTGACTACCCGCCGAGCTGATCTGACCTCGTTTTCTCTCCGTCTGCATGTCAGAAATAGACAACCGGAAATCTCCAACACGAACAAGTTTTTTTTGTTTTGGCGGGGGGGGTTCGTTCTATCTTTTAACAGTCCTGAGGCTGACACACGGGGGGGCAGTTTTAGTCAATGAGCAGTGTCTTTGTTTTGATCAGAAACTACGTGAGCAGGTCAGTCATTTGAAGCTTTCCAACTAATTTCACAAGTCTCTCAGAATTGGACAAAATTCTCCTAATAAGGGCATCTTGTCCCAGATGAAGCAATTATTTCTTTTGAACATGTCTGTTTCCATGTTAAGAGTCTTGTGGGGGGTTTTTGTGTTCTGTTCAGGTTTACTTCATGCAGGGAAACTGACATTTGTGGTTTCTCTGTGAAAGGAAAAAAAAAAAAAATTCCTGCCTTTCTGTCTGGAGGGAAGTCTTGTACTTCCCAGACTGTTTCCTGGTTAGCGTGATTCAGCAGCTGAGCTTTTATAGCCACATTCAGTACAAACGTTTCCTCCCTGGCGCATCGATCTTTACAGCGCGCCAACTTCCTCCTTTTTGTGCCGCCCAGGGACTTTCGGCGCGGTGAGTCAGAGACCTGCTGACCTCGCCCAGCAGCGGAGGAAATCCCATAGTGTTCCAAGAGGGGCTGAGCGTCGGCTTTTTTTGGAGTCTTTTCACAAGGGCGATGACTGTGCCCCCTCGCTAGGCTGAGTAAGATGTGACGCTCGGTTTAGAGTTGTGGAAAGGCCAGAGAACAGTCACCGTTTTACAGGGAGGGAAATTCAACTTTTACCTCAGGTTATTAAAACAGGGAGGAAACAGAAACAAGCCAGTTTTAGTTCATAGATCTGGTTTTATTCTGAACTTATTGGTAATAGTGTTTAAAGTCACACCAAGTACAAAAATAATCTCTGTATTTACAATATAATACACATGTCAGGTATATACACATTAGCATGTACATTTCTACAGATGCGGGACGACCGTACGGAGGTCTCGCCGTCGTGTGGTCTTTATCACAGTAATCTTGACCACACGTGACCAGGTTGGACGCAGTCTTCATTCTGGGTCGCAAGCCCAGGGCCAGCACCCGTGGGTCTGCGCGACGAGGGGGGGGGCTTTGTCCCTCCCGTCAGGGTTGAGAGCCGTGTCTCGGCAAACCCCGGTAGCAGCTCGATACCAGCAGAGGTTCCGCTTCTTTACTTCCCGAACTTTATGTCGTCATAAACCTGGAGATGAGAGAGACATTTGTTTAGGATGGGGAGTGGCACAAGTTTTTTTTTCCCCCCCCCCGATTTTTATTTCTGGGGGAAACCGAAGCGGCAGTGGTGGCTGCTTACTGACCTCGTCCTCCGACAGGCCCTCCATGTCGCTGTCGTCCGACTCGCTGTCGGGCATGTCGCGCAGCTCCTGCGCCGTGCGGTCGTACAGCTGCGAGCGGATCTCGTTGTTGTGGCGCCCGAACGTGAGGTGGTACGGCGTGAAGCCGCCGTAGTTCAGGCAATTGACGTTGGCGCCCAGGTCGAGGAGCCGGCGGACCAGCGTGGGGTTCTGGAGGTCCACGGCCAGGTGGAGCGCCGTCCGGCCACTGCAGGGTTCCTACGGGGAGATAATCCAGTTGGTTAAACTCATAAATGAGACTAAATGAGGAGGAGGTTATGTCTCCTTAAATGAGAAAGTTGGTCTCTTTGTGTTGAGGACACCTACCTGTGCGTTGATGTCTGCACCCAGCCAAACCAGACTTTCCACCAAAGAAATATAACCGTTGATAGACGCCAAGTGGAGACAGTTGTGTCCTGGGAGGAGAAATTATGCAAAACTTAGTTATAACTCTGATATAGAAGCCACTCGAGCTATGGATGCAAAGAGTTCATCTTCAGAGGGGGATGCCATAACTCCCATACTCACCACTGTAGTTGTAGGCAGACAGGACGGCAGTGAGGTGGCGCTGACAGTTCTGGGTGATGACGCCGAAGCAGGCGAGGGAGCCTCGCTTGCAGGCGATGTGGAGAGGCGTGTTGCCGCTGTTGTCAACCAGCAGCGGGTCTGCGCCGGCCTTCAGGAGCCGGTCCAGCAACTGGGGCTGCTCGGTGATCACCGCCAGGTGGAGGGCAGTCTGCAGAGGGAGGGAGGAAAGACATGCCGGTTACACCCCGTCGAGACTTTCGGGGAAATTTATGAGACTTGGTTTCAAGTGTGATGTTGATAGTCACCTGTCTTTGGTGGTTCTGGATGTTGAGGAAGGAGTGATTGTGGGAAAGTTTGACCATCTGCTGGGCATGTTCGGTGGCCTCATGGATGATGGCCAAGTGGAGCAGCCTGTTTAATAAAACAAAAAGGAGGGGGTAGAGGGGAAAAAGAGGTTAGGTAAAATAGCTGCTTTTAAAAAAGAAACTACACACAGAGGAAGTGGGCTCAGTCAGATCAGAGAGAACAAAAGCCCGAGCAGTGGAGCGTTTCGCAAGAGTGGAGTTTTGTCAGGTTATTTCCACCAGTTGTGGCTTGACACATCTGATGCTTTATCAGTTACTGGCAGCGCGCCAGGGACTTTCCTGGATGCGCAGAGCGGACTTTAGCTCCGCCCAGACTGCGCGCGCACACACATAGCTGCACGCGCACACTTCGAAGAAAAACTTATCGTTTCTGTGCAACTTTGTTTTTCTAGTGTTTCCGTGCGCAGTTTTGCAGCTTTAATTGTTATTTTTTCTCTTTTTTAGCTTGTTAAATCTATGTGCTGCACTAATGCGCATGCGCACATATGTGGCGCAAGAGGAAAAAAAAGAAAAAGAAAAAAAACAATTTCAGACTCTGCTCCAGCTCGCACGCACAGAAGAAGAAAAGACCGAATTTGCAGCTAAAGTGATAAAAAAAATATACAAATGAAAACGCATAAATTCCACTTACGTATCTCCGTCCTCGGTGACCGCGGCTCTCCACGGCTCGTACTCCTCGGAGCCAGGTTCTGTGGGGTTAACGGTCATGTCCTCAAAGACCTTGGACAGGTCGTCCTCCTCTTTCAGCGAGTCCACGCCGCTGTCCAGGCGGTCCTCGCAGGGCAACCCTTTCCCGTGCTTGGCCTCCATGTTGTCCAGGTTATAATCCATAGGTCCGCGGTTGGCCGTTCTGTGGATGTCCATGTTGACTTGTGTCGACAGTGTTACCTCCGAAGGGTCAGGGCAGAGTTGTGCCGCAGCTGGGAGGCGCTCGGCCTTATATACGCCTGTGGGCGGGGCCTAAGCGGGGATTTCCAATTGAACAGAAAACAACCAGGGAAATCACACAGGCTGTGTGATTTTGAGAGAAAAATCCCCCCCACACTCCACAGCTTAGACTCAGAATGAAAACCTGTAATTTCCTATTAGACACCTATTCCCCCCCNCCCCCTTTTTTTTTTTCACCTGTGATGTGTGCTGCTCGGGAGGACGCATGTCACCAGTGATTTCAATGAATGAGACACTATGGGCATGAATGAAAGGCAGCCCCTGAACGCTTCACGAAGAATTCCCTTCTTGCTTTTGGGGAAATTATCCTCGAGGCGGCTGACCAAAACGCAGTGCTGCGCATTTTCCTTTCTGTCTCCTTTAAAAGACGCTTAAAAAAAGAAAGAAAGAAGTTTCCAGCTTTTCAAAATTTACTCTTGACAGTCTTGGGGAAATATTCTGAAAAGTTAGTATCTTACCTGTTGTAGATGGTTTCCGCTTGACGGGACTGATGAGCTAAAGGCTAGTTTGAATGCAGCCAAGACCAAAGGGGGATTGCCTTGAAACAACGATTTCAATCTGTGAATAGTTTAAAATGTTTACATTTTTTTTTTTAAAAATGTTTGTTTGCAAGCAATAACAGCATTAGGAGCTAGCTGACATTTTGTCAGGAATATTTCTGTCAAGCTAAGCATGTAACGTGGAAGAGATGATTTAAATAACGACGTTTGCATGAGCCACTGTGAAGTTCTTGCGACTGAAGCTATTCCAAGAGGGTAAAATTTGGGGTTTTGGAGGTGGTCGTGACTGGATCGATGAGCTAATAATGGCTTCTACTCGTAAACGCTAACAGATCGCCCGTCAGTAAGTGGGCGTTATTAGTGTGTAATGGATTGTTCCAGCTCAAATAGCAGAGCGCGCTTCTGTTTTCTGTTTCATGTGAATGTAGTTTCCACTCAAAGCTACAACCATGCGTGAGTCTTATAAGAAGCACGCAAGGTTTTCATAAGCTTTGTATATTTCTATATGCATAACTTGCAGGAAAATTGGATTTATTTATATTATGCAATCTCAGCTTGCAGTTGCGTGTTAGTAATGCCTTTTATTGCTTACCGTCTTCCCCTAAAGCATATGTGTGTTCCGTTATGGCAAGTTCTGCAAAGTGCATGGTACCCGTGAGTCAATATTAGACATTTTTCTACAGTTGCAGAAGGACGTATTAGGACAAAAAGTCCCAATATATGTGTGTGTGTGTCTGCGTGTTTTAGTCACATACACAGCTCTTAACATTCACATGTGTCAAAATAGTGCAGAAAACGTCCAGAAATTTTCAATCCGGCACACCGAGGGAACAGACAGAGGAAGGGGTCAGGATTTCCACACTTCTCGTAACGTCTGTTTATTCCACAGAGCTCTGCAGCCAGCGAGCGAGCTCCGTGCAGAAGGAAGGAGGAGGAAATATTCTAAAGTTTCCCCATTAAGGTAAAACAGCATGTTCCACAATGCAGGAATTGCCCATGTAATGTTTGCACCTGCTGGAAGTTATTTCAGCTCTTTGTAAGATTGTACCTGCTGCAGATGGAGCCCCAGTTTGGAGAAATGGAGTTTAATTTTGCAGCGGATTGATGAGCTAACGGCTAACGAGGTTGAGACTGAACTGGACTACTGCCATCTTAAAACAACTCAAGTCTCAGCAGTTTCACAGCTCAAACGCTATTTTATGAACCTTTACATCGCCGTGAGTTCTGCATTGCATGATTACTCCTGCAGAAACGAGTACATCAGTGTCGAAGGTGGCCCCAGGCTGCATCACACGCAGGAGCTAGCTAGCTGCTACTTGTGCTCGCACATAACCACAGAGTTCTGCGTAAATGGCCGTGTATTGTGAAACTGACCGCAAAGTAAATGTTTAGAAAACAGCGTTTGCACGAACTGCTCTGAAACTTTAGAGATTGTAGTCAGTTTAAAACATGAAGCCTTGACCCCATTCCAGCTAGCCATTAGCTTGTGGATCCGGTCAGAGTTGAGCTCTCTGAGTCACAACATAGGGCTCTCTAGTCAGCCATTTTGTAACACTGTTTGGAATTTTAACTATCTTTTTTCATCCACTATCTTGTGCTCTCATCACAAGGTTCAGGAATCGTAGTGTACAGGACTTGTACGCTACGTTTGTAATGCATTGCGGCCTGAGTCGACCCAGCAGCTAATCGAGGCTAATGCTAACGTCTCAAAGCTGCATGTAATTATCTATACTCCTCTAATGTAAAGCGTCTCCTCCTGTTTCTGAGCTACAGGGCTTATCAAATTCTGAGAAAAGTGTGAACTGAAACTATTTAAACCATTTAAGCCTAGATATGAATCATGTTTAAGGTATTTTGTACTAAACCGCACTGTAAAGCGAGCCGTATTTGAACCATTACAATGCCGTGCTTTCTGTACAGAAAGCTTTTGCAGGTGACGTTTATTCATATTTTAATCTGTTGAAACCTTTCATACAGTAACAGCTGAAGTCCGTCATTATGTAAATAAATTCTCAGCCAAAAACCAGTGAAATTAGGTTCTTCATCGGTCTATTTAGTCTACGATACAGTGACTTTGATGTAGCAGAGTGAATGAGTGAGTGAACGTTTCATTTTCAGCCCATTTTTTCAAACCCAAGTTGTTCAACAAGCTATCTCCAACAGGTAAGATATTAACTGTTCATAACCTTTCCACAGAACCCTACTTCAAAGGACCTGAACTGTCCTTTTCAATCTCTTCTTGGATGTGCGATTTTTATATAAAGTCCAGTTTGGATCCTGGAAATTTTTGATCACTTTTGATTCCTCGAAAACCCTTTACTTCTCTTTTCGCCCCCATCATGAGCTTCCTCCGTAACAGCAGCATTCACGCCATAGTTTTCCCCTTTCTTGGAATTTCCTGTGCGCTTCTTTCTTCTGCGAACCTTGCGCCGTTTTAGCCGGTAATGTATCAAAACGTTCAGCTCATTCGGGAGGTGGGTGCTATGACTTTTGGCTTTTGTAACTTTTAGACTTTTCAAAACATTTAACTTTATTTATTCATTTTTTTAAAAGCCACACGTTGATCCTTCAGAAAAATTGTTCTCTTTGTAATCTGCTTCTATAAATGCTCCTTTTAGCTACCTTTCTGCTCCTTTTAGCTTTTAGCCAGATTTTGCTACAATTAGCTTATAGCTAGCCTTTTGTATTTTAAGCTTCTAGCTAATATTTAGTTACTTTGAGCTAGTATGTTGCTACTTTTCTTTTTTAGTCAGTATTTTAACTTTAAAATTGTACTTTTCCCCTTGTTGCTCTGCTTCTTTTAGCTTTGCCAACTCAGTTTCAGCTTCTTCTTCTTCTGCTAAGTCATCAAGCAGAAGAAGTTCTGGGGTTTTTTATGTTTTGTTTGTTTGTTTTTGTCCTAATGGGGGGGTAAGGGAACACCTTGCTGTTGCACAACTTGTTCTCGGAGTGCGTGAGAGACCTACCTGTCTGGGCTGCTCTGACGTTTGAGCTTGAAACCCCAGGATTGCTTTTGTTTACATTCGGAAAGGTGAGGCGTAAACATGGCAACGGTTGCCATGGGGAAGCGTAGAAGCCGCGCCGCACAGGCCTGAACGTACGCACGCGGACACGCCCCAGCCGAGCTGCGGCGTGACATCAGATCAACATCCCTTTGTCGCGCGCGTGCGCCGTCCTCCCTGTCTCTGCCGAATTCCAGACATTCCTTTGCCTCTGCCAAGTTTTATAACAAGGAATCTGGGACATTCTGTTCTTGCAGCTCAGTGGCTTTTTTTTTTTTTTTTTTTCTTTTCCCTCCCGTTGCTAAGGTTGCCTTCTTCGGTGTTTATATAGTCAGACAACCACCCCACATGGGAAATACTGGAACTTCCACCTTTCTGCATTTTCAAGTAATCTTGTCACCGCTCGCCCTGTTGTAACCCCAGGGTTGCTATGGATACCAGCTGCTGAGAGCGTTTCATGTTGCGCATCGCCCTCTGTCTGTGTGTTGGTACAGCCCGACTCGTCTGAGTCAGTAAAGTCCCTCTGGGTTCATCACGCCCTGCCGGTTTGGTGCCAGCTGCAGTCAGCTGAGAGAGTTCGGGTCGGGAAAGTTCCCCCGTTCCCCGTTTTTCTCCAGCGCGTCCAGACCGGCCTCAACTGGACACGGAAGGTAAGGTTAAAAAGTAGCACTGCAAAAAAAAAAAAAAATCTTCCAGCCCTCAATAATGATCATGTGCCTCGAGTTATTTTGAGCTGGCTGAAATTTTTTGGTCAGAAACACTTTAAAGATTATAAATAGCTCGTTGAAGAACGCCAGTTTGGGGAAATTCAACTCAGTTTGTTTATATAGCGCCAAGTCACAACAAAAGTCGTCTGAGAGCGCAGTGCAGAAACCTTCACATGCTTTATAGAAGTCAGTTAGTAAAAGTTCTCCTTTGTCGCAGTCTCCCAACCTGAGCAGCATGTTGGTGACAGTGGGAAGGAATGACTCCCTTTGAACAGGAAGAAGAACCAGGACCCGAACGGGAGACCATGTGCTTCGATCGGCTGGGGTTTGAGAGGACAGGAAAGAGACACAGACAAACAGAATGACTGGTCCAGGTGGAGTTTCTATATAAAGAAAGACAAAGAAAAACATGTTAATTATAGAAGTAATTACAGTAGAGCAAGTAAGGACAGCAGCAGAGTGAGGAAATGTGGTCAGTTTGTCCTCCAGCAGTCTAAGCCTATAGCAGCCGAAGGATAGTTCTGCTGCTATAGGATAGGATATCCTCTAAAGGATAGTTCAGGAAACCCAAACCAACCCTAACTATAGGATTTATCAAAAAGGAAAGTCTTAAGCCGAGTCTTAAAGTAGACAGGGTGTCAGCCTCACAGACAGAAACAGGAAGTTGCTTCCACCAGAACTGAAAGCTCTGCCTCCTGTTCTACTTTTAGAAACTCTAGGAACCACAAGTAAACCTGCAGTCTGAGAGCGAAGTGCTCTGTTAGGAAAATATGGAACGATAAGATCTTTAACATAAGATGGAGCTTGGTTGTTGAGAGCTTTGTATGTTAGAAGGAAAATTTTAATTTTTCTTCTGAATTTGAGAGGAAGAGAAACTAAAACTGGAGAAATATTAGAGCTCTGGCAGCAGCATTTTGGATCAACTGAAGACTTTTTAAGGAGTTTTTTGGACACCCAGATAATAAAGAATTACAATAGTCCAGCCTAGACGTGATAAAAGCATGGAGCAGTTTTTCTGCATCATTTTGAGACAAGATGTTTCTAATTTTAATGATGTTATGTAGATGGAGGAGAGAGGTCCTGGTAACATTTTTAATGTGCGGGTTAAAAGACACATCCTGATCAGAAATAACAGGAAGGTTCTTTATATCAGAACTGGAGGCCACACAAAAGCCTTCCAGTGGAAGGGAGAGGATGCAGAGTTTGTTCACGTTTAAAAAACGCTACCTCTGTCTGAGTTTAAAAGCTGAAAATTTAGAGTCATCCAGGTTTTTTTTATGTCTTTAAGACATGCTGTAGCGACTATCAAATTGCTACATTTTTTGTTGCTTCTGGGTGCGGAGAATCCAGGTCCTGACGCGCTCCAAAGAGTAATATCCAGACTGGGAGATTCATTTGGGGAGTCTCCCATTTATTTAATACATATTGAGCAGTGATTGAAAATTCAACATCCAAGGTGGCGGTCTATGGCAGCTTGTGAAAGAAAGGCAATGTTGTAGAAAATCCAGCACATAAGAGAGAGCGGTAAAAAACCGTATGACCCCCCCCACACCTACCGCTGCCCATTCACCTTGACACCTATATAGATTTCCCACACACCGCCCCATGTGGTAGAGCAAAATATAGGTCGGAGTGTCAATTCACATATAACCCAAACTATGCCCAAACACCAGAAAACAAAAATGTCTCCTATACATGCCTAGTAATCTAAGTAACTGACTGGATTCATTGGGTTTTATGGATAAATATAACTCAGTATCCTCAGTGAATAAATGAAAATGGTGATTCCCTGCGAAAATAAATATATTTAAATATATAGGAAATGGGTTCTTCTGTCATTTCAGTCAAACACGATGATGCTGTCATAGTTGGCGAGAGGTGAGGTGCCCCACTGTACAGAGACCCCAACCGTGCACGTGCACATGCGCACACAGCTTAATATAAACTCACCGGTCAACCTGACGTACATGTTTTTGGACAGAGGGAAGAGCATCTGGTAAAAACCCAACAGAGACCCCAGCTGGGATTTACTAACCTTTATATCATAGAGGCCCTAAAGGTAAAAAAAACTATTTAAAAGTCACTTACAAAACTCTAGGCAGTTCTTATGTTCATCAACCCACTTTGTGGCATTGCCCAACGTTAAATTGCTTTTCTTGCGTAACAAAAGCTCCCGCGTGCCTGTCTTTGTGTCTTTTCAGCAAAATATCACACGAACGGGTGGATTTTATAGGAACTCTCAGCAAGTAATCATTAGACGTACATCAGCAGCTGATTAAGTTGATTCCAAATAGCTGCCACAGCAAACTGACCTCGACCAACGCAACAAACGCCTCTGACACGGTCGATCTTTGCAGCTACTGAGCTAAAGTTTGTCATGGTAGTAGCTGAGAGTCACCATCGACGTATACTCTGAGCATCAACAGATCGCATGAGACCTCGCAGCGCTGTATGAGGTTGCGCACAACGTTCGTTCGACGGAAACGGCTCTAACCCTGGCGTGAAAAGTGCTCGGCGCAGAGCAGGCCTTTCATGTTCTTTTTGTACTGACTGAAGTTCGAGTAGTGGTACTCAGGAAGGTGGGTGCGTGGTGCGATTGCGGGGGTTGGAGACAAAGTTTAATACTGAAATTGCTTGATTACATCATGGTTATGTTGTGAAACTGAAACGCTCGCAATATCTGGGGAGCATCTGGTGTTGTCACTTCAAGGAACACGGTGACATTTGTGAATTAAGTGAAACGCTCTCCTTCTGGGTTCCAAACCGGCGAGACTGCAAACACTGAGCTAAGGTTTGCTGTGGTAGTAGCTGAGCCTCAACCCTGAAACATGCTCTGAGCGCTTGGAGATCGTTTTGAAAACCGTGGCAGAAAGAAATCCCTTCAATCCTTCAAAGAAATCAATTTTTTTTTTATATATTTAGAGGCTAAAGATGTGTACAGTATCCTTTTATATCATCCTGGGGTTCATTTCTTTTCAACAGCTGACTTCTTCAACATAAACCTAAAGCATGCTTGTAGCTTAAAATCTAATGATTTCTTCCAAAGTGAGTTTACTGTAATTTAATATCCCAGTGGTACTATATTTAGTGTTTGGACACTGGAGGAGACAGAGTTACAGCTAGGAGGAAACTGGGACAACAGGACATCAGACACCTTACTTTGCACTCCTGTCCCACTTTTCTTCCTTCTCGCTTTGTTCTGGATCATTGTCTCGTCGCTTCTCTTCAACAACAAACAAACTGCATATATATATATAAATTATTATTAATTCTACATCAGGCTCTCTATACCAAAACCAGGCTTGCAAAACAATTTGACAGTGTCCATAAGAGAAACCCAGACCTCCCTCTTCCCAGAGACACTTTCCAGCTCCTCCTGGGGGATCCCAAGGCATTCCCAGGCCAGAGAGGATACATAATCCCTCCAGCGAATCCTGGGTCTTCCCCGAGGTCTCTTCCCAGTTGGACAGGTCCGCAAAACCTCCAAAGGGAGGCATCCAGGAGGCATCCTAATCAGATGCCTGATCCACCCTACGAAGGAAGCTCATTTCAGCCGCTTGGATCCAGGATCTCATTCCAGCCATGATCCAAACCTCATGACCAGGGTTCTGCAACCTTTACTACCAAAAAAAAACATTTCTGCATTTGTGCTATAAGCATAAACCAATAAGTTTTTAATCATAGTTAAGCTTTTTTTTTATTAATGATTACTACAATGACTTTCAGTGGCTCGTAATATAATACTGTATGATATGTGTACAAAACTGGACTGTTCTTTCCCCGTCAGTAGCTTTCTATTAAAGTGTTAAAATGTTTAAGTTTTTACTGAAACGTTTGTATCCTTGTGTCCTTTTTTTATTACTTTTTTACAGGAGTTTTATTCACATATTTGCATAAAACTGGACAGAAATCGTCCTTTTAGTATTGTAAATACAAATTTATTTAAATTCATCTCTGCCTTAGTTTTGGTCAGAGAGTCCCGCTGAAGGGGGACTAAAGAGCCACATGTGGCCCCAGGGCTGCAGGTTGCAGACCCCCTGCTTATGACCGCAGGTGAAGCTCGGAACGTAGACGAACCGGTAAATCGAGAGTTTTGCCTTTCCGCTCAACTCTTTCTTCACCACGACCGACAGAAGCAAGGTCCTCGTTACTGCGGAGGAGGACCGGCTCCATCCTCCCGTCACTCGTGAACAAGACTCCCAGAGTCTTGGACTCCTTCGCGTGGAGGAGGAGACTCACTTACTCAGACACATCAGCCGAAATGTCTCTTCCAAAGCAAAGGATGAGCCCAAATTCATTCCTGGACATGAACACTGTTAACCGTTCATGAGCCTCGACTGTCACCATGCTCAGATGGCTTCACCTTCCCAGATATGCACACGTCGTTCATGACTAGTTTCCCCTCTGCTGCAGAAGGAAGCTTTCACTCCATTTTACAGTAATCACTGATAGCCAGCCCAAAGCAGCGCAAGGTGTCTGCGTGGGCCCCGTGACACAGCAGTTGAACTCCTCCAGTTTACACAAACCACATCCATCTCATGTGTTTTTCGCTCTGCGCGACGAAGGAGTATTTACTATGTCAGGTTCACGCGTGTTTGACTTCCACGGCGCGCATTGGAGAGCTGTGGAAACGATCGTCGGCCAGAGAGACGGCGCCCGAATTACACGGCGTGGAAAAGTTGTCCCGTGTGGATCGGGTCGCATCAGATCGTCACTTTGAGGCTTTTTGTTTTGTTTTCTTCTGTGTGCAGAAGAAGGGTCCGTGCGACCCCCTTTCCAGTAATTTCACTCCCGTCACGTGGAGACGCCGGGCGTGCGTACCGACTGAAACCGTTTCTCTGGCCCGTTTCCTTTAGCTGCGATCCGGAGGCTTCTCGCTTCCTACTTTTTGTTGTGCTGCAGCTTCTGAAAAAAGAAAGAAAAAAAAAAGACGTCGTACAAGACATCTGAGGCTTGTCGAACCGATTGCTGCTTTCATAACGAGGTGCAGAAAAAAAGAAAAAAGAAGAAAAAAAAACTGAGATTGTCCCCATTGATGCATTGGTTTCACGCTGAATGTGCAAATGCATACTTTTTCGGGGAAGCGTGGGAGTTATTCGGAGAAGGGGTAATACCTCTGTTTCCATCTTCAGGCATTCCCACGTTTGTCATGAACACAATGTACACACACACACACACGCGCGTAGACTAAGAGATCTCACTGCTTTACTCTGGCATCCAACAGTGTTGCCATACAGGAACCTCTACTGAAGCCCACCGTTGTTCAGACTGACTTCTGCGTGTGTGTGTGATATGTGGCCCGCACGGCGCCGCCATTACCGCCACGCATCTGTGACTGAAACTGAAACAACTCGTCGAGGGGTGAATATGTAAAAATGTTCAATGTTATGCAAATGTTTAATTGCAATAAGCCTTAGCAGGATTTCCAGTGAGCCAAAAAGGCTGCAAAGCCACATCCTGAGGAGGCACATCAATAACAAAATCTGACACGAGTCACTGGACCTTTTACATATTTGTATTCTTTTGCGTCACTGAATAATTCTTAAAAAGTCAACTACTTGAGGGGAATCGTGTCAAAAAGAACACATGTTAATATATATATATATCAGTAACGTGCGGTGAGGTTCATGGTTGGTGAGGCACTGAGAGTCAGATTTACAAATATATAAATCCAAAAGGGTAGCTTATTCAATTGGCTACTGGTTATTTCATATCTCATCAGCGTTCTTCACACACACACACACACTCTCTCTCTCTCTC
>NC_051448.1:18364149-18398917 GCF_001649575.2 Kryptolebias marmoratus | reverse complement strand
AGGAAATATGCAATTTCAGCGATTTTGACTATAAAAATGCAATTTGGACCATAAAAATGTTCGAAAATTACTCATACATAAAGATCAGTGGACAAATATTAATAATCATTTTATGTTATGATTTTTTTTTTCTTGTCATGATGACAGGGGAGGCTCTGCCTCACCTGCCTCCCCTGACCGCACGTCCCTGATATATATATTCACAACATTACTGAAAATATGCAAAATGTCACTCGGAAGCTGATCTGTTTCTTGTGCCAAATTTATTAAAGTGCAACATTCCTGCAAAAGACACGGTTTGTTTTGCTGCAGTTTGGTCGCAAAGTGTCTTAAATATGTCTCATTTTCATCACGATTTATTCTCTTTTTTTTTTTGGTCTCCAAATAGTCACAATTTGGTTTTATACGCAGGTCGCCAAAAGAGTTCCGGACGCTCTCTACGACTCTGTGACAACTTGAGAGTAAATTCGTTGTAAAGGCTTTTCAAACTTGTCCAAAAGTCAAGCAAGAAAGACGGCAGGCATCTGTGACTCATGCAAGGTAGTCGAGAACCCTATTATATTTAAATATTTCAAGAGGTTTAAAAAAAAAAACTACCTCACAAAAGCCGTTCACATTTTGTCGCCAGTGCCTATAAAAAGTTTTCACCACCTTGGGTGTTTTATGCTTTTGTTGCTGCCATTAATCCATTACGGTCAATATAAATTGGCCTTTTTTTGACAAAGAATATTAAAAGATAAACTTGTGAATTCAAATTTCGACAGAGTAATACTAATTAAATGAAAATGTCAATGTCAATTTTATTTATATTGCACATTTAAAACAAAAGTAGTTGACCAAAGTGCTTCACAATTTAGGCCAACCATCAAACATAGAACAAGATTAAAACAAAATAAATCAAAACACAGAAATATAAACAGTAAACGGAAAAAAAAATGTCATGTAAAATAAGGGGTTGTGTGAATACCCACTGTCTTTAATCGGACTGTCCTAATTCAGCTCAGAGAAAAGTTAATAAAAAGTACAAGTCAGGGGATGGATACAAAAAGGATTTTCAAGGCCCTAAACATCCCCAGGAGTTCTGTTAAATCCATTATCAAGAATTGAAAGGAATATGGGACATGTGTAAATCTACTAAGAGCAGGATGTCCTCACAAGGTGGTGAGAGAGGACACCAGAGACCCCTGTGAGAACTCTGAAGGAGTTCTAAGCTTCAGCAGGTGAGATGAGAGAGACTGTGATACAACAGCTGCTGAACACGTTCTTCATCAGTCTGGGTTTTATGGGAGAGAGACAAAGAGAAAGCCTCTGTCTAAGAAAACTCAGATTCAATGTCAGCTAGACTCAGCTGCAGAGAAGCCCTTGACCGTGAAGACTTCCACTTGTCGTTTGGTGAACTCTAGTCTACATATTTTAAATTTAAAGCCAGCATGGCAGTGCTGCAGTTGGAGCTGCCGCCTCACAGCAAGAAAGGTTGCAGGTTTGTCTTCTGTCTTTTCTGGGTGGAGTTTACATGTTCTCCCTGTGCTCAGGTGGGTTTACTCCGGGTACTCCGGTTTCCTCCCACAGACCAAAAACACACATTAGGTTCATTGGTATCTCTGAAATTGTCCCTAGGTGTGAGTGGGAGCCTGAATGGTTGTTTGTCTCTATGTGTCCCTGTGATGGACTCGCAGCCTGTCCAGGGTGTCCCCCGCCTCTCACACAGTGACTGATGGAGCTAGACACCAGCTCCCCGAGACCCGGAATGGAGAAGCAGGTAAAGAAAATGAATGGATGGGTTTTTTCTGGTATTACTCTGTAAAAAAAAAAATGATATCAGTTGAACATTGAAGAATTATTTATTTATTTTTGCCAAAAAGGCCAGTTTTTACTGACCATGACTGGTTCATGGCAGCAATTGAAGCATCCGATGGGATGTTTTATAGGCACTATATATGAAAATACCCATGCAAATGTGGACTTTTTAAAACATTGTTCTTTCACAAAGCAAGCGACTACGCTGAGTTTACGAGCTTCCGCAAAGTCAGAGTTGGACTTTTTGACAACTCTTATCTAGTTGTGAATGCGAAGCTACAGGAAGCAGCTGACGTGCCTAACTTAGCGTAAAGGATGACAACACGGGGAAGCGGTTGTCCTGGCCAAATTGTCCGAAAAGTGTACAGACAACAGAGCTGTGTCACCGTGTTGGAAATGAACGAGTGGAGTTTCCAGGAAGAAACTGCACCTGACCTACAGAATTTACCAGCATGTGACTCTGTGTAAAACAGCAAATTTTTTTCTTTTTTTTTTCTTTTGATTAACATGATATATTTCTTATTAACAGTTAGTTTTAGAAAAGCAGTTTTAAGTACTTGAAATGATTTCGTTGTCTGTTGGTGTCCCAGCCCTGTGAAAGTGCTCCATCTAAATCAGTATTTCTGATTTCCCATGAAGACATTTCTACTGGTTCAACCTACTGAGGAACCTCATAATCCCAAATCCTAAAATCCAAGGCCGTTGTTTCAACATCTGAAATAATATTCAGTTAACTACAATTTCTGTCTTTTATTAACTCACTGAACCAGTCATTGATACAGCACAGTGGTTTAGTGGTTAGCACTGTTGCCTCACAGCAAGAAGGTTCTGGGCTCAAGCACCGGGTTGGACCTGGGGTCTTTCTGTGTGGAGTTTGCAATGTTCTCCATGTGTTTGCATGGGTTTTCTCCAGTTTCCTCCCTCAGTCTAAAAACATGCATGTTAGGCTGCCTTCAGGCCCAGGCCTCCCTTCAAAAACAGATCTGAGATCTTAGTGGGATTTTCTTGGTAAATAAATAATACAGTCATTTCAGAGCTGTAAAAATGTGTTCTGTCAACCAACCTGGTTAACATACCCTCCCTGAGTCCCTGACTTCAGGTTCAACCTGAAGTCCATAAATTCGACGTCTACGATGAATGCGACGCACATGAATGTGAAATCTTCTCACTCAGTGCTTAATTTAACAAGCTAAAGTTTTAAAGTTTTGCATGATTCAAACAAAAGGCTCCTTGCATCAAAGGCTATTTCCTGCTGGGCCTCCCGTCTACACACAAACAAAGGTTTGGGTGAGAAAAGTGCAGATTTGTGCCATAGAAACTGAAACAACAATAAAGCAGGGGTTTTTTTTGAGTTGTTTTTTTTTTTTGTCAGACTTGCTAAAATTGAACTGTGAGGAAACTGTAGATGGTATTTAAAAGAAAAAGACAGCTGCAGTTGTTTTGGAGTGAACCTTTACCCAAGCTACGAATGCTCTTTCTCTATAGTTGAATATCCTGTTAACGTGGATGTTCTCGCCACCTAGTGGCGCAGCACGGCTATTTCAGCATTTTTTTTAGACCCCTGGGAACTGAGCTTTTTAAATTATGCAAACGGGACCTAAAGCTGTCAAAATATGAGCTCTGCGACACAACTGGTAAGATAAATATGTGCGGCCCTGCAAAGAATTTTGCTTTTCTGTAATGGAAGTGTTTGCTGCTGCACACCAAACCAGCTGAAGATGTCAGTGTTTGAGGGAGGTAAGTGTAGCGGATGGTTTTTCTGGTGTAGGTTCTCTGTCATCCGTGAAACAAACCTCAAAGACTGCTCAGCCTTTCTGACAGCACACTGCAGCGCCCCGGTTAAATATTAAAAGCAGCAAAGTTTCCCTGACGAGTTCCGCGAACGTGGACGTGACTGGCAGCGCAGCTCAAGACGAAAACCGCAAATCAACGGAGCCAAATCCTGCAGTATTCTCGTGAGCACGACCCTGAACTTGGAAGAGGCTAAAAGGAGCATCCCACAACCCAAGCTTCCCGTCAGGTCCTAAAGCAAAGAATCCTGTTACGCTTTGCAGCTCACGGGATCTGAATGAGTGGAACGAAATCATTGAAACAATTCTGAAGTTCTCATTTTTTGTTGTTTTTTTAAAAACAATTATATTCCAAACCTCTGTTGAAAGTCAGTCCTGTCTATCAGCTGTCCCAAAGGAAAGAAAGAGTCTTAGAGTTACAAGCTCCTAAGTTCAGGTGCCTCTGAGGAGAGACGTGCTGGGATAGTTTGGAAGTCGAAGCATGACTCTGGTCTCTGTCTGAGCAAAATGGTTTTATGCCAGCAGAGGGTGGATGGGTTTCAGATTAGGACTGAAGAGGAGAAGGAGTGAGAAAAATTCCTTAAAATGAGTCGATTAAAAACCAAATTACCAGAAAGAGGAAAAATCCTTTAAGAGATTAAGTGCTTTTTTTCAAACTTACGTGTGCAACAAAAGTCAGGTGTTTGGATTTACAGTGTTCATTCATTCATTCATTCATTCATTCATTCATTCATTCATTAATCCATATGGATGTATGGGGTGCCGTTTGTTACACAGTCAAACTTGCAAGTTAAATATTTAGTTTGCTAGCTAAATGTTGCTTCGGGTTTCTCTTATGTGCCGTATTTTATCATCATTCTTTTCCTCTGGACATCCAGTATAGCCAGCAGCCGCTTTTCTTCTTCTTCTACTTCTGTTTTTTTTTTGGTTTTTTGGCAGTTTGGCAAGAGGTGTAAATATACAGTTTCTGCCTTTATTTTGATAGTCCGCTTCCTCTTTTTGGCAAGGAATTTGCATATCAGCTAAATATTTAGGTCCGAGCTGAATGTTTAGTTAGCAAATTAAATATTTAATTTGGAAATTAAGTGTTTAGCTCGGACATAAGTTTGTAAGCAAAATATTAAGTGTGGAGCTTAATATTTAGCTTACAGGTTAAATATTTAGTTTGGAACTATGACATTTATAAATGTATGAATGACATGGTGAAAATATGACTTTAAAAGAAAACTATTTTTTTCTTATGAAAGGCTAAATAAACCAAAACATTGCTGTTAATTTTTGACTGTGTAACTTTACAAACAGCCCCACATACGTATATACATACATTTTCTACCACCTAGCCGTTGTTGGGGCGCAGAGGCAACAGGTCCAGAGAGGAAACCCAGACATCCCTCTCCAGACCAAAGAGGATAATCCCTACAGTGGGTTCTGGGAACGTCCTGGGGTTTCCTTCCAGAGGGAGGCATCCCAATCAGGTACCTGAACCACCTCAGCTGACCTAACGTGGAGCAGCAGCGGATCAACTCCCCGCAGATGGCAGAGCTCCTCCTTTTATCCAATGGGGTCGAGCCCAGCCACCCTCCAGAAGAAACTCATTTTGGATTTAGGCTCTTGTTCTAATCCTCATGAGCATAGGTGAGGCTTGGAATGCAGACAGCCCAGTAAATTAAGAGCTTTGCCCTTCGGCTTTGCAACTTCTTTTCCACAACAGACCAGAGCAATGCCTTGTTACTGCAGCCAAAGACCTTGATCTGTCGCTTTATTTCCTGCGCCATCCTGTCATCACTCGTAAACAAGACTCCCAAGATATGCCTAATGATAAGGACAGATAAAAACTCCCAAAATACTGAAACACCTGCTTTACGTCCTCACACGGGATCAGGAAGATGCACAGAGGAAGAGAGTCAAAAACAGCCAAGAGTTCATCTTAAAATCAAAACACATTTATTCACTTTCAGTGCTGAAAGGGAGACCCTTACCGAAGTTCAGAGCACTCAGCCTACGTCTCAATCGAACTTCCTGTTCGATGTACTTTTGTTACTCGAAAAGCAAAGCATCAGTTTTTTTTCCATGTCAGTGTTTTTCCATTCTCCTCGTGGAGAGCCGCAACCTGGATTTCATGACGTCATCTCATCAGCTATTATCCTTCACATTGTTTCTGGGCTCTGAACTCTGGTAAAAAGAAACTTCATGGTCTTACATTTTATATAACTTTTATATAACATTTTATATAACTTCACACTAACCAGGAGAGACTATTTCACCTTCTCCTGATTGAGAGCCATAGCCTCAGACTTAAGGCTCCAGCATACTCCATGAGAAGCGGCCACGTGGTTGCGAGCTGTTCGTTTTCGCTCACAACCATCATCGTCCACAAGACACTCGGATCAGAACGCCAGAGAAGCTCCTCCCTCCTCCTACGACATTAAAAGGGGTTTCTTCCCGCCGGATACTCAACTCTCCCGTCCTTGTTTTGTTGGAACAGTTGTAGGGACGGCTGTATTTTCTAACAGCCTCCGCCAGCTGCTTCTCAGCAAAGCAGTAGAAGCAAAATGGCTCCATGAAAGCTCATAAACACGCCCACAACAACGTCTGACCAATCACACGACACTTGGCGCAAACCACCTGTGAGAAACAGTTCGGCCCGAGTCTCGTGTCGAGAAGCGGCGGACGAAGCCGCTACAAGAACAACAAAAAAAAATGACGCGACTTTCGTCACGCGACCACATGAATGAGAGCCGACTTCCAACATTCTCATGGAGGATGACAACAGCTTCAGAGGAGCTAAATGTCATCCCAGCTCGCCAGCTCACGCCGGAGGTTATGACTCAACACCAACAGAACCATGTCAGCTGCAGGAAGCAGAGATCAGACGCTGACGTTCCCAAACCTGCCACCCTCCTCGGGATGACTGCACCTTCAGCTTCTGTTCACGAACGCCACAAACTCCCTGGAGGGAGTCCAACCTGCACCTGGAACATGTTGACACAGCTCTTGTTATGCTTACAGTGCTAAAAAGCCACCTCGGCACCACATACTTCTGCAGCACAGAACGCTTTCAGGAACACGTTTGAAGCCTTCTCTAGATCCGCAAAACACATGTAGACCCGAGAGTCAGACTCCCATTTTTGCCCTTTCATAGAGCATGTTGAATCTTTTTCTACCTTCTTATTTTTATATATAAATATGTGCATTCCTTGTCTATGTTTTGTTTTGTTTTTTGTCAAGGGACAAGGGGAAAAAATCAATCATACACATTAGAAATAATTTGAAAAGTGGTGAACTGTCACTCCCTGCTAGTTTAAAGGTCTTCGTTGCCCTCAAGTGGTAAAAATGCAAACTGAAGACAATGGGAGGCTGTTGTTTTTTTTTCTTCTCTTTAGTGCGTTTTGAAAAGAAAAAGTAGAGTAGGCATACATGAAAGGTGTCAACAACACTTTAAAAATGAAAATATTCAACAAAACCATGATATAAGGGGCGGCAGTGGCTCAGGAGGTAAGGGTTCGTCCTGAAACTTGAGGGTTGCTGGTTCGAGCCCCTGCTTTGTCAGTCTCAGCCGTTGTGTCCTTGGGTAAGACGCTTCACCTGCCTCACCTACTGGTGGTGGTCAGAGGACTCGATGGCGCCGGTGTGATGGCAGCCTCACTTCCATCAGCTTGCCCCAGGGCAGCTGTGGCTATGATGTAGCCGACCTCCATCAGTGTGTGAATGGGTGAATGAATGAGGGAATGACTGCAGTGTGAAGCGCTTTGGGGTCATTGGACTAGAAAGACGATGGACTATAAAGTGCTATACAAGTGTAAGCCATTTACCATAAATAAATTCAGAATCCTGAACTAAATCCCAATGATAAACTAAATATAGTTTGTCTCAAAGTATTTGAACAGCTTAACTTCAAATCTTCCATGCAGAAAAAAAACATTTGTTTCTTCCAATAATTGACATTTTAAAGAGATTAAAAAAAACAAAACAAATCTGGTGTGGGACTCAAACTTAAACAGTGTTTATTGTTGTTGTAGTGGCAAAGATACTCTGGTATTTGACCTCTATATTCACTCTGATGAACAAAACTCTGGTACACGTCCTTATTTCTACATATATGTTTATTTCTACATTGTTCGGAGCAAATGTAAATCTGTGTTTTTTTTCTTTTTTCCCGCTCAAATCCAGCTCGTCCCGTTGCTGGAATCCAGCGATCACGCTTCTCTGGCTGCGTGTTCGGCTTTGGAAAAGTGACCAAGAAAACCCCCACCCCTTCCACGTGAGGACGATGGCTGTATCGCGAGTCACCATTACAGGTGCAGTAGGCACAATGTTTTGTGGGTCTTCCGGTGGAATTCGATTCCATTTTCCAAGTGAGGTAACTGGGCTACATCTGTGCTGTGTTGCGATGGGGTCTGACTTCCAAGCTGAGACATTGTCTTCAGCTACAATCCTTTCTTGGGAAGTGGATTGTGGGCTCCTAAGCTCACAATCGTCGGAAAACAACTGCAGCAAAGACGTATATGGAGGTTATCTGTTGCATGCCTAAAAACCCCAGCTTATCACCATAAAGGGAATTGAATGTATTTGAATCCATACTGTTAAGGTCCGTCTCAGTGGGATGTGTGTGTGTGTTTTATTGTACAACTGGGTGTGGTAAATGTTTATAAAAAGAAGCAGCCCCGACAGGAACGGGGGATTTCACTGATTGGGCCAGAAGTCTCGATTCGGCACAGACTCTGTTATTTTGAATAAACTCACTGTTCAAGAATAACTTATGTCTGTAAAGTCATTTCTTTGAGCATTACATCGCTGCTGCAATTCTGAAGACCCAGAAGAACGTCCACCATTTGAAGACACTTCACAAGCTAAAACACTCACTGGGATAGATACGTCTACAAGCTACTACGAGCGTTTGTACGAGCACGGTTGTTGAGTAGTCGTTCACCTGACTAGCTAGTGATCAGTTATATATAAACAGCACGAGTGGAGAGCACTATGAAACTGCCTTTTTCTAAACTTCTAAAGAGCTGTCTACAACAGGTAAGATACTACTTGTTCTGAACTTTTCTGCAGAACTTTACTGCCAAGCATCTGAACCATCTATTTAACTAAAAGTCCATTTGGAGGTTCAAATTGACTAGCATCACACATTGTGGACCTCTGTTGTACCTCTTGTTACCTTTGAAGCAAAACCTTTCATTTTAGCTCGTTTTGTTGAGGCACAGCTCTGGTGTGATGGTCCAAGAGACACTACACCTTCTTTATTTATTTATTTTTAGGTTCTAAAGAAATGTCTTCAGTCTTTTTCCTTGTAACTCATAGTTTCCCAGTAAAAGAACATACACTTTCTTGTTTCCCAGCTACCCATCGCTGTAAACTCCAGGCATGTAGCTTTCCTTCCCTCCTCAGTCCATCAATCACTGCCAGGCGAGTGAGGAAGAGGAGAGGCAGGCGTCAAGCCGTGACAGCTTCAACCCCGGGGTGCTCGACGCGTCTTTCACTCAGCCTGCAGAGGCTCTCCAACACCTCTGCCATGTACTCCTGCAGCTGTACACTACGCCGCCGCTGTGAAAACCTGCCATCATCCGTGACTCATCTGTCAGCTCCTCTGATGCCGAGTCTCCGATGCGCTGCCTCCGCGCTCAGCTGCTGCAGTCTGAAGAGGTTTTTTTCTTTCAAATGATTTTTGTAGGGATAACCTGATGACACTGCACAGTTTCTCATGTACTGATGTACATGATGTACTTTCTACTACCTCACCACACTTTAGCTCCGTAGCTGTAAAATCAACTGAGTTACAGCCATTTTTGTGTTTCTGACAGTCAGTTGGCTGTGTTGGCCTTCTTGACTTGGGTTGACTCCAAACGGTAACCAGTTGAAGACGTACACCCAGTGATGACTCTCTGAGAGTTTCATTGAAATCCATCCAGTGGTTCATGAGATATTTTGCTAACAGACCGACAGAGTTGACTCCAGGAAGTAACGGCAAAGTCCTAAAAGCGGATCTCTTCCAAGCAGTTAGCGCTTGAAGTATAAGTTGTAGATGACGCTCAGCTACTGCTATTCCAAATTTTAGCTAAGTTTCTGTAAAATTGACCGAGTGGTAGCCATTTTTGCGTTTTCTAAGTTTGCTTAGCTGTGGCGGCCATCTTAAATGGGATTGACTCCAAAAGGTAATCAGTTCTAGACAACAGGCAAATGAACACATGCGCTGTCACACGAAGACACAGGCAAAAACACTATCTCCTTTTCGCCTTTGATAATTATAGTTGTTTTTTCCTTTTTTTTTTCTTTTTTCATTGTGTGGAAAAAATGTATTTGTTATATTTAAATTGTAAATATAAAAAAACAATTGTTTTTTTAGTCACTTAAAATTATGTTTCTGTGGCTTTTGGTGTGTAAAAGTTTAAGTCAAGCAAATTATTTTTACTTAAAAACATAATGCTATACTATGTTTATTTATTTGTGTCTGTTGTTTCAGTTCACTGTCACTCAACAAGAAGGTGTAAAAACTACAATTCCCTAAATCCTCCCGGAAGCGATTGGCGCTTGGTGCCAGCATTTGATTGGTTGAGCTCAGTAAACCTTGCTGTGATTGGTTGCCGCTGGCCCGTGGTTTGTGTGTTCAGCTGGTGGATGCGGGCCGGCTAACCGGTTAGCCGTCTTAGCCTCTCTCTTTTTTTTCCTCGGAGGAGGTTAAACGCGACGAAAACGGGCGTGCCGCGCCGCTAACCCCGGCTCCTCCGAAAGCCGCAATGCCGGTTCACTCGCGGGAGAAGAAAGAAAGCAACCACGAAGAAATGGAGGTAGATTTTCCCGAGCAAGACGGCAGCAGCACGGACGAGGAGGACACCGTTAGCTCGTCCGTGTCCGAAGATGGAGACAGCTCGGGTAAGGCGGCCTTAAACTCTCACTTACACCGAAATTAACGAAACATAAATGCCTTCAGATAACAGCCTAAATGGAATATATTGGTCCTGAATACAGTTACTTGACAATATAGCCGGGGGGTGGACATATGATGGAGGGTTAATGGGTGATGTCAAAGGTGTCCTGTCTTGTGAGCAGAAATGGATGATGAAGACTGCGAGAGGAGGAGGATGGAGTGCCTGGATGAGATGACCACGCTGGAGAAACAGTTCACTGACCTGAAGGAGCAGTAAGTCCCCAGATCTGTTTAAAACAAGCAGAGCCCACTGCTGTCAAAAGGAAAACTCACCTAAACACACAACTATGAACCAAACACCTTATTATTAACATGAAGGCAAACTCATACAATAGGCATCTGCCTTGTTTTTTTTTTACCTTTCTGTTTTTTGCTTCAGTTTTAGTGTAATGACAGCCATCTCTATAGATCAGGGGGTGTCAAACTCCAGGCCTCAAGGCTCCGCTGTCCTGGAAGTTTTAGGGTTTTCCTGCTCCGACACACCTGATTCAAATGGTTTAATCACCTCCTCGCCAGATCGTCCGGTTCTCCAGCAGCACGTCCACAAGTCGTCCATTTAAAGCAGGAACACGTCTAAAACATGCTGGAAAGAGGCCCCCTTCCTCTGAGGAACGGAGTGATGTAGATCAAATATTATATTACCTCCAAATGACATCAATCTTTAGGATGAGATGTCATCAGGAAACCCTTCTGGAGCAGAAATGACACTGAAACAAACCCTCAAAAACTGCCAAAGTGATGGGAAACTCCTCGAGGACTGTGTGACATCGTTGTGAAGTAGGGGAAACGTGGAGCTTCAGCTCCCTGACAGCATCTCTCCAGACCAAAATTTAAAAACAATAAAAACGGTCCTCTTATTACCAAAAGTTGATTCTTCTTCTGTTTCCATTTCTCCTGATAAACACTGAGACAGTAACCTCCTCAGTGTCCTACAGCGGTCTGCCACAGCTGGCCCCGCCTCCTTCTACATCCCCAACCAAGGAGGTAACTCCGCCCACACAATCAGCCTACGTCGGGATTTTGACACAAAAACTCCAAATACAAGTTATTAAGGTTTCAAATCGGAGTGTTTTTATAGAAGTGTTTAGAAGAAAAACATGAAAATTCATTATTTCGATCTTTTATTTAACTTCCCCTTTAATAAAAGGCTTTAGGCGAATTCATTTCAGGTGAATTCTGAACCCGTGGGGGTTCGAAAACATCCGCAATGAAGTCCAACTCATCCACCCAAGTCTTTTTTTTTTTTTTTTAAACACACAGAAGTGACATGTTTTCTAATCATTCCTACCTGGAAAAACAAACGGTTCGGATAAATCATTTAAAGCCTGACGTTAACGTGGCGTTCGCGCCGATGATCTTTGGAAAACGCAGCTCGGCACGGAAACGAGAGCTGGTCAGTTCGGCGCGACAAATTCACTCGTTTCGTCTCCTCCGTCTTGAGGTTGTACAAGGAGCGTCTGAGCCAGGTGGAGGTCAAGCTGCAGGAGGTGATGGCTGGCTGCGCTCAGGAGTACCTGGAACCGCTGGCCAACCTGCAGGAGAACATGCAGATCAGAACCAAAGTGGCTGGTGAGCTGAATTATCAGGCCCCTTTTTTTTATTATTATTACGATTCTTTTCAGAAACCGTACATCCGGAACAGCCTCAGCACAAAAAAGCCTGTTGTTTCGTTTTGCAGGGATCTACAGGGAGCTGTGCTTGGAGTCGGTGAAAAACAAATACGAGTGCGAAATCCAAGCTGCTTGCCAACACTGGGAGGTGAGAGGTCACGATGCAGCTTGTTGAAAGAGAAAGCCGGCCGCAGCTTTAGTTTGTGTCACAGTCTGGACACAAATACAGAGAGGAAACGCCAGGATGGTTTTGAGGATTTATTTCTTTATTCGGCTCTGTATCGACCGGGTCCTCTCCTTTGTGTCTGCCAGAGTGAGAAGCTGCTTCTCTTCGACACGGTGCAGAGCGAGCTGGAGGAGAAGATCAGAAGACTGGAGGAAGACAGACACAGCATTGACATTACCTCAGGTACTAACCAGAGCTCCAACAAACTGCTGTCAGAAACCATGTCCTTTGTTAATCCGCTCGTTAGGAGGATAGTGTCAGATACACAGTATGTCAGAACTGCCGGAGGTCTTCGTCTTACCTTAGAAGAACATCAGAACGAAACATCTTTACACACATCTGTATGGCGTTGGATGTTCTGTAAGCCTGACCTGAACCTGAGTGTTATCTGAGCAGCCCATCCTGTATTCATAACACTGTCGAACTGAGATAAAAGTGGTTGGTCCTGACTCAGAACAGCTGGCCAAATATGTGATTTTTCAATGTTTTTTTTTGTAGAGTCATCCGTGATTTAAAAAAAAAACACACTAAATACGAGTCGTTCACTACTGAATGTCTGCAGCTGAATTTTTGTAACCAGTGAGCAAAATCAGCAGAGCCGTTCGACGAGTTTGCGTCATTTAGAACAGTGTCGGCGTGTGAAATATTCCCACGGATGGAAACGGAGTTGATTAGAAGCCGCCAGGACGAGAGTAAGCAGGAGCGGGGTCATTTTGGGGAGGGAATCGAGCAGCGCCGAGATATTCCGAACTGCTGATCGTCAATTTTAGCTGTAAACAGAAGTGAGGAGTGTTTGCTGTTTTCTAACACTTTTTTTTTTTTTTTTTTTTTTACAAAGACACTGATGAGTTTGACTTGAATTAATCTTTAAAACAGTCATTTATTGATGTAGAAACTTTGTAGAAGCATAAAAGGTATGCTTCTTCAGGTAAAATCACTGAAAAATGTGCGTATTTTGACAGCTATTGTGGCTTTAAATCAAGTTCAGCTGATAAATGTGAAGATATTTACTGTCGGTGTCAGCTGATGGCAGCTCAGACACAAACAGGGCAGCAAGTGAGATGCTGTTCTCTGGTTTAGTGTTCCACACTGTGACAGTTCAGTAAAAGTTTCAAATCTTAAATCGTTTTTTTTTATTTAAGACAGTTCCTGAACAAAAATCAGGTGGATTTCCTCTCTTTAGTTTTTGCATTTTTGTGAATTTTGCAGAAGACCCTTATAGGTTTTGTCTACACCATGGATATTATTTTAGGCAGATAAATATTTTCTTCATTTTACAAAAAATGAATTCATCCTTATTTAATTAGATTAGATTCTTGATTTTAACCCCGCATTTTCTAACATAACCAGGCATCCATGGGGATCAGCACTTGGCTGTCAAAAATATGAAGAAATGAAAATGTTTATTTGAACTCTAATTGTAATTTTTTTGCCTTTTGCTCTGTTTCTTTGCGTTACTTGCTTCTGTGAGAAATCAATAACCTGCCTGTCTAATCGTATAATAATCACTGTATAAATACTTTAAATCCCATTCTCAATATTCTCTATGAACTTGTTAAACTAGACGTAGAAGTCTTACTGGACAAAGGGGACACAGAAGCTCTGGATTCCTCTGATTTGGATTCCTTCCTCCTTTTTTTCCCAGAGCTGTGGAATGATGGATTGCACGCGCGGAAGAACAAGAAGAAGGACCCGTTCTGTCCCGTCAAGAAGAAGAAACCGGTCGTCGTTTCTGATATCCTTCCACATCGGCCCCGCGCTCGCATCCCTCGTCCTCGGTTAAGACAGACGCGTCCTGCCGTTTCGCCTGTTCTCCTTAACCTTCTTCTCTTTTCACGCCCTTATATTGTTTACATGCTGCAGGATCTGGACATCCTTGAAGACTGGACGGCAATCAGAAAGGTACGTCTCCCGGAAGAGGACGGTGAAAGTCACCCGGATCAAAGTTGCGGTTTGACCTTTTCCGAGTTCTGTGTCTCTCCTCCACAGGCGATGGCATCTCTGGGGCCGCACCGGGTGAAGGTGGACGGTAAGAGTTTCTCCTCGTCCTCGGTTACAGTCAATATCTGGCAGAGAGCGCCGATCGACCGGGACCGAGACAGGGAGGTTTGACTCGGCGCTTGTTTTTCTTTTCCCTCTTCAGTCCCCGCAGTGAAGACTGACAGACATCACCACGTGGCCCGCTCCGAGGACGGCCGGCTTTTCTACGACAACCAGTGGTACTGCAGGGGACAGACCATCTGCATCAACAGGAAGGACGAGTGTCCAACAAGGTCTGTGTGGGAGGGACAATCCTCGTCCGCTGTAATGTCTTCCCCACCTTTTGTGAGCTTGCATGATTCAGAGGTGGCGTTTGCTTTTCCTTTTGAGTCCATTTGACTTAAAGATAGACTGCTGCATCTGTCATTTGGGTGAGTTTTTGCAGTTTTCCCAAATGATTCCTATTGGCCAGGCCCTGAGTTCACGCAGCTGATTAAAAGGCAGGCACATCCGTGGGCAGCCCCGTGTTTTTACTCGAGATAAAATCATTTAGTCAGCGTGACTAGGTTGTGGCTTTCATGACACTTTTTATTTTTTAACACAACAAACATGTCAACAGCAGTAAAAGAAACACGATTTAGGTCAAATTCACAAAGGACCTTAAAGGGACAGTTCACGTCATTTGAAGTGGAGGGGTTCTGTTAGTATCTTACCTGTAGTAGATGGCGCTCAGAATGACCTCAGTTTGGAGAAATGGAGTTCAATCCTGACTGGTTGACAAGCTAACGGCTAGTCTGAGCGGATTCAGGACCTAAGTGGATTTCGGCCATTTTAAAACGGCTCTAATCTCAAAGGATTTGTGGCGGTTCATCCAAACACCGTAAAAAAATTGTACGTGTTCGTCAGTTTTACATGACACAGTTATTCACATCGATTTCTGTGATTATGTAGAGGCGCAAATAGTGGAGGCAGCAGCTAGCCGTAGCGCTTTCATTACAACTACAATGGGCACTTCTGTCGGAAATAGAATTTTGCCAAAATAACCAGGCGATGTGAAGGTTTGTGAAATAGCATTCACAAAATGGTTATTTTGGTGTAGCTGTTAGCGATTCTGTCACAATGAAACCATGTCTCCAAGTTGAGGTTGTGCAAAGAGCCATCTGCAGCAGGTAAGATACTGTTTGGAACCTTTTCACAGAACCTCACTTCAAAACATGCAGAAATATCCTCTGGAAACAGTCTGAGCATCGTGTTATTCCTACTGTTGATCGTCACCGACCCTACTGTAGGCATTGGGCCAAATGTCCTCAGTTGCCCCCCCCCCACCCCCCCTTTCATATTCCAGCAGGTTTTAATTTGTATGATAATTAAACAGTTTGATTTGGGAGCTAAAGAACAAACAAACCAAAAACTGGCTGCATGTACCAGCTATTTGTTGCCTCGGTGTTGGACACTGGAAAACCCTGTTCGGTTAAATGGTCTGTACTTATATCGCCCCTTTCTAGCCAACCAGGCCACTCAAAGCATTTTACAACACCGTCTGTGCCCTCATTTCCCCATCATACATCACTCTGCTACACCTCTATAAAGCTAATCTGAATAAATCATTCCATAGAGTCTGGTCAGGGCTTTAGATCACATTCATCCAGACAATCAGGGGTTCAGTGTCTTTGACACGTGGCAAACTGGTGGAATGGGACCTCCAACCCTCTCACTGCTCCAACCACTTTATTAGACTTTAATTTTACTTCTGGTCTGTGTTGTTTCAGATCAGCTGCTTTAAAATTTGGATGCGTCCACACACGCACAAAAAAAGTGCCTTACGTATTTCCTGTGTAGAAATTCGATAGAATGGCCTCCTGTAATGTCTGTGGTTCAGCAGCGTGGTGGTGACAGAGCTTTACTGACTGGAAGTTGCGGCGTCCTCAGCTCGGTGCCACTCTTACATCTTTTGTTTGTGTCTTACGTCGCAGTGCCATCATCACCACCGTCAACAACGACGAGGTGTGGTTCAAACGGCTGGACGGCACCAAGTCGAAGCTGTACATCTCCCAGCTGCAGAAAGGCAAATACACCATCAAACACTCATAAACAAGATCAACACCAAACACTACAGCACCCACCGTTTCTCCTCGTTTCTTTCCCCCACGTGGCGTCCCTTTCCCACCTTCGGTCTTTTAACGCAGACAGGTGTCAGTTTGTGTGCGGAGCGCGTCCATCCTTGTACATATGTATATGTGTGTTGATAGCAATGCAACATGGTCACAAAGTGTCATTTTCTCTAAAAATGGAGATCAATGCAAAGTGCTGCTAAAAAGAAAACAAAAACAAAACAAACAAACAGGGAGGGAGGGGGGAGGAAGCCAGAGCATAAGCAAACTGTGAAGCAGAACTCAGTCGAGTGCCTTTCTGAGATGAAACTATGCCCCTGCTGAGGAGGGGAGAAATCAAATCCTGACCCATCAGCGCGGTGGAGCCTCACTCGGCGCTGCGTTCGCCACCAGGAGGACCGAAGCGGCGTCGGGGAGCGAGGCGAAGGATGTCAGCAGTGGGTTTGAGCGTGACGTCAAAACTTGAATTTCCTACAGAGAACCTGCGACGTCTCCGCTACGGTCACCGCAGAGCCCGGAACAGCACGGTTAGGAGGTGCCGCCGTGGAAACGCCATCGAGCTTCGAGCGAACGGGCGACGTTGTGAACGTAACGAGATGGAACGGGAACGCCCGAAGGTTCTGCTGTGATCCACTTTGGGAATCCTTCTGCTAAATGACAAGTTTTTCCTTTATTTTTAAATTTCTTTTTTCTTTGGTTAAAATGTTTGGCAGCAGCACTATGTTTAGTTAAAGGGATATTCTGGCTATTTTGACGTTAGATTCCGTGAATGAACATAGTCTTACCTGCTTTATATACAGCTTCTCGAGCAACCTGAGTTTGGAGAAACAGCTTATCGGCCGTCGTCATAAAATGCAAACATGCAAGTGTCTGTGTGTGTTCTTGTTAGCAAAATATCTGCTGAATCACTTGGATGGATTTTAATGAAACAAGAAGAAAGTAATTGTTGGATGGGCATCCACAACAAATTTTTGGAGTCATCCCCGTTCAAGATGGTTGCCACATCTCATCGACCGGAGAAAATTTGACTCAGATTTACAGATATGGAGCTAAAACAAGGTAGAGTTCTGTGCTTGTCTGTAAGCACGAACAGCAGAGGCAGCTTCTAGCAGGAATTTAATAACGTTTCTGCCAAGACGACGACAGCGTAAACGTTTAAACAGTAATAGCTTTTTATGAACCACAATAAAACGTTTGGTCTTAAACTCACTAAAGCAGATGTCAGCTTTTGTTTTCTCCAAACGGAAGTCGTTCAAAGAGCTGTCGACAACAGGTACGAGATCTTTTCCATCAAGTCCGACTTCAGATTAGCCGGAATACCCCTTCTCCAGCCAAGGCCTGTCCCCTGCACTTACAAACAAAAACACGAGTTAAAATCTGTACTTTCAGCTTCCGGTAAGGGGAGCTGCCCTGTATATATAGAAACATTTGTGTGTTTTGTGATTTCTCTTTTTGTCTCGATTGTACCCGGATCTTTTAATCGATGTTGTGTAAAAAAGAAGAAAAGAATTGCACAGGTCTGTGCTGCGTTTCTGTCGTGATGAACCCTCAGACGCCTCAAATCTGTGAAGCTTAGTGCCATCTTTGCCCCCCGTCGGTTTCGCTCCTCCTCCTTGTTTTTTTTCTTTGTTGTCCTGATTTGTTTACAACGAAACTCTTGGTCAACTACGATGTGTTAAACAGGTACGAGGGCAAAGTAACGACTCATTTCTGTACGTACAATCCATCCAGCCAACCTTTCTCCGTACCAGTGCGTTATGTTTGATTGAAAGAGGTCTTTCTTTGCGTTGTTTACAGGAATTCCTATTTCTTCTGCATTGTTCACATCAAGTATTACCTGCCAGCAGTATTGTCAAAACGTGTTACGGCAAAGATTACTTGTTGGTGAAGCCTCATGTGGCATTTACTTTTTGTCTTTTTTTTTTTTCTTTACTTTTTACAAATCATGGTTTGTTCTCCACATAAGCAACAATAAAAAAAACTTGAAATTGTGCCAACTGCATGTGCAAAGAATGAAAGATGTCGTTCGTATCACTTTGAGGGGAGTGGAAGCTGCACGCACGTCCCTCCGCCACCACGGGAAAGGCGTCTCGGCACGCTGCAAAGGTTCCCCTGGAGAATCGGCTCTGGGACGGTCAGACCACCTTCGCTGTTGGCTGCAAAGGAGGTGGAAAATTTCCCGAAACTTGACATGGGAAGTTAGAAATACTTACCGCTGGAGTTGGGGGGAATTAACGGGAAGCTGGGGGTGATTTAAACAAACAGATCAAAGGCAGATAGTGTCAAAGGCAAGGGATGAGTTTGACCCAAAGTTTATGAAAGTAGCTCATTTAATGACTAAATTTATGATGACAAAGAAAACTTCACTGTCACAACCTATGGAGAACATTAGATTCTCAATATTCCTGCAGTTCTTTGGTTGTTGAAATCCTTTTCCAAATTCATGCACACAACTCTGAACAAAAATAATCCAGTTATGTTTTTTTTTTTTTTTTTCATTGTATTCACATAAAATTAAAAGAAAAATTAGAACTCTGAATCAAACTTCTTACGTTTCCATTTCCATCTGTCCCTACATGTCCAGGTGACGCAGTCGATCATTTTTAGGGGACGGGGGGTGTGCTTCTCATTGAATGGTACAGCAGTGAAACCTGCTTCTTTTAGTCAGGATTATGCTGAAATAGATTTTCCCCCAACTTTGATTTAAAAAGCCGTCTTCAGGGCCAACCTTTGGTCTTTTAAATTCTAGGTTTTTATTCCTGTTTATTCCCATACATTCCTGTTAAAGTTAAACTTTGAAAATTCCTCTGGGAATACAAAATATTCCATTAAACTTGCAGCCGTCAACATTTTGAGTTATACTCGCCAGCACCATAAAAACCCACCGTTCTCGCCGTGTACACCAGTGTTTCCAGGTGCCCAGAGATTCAAATTTAAGAAGAGACAGCAGGGAGTGGGGGGGAGGGAGAGCTAAGAGCAAGGTGCTTTTGACAAAGCGTCCAACGCAATCTTTTCTGAACCTTTGTTGGGAATACCCAACCAAAGAAATGCAAAAACCAATGCGTACATCTGCGATTTGGACAATGCCGTGAGTCCAGGAAAGCTAACGGGGGAGGAGCAGATGTGGAGTCCACATGAGAGTAAGTGTTTCCTTCGGGACTGAATAGTTCAGCTGATAAAAGTTACATTTCCTGGGGTGGTGGAAAAAAAAAAAAAAAAAGCTCCCAGGATGTTCAGCCCCACTTATCCCGCTGAAGCGGCACCCACCTGGAGCTCCAATGGGTGGTCCGTGCAGGACAGGAGGAGCGGAGCAGCTTTAACGTTTCCGAAGGCCGGCCGACACAGATCCGACCACACGCATTCACCGCAGCGCCGGCTTTCGTCAGACTTTGTCGGTGGCGGTGCCGCAGTTGAGAAACCTCAACGAAAGCTGCGGTAGTACCCCACAGGGCCAAGGAAACACAGGTTCCGTTTTAGTTGTGGCCACTGTCCAGTTGTGAGAACCTTGGGTTGCGTTAACTGCGAAAGATTTCGCAAAGACTCCAGATTTCACAATGTTTCTGATTTTTCTTCTTTTTTAAAAAAATGTATTTCTTCTTTTTCTTCAACCAGCCTCTGAGCATACAGTCATCAGATGAAACGACTTTCCACAGCATGTGCTACAGACACAGGTTTAATACTATGCTGTGGCCCTCCCCCAATGCACCCCACCTCCTCAACCACGATTAACCTGCGCTGGAAACCGTTCAGAAAATCGGACAGGTTCTGCGGAGGTTCAGATTGAGTCCTTGAATCATGAAGCAGAGATGGTGGCCCACGCTCAGTGTGTCCAAACTCACTGGGACTAAATCCAGTACTTTCCCAGTACAACAACTCTAGTTGCGAGCAGGAAGACCCTGTCCCTAGTCCCCATCAGGCTCCACACAGTAACTTCAAAGCCGAGATTTGAGTGTTTGATGGAACCTTTGGCTCCTTGGCTCTGAGCGTGATATGCAGAAATACTGCGTTTTTCTTTTTTCGGCTTGTTTCAAAACTCGTGAAATGAAGTGTAATCCAACGTCAGAGCCCTGATCACGTTTGGGATTCCAAAGATAGGAATGAGCTGTCGGTGCTCTAAGATCTTACCAACGATTGTACGCAGAGGATGTGCTGCCGGATATCGTTTGGTTTGACACATTACAGTCAGCAGGTAGTTGCTGCCTGACTTTGAGCGCGTGAAAGGACAAACAATCGATCGGTGATCAGATGTTCAAATGGCTGAGATACTGCAGCACTGGGAGATAAAGGAAGCGGCTTCTAAACTCGATTAGGTTTACCAGTCCTTGGGCGTGTGTGACCTACCTGAGGATGTGCTCGTGTTTTCCGTGCACTCACATTTCCTGATTGGTCCTCAGCACCTCTTCTCTGAGTTTCTTTGAAAAAAAAAAAACAGTGTTACTTGCAAAGTTGTCCCCACAAGGAAGCAACCAACAAATTGTTTTTTTTCACCAAATAACCCTTTGCTGCCCTCTTACCATCTGCATCTGAGAGGAGCGCTGGAACAGACGGGACGCAGAAAAGGTCGCTTCAGCTCCGCCGTCCTCCTCACGACTCGCAGCTCCACTAAATTCCACAAGCCGGGAAATCGGGGAAAGACCGCGCTCTCTCAGGATCTGCGACAGAAGGACGAGAAGCTGTGACAGGAAGCGGTGGACCACCAGCCAGGTCGTTTCCCCAAATAACGCGGACGCCCCGGACTGGCGGAGCTGGACGCGCAACCGTTACGACCTCACGAGTCACAGTTCAGCTCCGTCGTCGTCACATGTATCGTGTGTACTGTGAAAATATGGGACAAGAGTCCGCTATAATGAGCCTCCCAGTCAAGCATTAGTGGCTGCATAACACCAACCCCGGTGCACTATTGTGCCTGTACAGATGGATCAACCATTAGGCCAAAAGAACATAATGAACTGAACCTTTACAAACTGTCGCTTCATACTAGTTAGCTAGTATTCAGTTCAGCGATCAAATTAACAAGTGCTATAATCATTCCAGTCAGTCCAGTACATAATTGCACTTTAAGTAATTAAATTCTACTTAGTCCAACCAGAGCTCTGCTGCCAGTGTCTGGAGTCTGCATTTAGAATAATAACTTAAACTTATATGAAAGAGTTTTTTTTTCCTTGTTATTCTGGAAATATTTAGGCCTCATATAACATGCATTTCAGCATTTAGACCATGATGAGTAAGGTTTTGAAGCCTATACACAAATTCCCTATTATTTAGAAATAGATTTATTTAACCAAATAAAAAAAAAAACATTAAGATAAAGACCTCTTTTTATAAGGTTGACCTGGGCAGGAGGCCTGTAGCACACATAAAACAGTGATCGAAAACAAGTATCAGTATTTTGTTGTATTATTTTACCTATGCATAGGTAAAACACAGATTTTTTTTTTTTATTAAAAGTTTCTGACAGCGGTAGGCAGACACGATGGACAAGACAGATTTTGGAGGTGATATGCCATAATACTCACCTCTGAAACTTAATACCCCATTCTAAGAAGTATTGGCTCTGATAATAATAAAAACATTGGGCGTCTCGGCTGAGTTTAGGTTGGTTTTTTTTCCCTTCAGGTGTCCGTGGTCTGCTGCCATGCTGGCAGACGCTCCGTAGCACCTGCCAAGATGGCGGCGGCACACTGTCGCCTCATTGCTGTGAAAGTGCGCTGTGGTTGGCCATACTAGAATCTTTCTGTTTCAGTGGTCGCGATCATGACTGTAGCCCGGGCACGGGACCAGTCCTGCTTCGCATTCTCAACAGCCAGGCCAGGCCGTTGAGCGTGAACCCCCCCCCTCTCCCCGCATGTCATATGCAAGCTGTCCCAGCAACGATGCAGACATTTTGCCCAAGCTTTCAACCATTTTGGATCTATCGTACTCTATTATGAGTAAAGGGGAGCCCATTGAGCTCTAAATATGCTGAAGACCTCACCAAGAACCTGCAAAGACCAACCATCTTCCAGTTGGAATTGTTCTCCATAGTAGCAAATATATAAGCCAGTGTGAAGGAGGCTTTTCTGACAGGTACTGCTGCCTCACAGCAGCAGAGAAGGGTCAAAGGAACACAACGAAGAATCTGAAGCTTTGACCCAACCTCTAAAGCCTCCAGATCTCAGTTTAGTTTGTCTTCTGCAAGGGACAAACATGGGCCCGAATATTTGAGGCCTCACCCCATAACCTACTGCACCCAGCACATCTGAGCCTGCATCCTGGTTCCAAACACCGCAGGACGCCTTCAAAGGTTCTGTGTTCACAACCCTGACGGGTCGCAGCTGTCTTTGAGTCACGTGGGCGGCCCGGACAACATTAGGCAGGTGGTTCCGAGGTGGAGTCGGCAACGAAATCTCTGTTCCACAGATGAGTAGAGGGCCCCCCTGCTCGAGTGGTTCTTCTGTTTGTCTCAAAGCTTTCTTCCTGTTTTATTTTTTTAAGAACCTTCTGTGCTCTTATATGATAACAGATTTTTTTGCTCTGCTCAGCCTGAGTCAAGATAACTTTGTAAAAAAAAAAAAAAAAAAAGAAAAAAGGCTTTAGATGAGGACAAAAAAGAAAAGCTAAGAGCTGTGCAAAGCACTTGAATATCATATTGGATTTAGCCCAGCAAGCACAAAAAAAGCTAAGATACCATCTTACATAATACTGCAGTGTACAAAGGGAGAGAGTCTGCGGCGTCACCTCAACCCTAAGTCACCCCTGGGGTGTGCTGAACCCTGGCTACACTTCCCGTTAGAAAAAAGAAAAAGAAGCGGCTTATTTGGAGGAAAAATGCTGAGCTTGTCTCGTCGGATAATGGCTCTTTCAGCGTGCTGTGCTGTTCAATCCTTCAGACTCTTATTTCTGCCAGAAGGCCACTCAGTAGATTAACACCACATTCCCGTATCGATTCAGGATCTGCGCTCAGATGCCACTTTCTCGAAATTCAAAAAAGAGTTTATGTTAATCCGTTCAGATTCTCCCTCATGGTGGCGGTGTTCGTTCAAGCCTCGAGTTTTTAAAGTCAGCGTGCTCGGCTGTGTTTTATTCGGACATTCTTTTGCACTAGCCTGACATCATAATGTGTCTTTTTTCTTTAATGAAATGTATTTCAAACACCTAAATAGTTCTTCCTTTGGTGTTTTATCCCACTTGCTGCCTCCCCTCTGGCCAGTAGGTGTCAGCGGAGCTCCACTGTTGCAAGGAAGCCGCTGACGGGAGGAGGGAAGCGCTTTATTAATCTGGGGCACCCTGCTGCTGAAGCCTTCCAGCTGATGAGAGCGAGAGAGAGAGAGGGGAGGGATGAAAGCTCGGTTTGATCACAGCTCGCTGGCCACGTTTGCTGCTGCGGCGGCGAGAGGGGAAAGGGAAGATCCCCATCACCGCGTCAAAGGCAGGAGCGCAGGCCTCGGCTGTCCCTCTGCGAGCCACGCAGCTTCGCTCGAGAGCCGCTCGGCACTTTCCTGCCACCGTGCACGTAAAGCAAGTGGTCGGGAATTGACGCGACGTGCCACTGGTTCCCCTGCAGAGACGCAAGGGCAACACAAAAAGGGCTCCCCGGTTTGTTTCGGGCCTGAGCCCGCCTGTGCCGAACCGTTTTTTTTTTTTCCCTCCTGAGGTTCTGGACGGTTCTGCAGAGCCTCTGCTGTGACGAGTCAGGTCCTGACGGATGAGCTGAGGCTGGCCGTCTCCAGCTCCATCCATACTTAATGAGTAACCAGAACTGCAGGGCCAATGGGGCGTGTTTACTGCAACGCTGGGGCTAATTAGACCGTGAAAGTGTCACAATGTGCTAAATTACTTATCTTCCCGCATCTCCGCGCGATGCATTTGTCGTCTCCGGGATAGCCAGAACCCTGCCCGTGCCGTGGGCCAGGCCTGCCTGGGTGCAGACCTTGGATGCTGGCGGTGTAAGAGAATGCTAAATGTATCTGTCTGTGGGTTGCCATCACAGAGACAAGGCGAGCTGTCGGCCATCGGTAACGACGGGGCAGATGGATCGCAACCTGCGCCCCAAACGAGCCTCACGGTCCCATCTGTAAGGGTGTCAGCATGGCAGAGTTCACCTTCAGCTGCTCAAGCCGGCGTCTCGCCGGGCTCCGACATTTGTGAGGGAGTTTCGGAAAAGTCGGCAAGGGTGGTCGGTCGTCCTCGCGCGTGAGGGGCTTTGCTCCTGTGTTGAAGGACGTGGTCGACAAAGCCGCGCAGCAAAATTTGCTCCTAAAATATTCATGGTGTTGACCAGCGTTTGGAACTCATCTCGAACCCTTCTCGGTTCAGTTTCCGTAAGGAAGAAGGCGCATGAATTGAAACAACTTTGTGAGGCGTCAGCGGTGACGGGTTTGCGACGACAACGAGAACCGGACATTTACAGGCACCGCGGGGCCACACTGCGGGACTTGGCCGTTCTTGACCACGGACCTGCTGCATCCCTTCAGCAGGTCAGCCTGGTCCTCATCCAGGTTGGAGTCTTCATCCAAGCAGTTTCTGCACTTCCCCCTCTGAGGTCCGCATCTCTCGACGGCCGATAACCAAAATGGCTGCTGGCCTAGAAAGGAGCGCCGTACTTACACGGTTCACATTTCTCAATTGTCTTGCACAAGAATTGCACAACTGTCACTGTATCGTTGCACAACATCCCTGCGACTGTCAAGAAGTTGCGAGTGTCAAATGTGCAATTCTGCCGCGACGACGACGCATGAAAGTTGCGCAACAGCGGCGCAGTGGTTGCGCGTACGCCTCGTCCAGGTTTTGCGACTGTGGAGTGCCGGTCTCAAGTCTCAACGTCGTGCAACAGCGCTGCGATACTACGCGTACTTTCACTGGGAGTTTGTGCGACATACTTGTGAACTCTGGGCCTTTCTAAGTAAAAACTTGCGCGTTTTCGCACAATTCGGTAACTCTTAACTAGGCGCCAGCAGCTGCAGCCCGGTGAGAGACTGGCGTCAGGCTGGATAAACTTTTCCTGCATCTATTTAAGAGACGAAACTCTTGAGATATTTGCCTCTCACCATTAAAATGTCTCTGTAATTGTCGCTAGTGGGACAAAACAGTGGGAAGGCGAACGCAAGTAAAAGGACACCTGCGCTTTTGGAATTTGAATAAAATATTTCTTTCATCTGCATAAAACTTTCTCTGCTGTGTGAAAAATGTCAAATTTAATTTGACTAAAACTTAATAGCACATCTTAAAGGAGATTTGCAATGTTTGTTTTTTTTCTTGCTTGTAATTGTTTTTAAAAGATGTTCAATTTTCAGTTTTTAGTGAATTAGATGTTTTTTTTTAACTGTGGTTTTTAAAAAAAATAAATGAAAGTTGAGCAAAGAGTTCTCAGAAGCTCTGTTTATGTATTTTTCCCTTTTTTCCACATCCTTTTGTGTTGTTTTCTATTCCCAAGCACCACAGACGTATATAACTCTATTTCATAGTCAAAAGTTGGTGTCCCTTTTTCTATATCACAAACTGAAGGTTGCAGAAGTTAACTGGAGTTGGTTCATAAACCTAATTCAACAGAAGATAAGAGCAAAACCAGCTCCTGTTTCCAGCATTCAAATATGCTGCAGACTAAAGGAATGAAGGAAATAAAGGAATGAGTTTAGTTTTGGCATCTAGATGTGGTGGATGCAAGTTGCTGAAGTTCAAACTGGGCATCGTAGGGTGGAAAAAAGCGGGATCTGAGTGACCTTGAACGTGACGTGGTTGTTGGTGCCAGACGGGGCCGGTCTGACCTACTGGGGTTTTCATGCACAACCGTCAGACCAATCTCTTATTGTCCAATTTTGGGGAGCCTGTGTGAACTGTAGCCTCTTGGTGCTGGTTCTGAGTGGCACCTGGTGTGGTCTTCTGCTGTACTGACTGGTTATTTGAGCTGCGGTTGCCTTGAAGCTGCCCGTTCTCCTCCGACATCAACAAGGCATTTTAGTTCACACAACTGCTGCTCACTGGATTTGTTTTTTTTCTGGCCATTCTCTGTAAACCTTAGAGATGGTTGTGTGAAAGTCCCAGTAGATCAGCAGTTTCTGAAACACTCGTCTGGCACCAACAACCAAGATATGTTCAAAGTCACATAAATCCCTTTTTTCCCCTCCGTTCTGATGTTCGCTTTGACCTTCAGCAAGCCATCTTCACCATGTCGAGCTGCTGTATATCCATGGTGTCCAGAAATACTCCAAACTCTGGTGACTTGGTTGTACCTGGGGAAACTAATTGTGTGTGTTTTGTTAGCAAAATATCTCATGAACCGTTAACCAGCAGACACGTTTTAGTGAAACTCTCAGAAAGCAGTCATTTGATCTACATTACCCAAGTGAAGATGGCCACCACAGCCTATCCTGACAAACAGAAAAATGACTATAAGTCAGTCAACTTTATAGCTATTGAGCTAAAATTGGGTATGGTAGTAGCTGAGAGTCATTGCTTGATCCTTCATCAAGACGTCCCGATTCCTACAACTGATCCCACCTGCGGTCTGCCGTTTAAACCGGACCAGCAGGGTGACGGGCAGAGGACACAGGAACTGCAAGTAGCAGTGTTGGTTTTCTTGGTTTTATCGGGACTGACTTCTGCCTCAGCAAAGATATAATCAAGAGAAAAAAAAGCTGACAACTTGTAATTGCCACGATGCTCCAAGCTCTGCCGAGTTCCGAGTCGGGTTGGGCTTGGTTCAACGCAGCGCTACAGTTCTGGACACGGTTTACAGCAGAATTCCCATTTCCTGATGCCTCAGGTTCACCCAATGGATTCAATTACTGGACATGCCCTCAAACTGAAGTGAACATTAGAGACCAATTGCAAAATAGTGCTCAAGTTGATTTAGAACCTGACAAAGATCCCCCCCCTCCGTGCTGCTTAGGTCTGGTGTATCAACAAAAACATCTGAATTATCAACTCTCTTCATCTGCAAGGTAAAACGTCTGGGGTTTCAGAGGCAGGAGGAGGAAAACAAAGGACATCCGGCCTGCTCCTTTCCTCTGTCCGTCACATTCTCCCGTCAAGGTGTACGCATCGCTGAGCTCTGGTCAAGCGGGGCTCGGAGGAGGGTTATTTTTAACCACCCTCCTCTGGATTTGACTGAGGTGCTAAGATTTTGTGGTACACGTTTTGACCTTCAGTAAATTATATATAATTAATTATATATAGTTTCAAACTTCAGCAGGCTCATCTAAAGCTGTTATCTGTCGTAAGCTGGGGTAAATGTTTCACCGTTATTCAACACCCAAACAACTTGGGTATTAGAAAAGGTAGAAAGTTGGGTAAGGACACAGAGAAAAGTCCTCGACTGGAACAGAGAACAGCTTCATCTCTGTCTTGTGTTTGAGCTGTTGGTTTCGGGTACTATCTGGGCTGAATTTGTAGCTCAACCAGTGGCTGTGCAGCGATATCTTAGCTGAGTCTTAATAATGATGAGTGGAATAGGTAGTCCTGTTCAGTGAAGCATCTGTTGAGACATCTAAATGCTAGGTTTTAGGTTACAGCCAGCATCCTTGTCGTAGACGACGGACGACGCATTCTTCTTAAAGGGGTCTCCAAAACCTCCCGCGCAACTTAAGACCAGCCTTATGTGATCCCACCTTAAGAAACAGTTGGCAGGTTGTTGCTGGCTGATGCGTGACAGAACAAACTTGTCCCAGTCGCATGTCAGAAACCGTAGGTTTAGCTTGTTGTTGTGCTCAGTGATCAGGGTAACTGTTGTTAGCGATGCAGGCTAACAGTGGATGTTTCTGCGTTCCGTCCGTTCAACCCCCGTAGCAACATCTTTCCTAAAGTAGGTTTTAAAGTACCGTGTGTGACTTATTCAATGGGGCTCAAATAAATGGAAGTGAAAATAACAAGTTTTTTTAAATGCGCAGGGCAGCCATATTGAATTACGAGGTGGGGGGTTGGTAAAGGGACCTGTCACCTACGGAGTCAGAATTCTAACTTTTTTTTGGGGGGGTGGGGTCTGGGTGATTCTTTTCTCTCTCTCTCTCTCTCTCTCTCTTTCTCTCTCTCTCTTTTCCAATTCAGAACTCAGAGATGCCAACAAGTACAAATAGAATGCAACTTTTGGACCCACAGAGCGTAAACCTGTTTAATTAGCAAATAATACTACTGAAACATAAAAGTAGCGTAATATTCAAGTCAACCTCATCCCAGCCATGAAAGCCATCAATGTCGTGGGAATTGCATCATCAGAAGAATATAGTGTCAAGGGTAACGACGCAGTGCTGCCCAAAGACTTTTGGGTATACTATAAATATATATATATATATATATATATATATATATATATATATATATATATATATATATATATGTGTGTGTGTGTGTGTTGTCAATTCCAAATATAGAAAAAGGCCTAATCATCTGCCCAATCAGTCTGTGTACCTCTAATTTGAACCTAATGTGTATTGAGCTCAGGTTTTGGAATTAAATTAGTAAAAAAAAATAAAAAATTTTCTGTTGATAATTATAGATCATCTGATTCTTAGTCTAGGCAATGCTTTTGCCTGTGTATGTGTGTGTGTTTGTGTCTCTACCTATTAGCAAACTATCACGAGAGGACAGATTTAAATTAAACTCTCAAAGTACCCATTGGATGCAAACCCAATTCAAGATGGCTGCCACAGCTGTTCAACCTTAGCAAAACTGGCGCTGACTCGGCCTGTTTTACAGATTTTGAGCTAAAACCCGACATGGTGGTAGCTGAGAGTCACTCACGACTCATACTTTGAGTGTAAAATAACCTTATGTTCGAGGTTTGACCCCAGCGGCTATAACTACGGCTGAGAAGACCGGCCACGTTTGTCCGGGTTCCAGTGGCGCGATCACTCGTTTCTGGAGTTCCAACTCTTTGTGACTCAACAGCTCATCCAAGGAGCTCCAACAGGCTGGCAGGCCTCTGAGTCAGTTTTGAGTAGCTGGCCGGACGACGTGGCAGCGTCACCTTCCAACTCCCACACCCACTGTCCTCCGACACCACGCAGTGTCTCCTCATTCCGTCTGCTCGGATATGCAAAGCGGCTCCGGGAGCCACTGCAGCACGGCGGCGATGTTTATGTCAGGTTTTTTTTGCCACTCCCCCCCCCCCATTTTTTAACCTTTGGATTGGCTCTCAAGTCAGCAGCAAGACTGTAGTTCGGCACCATCTCTCCGCACAAATAAGGACGTTTTACGGGGCGCGCCTGACTCGCTCGGTGCCGGCTCAAATATGAAAATGTAGTCAAATGAGCCAACTGACATCGGAGGCAGGGGGAGGGGCCGCGCCTTCTGTTGTGTTTGTATACATGAAGCACATGTGGATAAACGCATGCAGTCACAGATGGGTTACTCGAACTCGAAAGCTTGTCAATCTTTTTTTTTTTTTTTTTTTCTTTTTTACCCGCGTCTGCGTACATCAGAGTGAGTATGTTTGGTGCCGGACACGGAGTCAGTGGAGTAAGAAACTCGCCCAGCCATTTGGCTGCGGTCCTAATTGGCTGTGCGCTGTTGACAGGGATGCTGACTGAGCGCTTTGCGCTGACAGGTACTCTGTTTCTCTCCGCTTCATCTTTTTGCCATTTGTGGAAGCGGCTCCTGAAAGGACTCCTCCGCTCCAGACCTTTTCAAGAATATAAAAAAAAAAAACAAAAACAAAAAAACCCCAGACTTCGAATGTCAGAAAACGAATGCCTGCGTTTGTCTGCACCTTTGGCACAATAACTCACGAACCACTGAACGGATTTTAATGTAGCTTTCTGAAAGTAATCACTGGATTGACGTCAACAGCTGATTGCTTATTGGATTCAACTTGATTAAAGATGGCTGCCACAGCAAAGTGATCTTTGCAAACACCAAAATGACTGTAGCTCTGTGAATTTTGTAGGTCTTTAGCTAAAGCTAGTGTTAGTAGCTGAGAGTTATACTTTGAGCTCAAACTGATTGTGTAAGATTTGTGTTTAAAACTGCCATTAAATGTCAGAATCAACGCTGTTTGTTTGGAAAATATCTCACGACCCACTCGGGAGGATTTTAGTACAACTCTCAGAAAGTAATCAATGGCTTCACATCTACACCTGATTAACTTTTGGACTCGGTCCAATTCAAGATGGGCACGACGACCAACTGTCCTTAGAAAACACAAAAATGGCTCCAGCTCAGCCAATTTTTCAAACATTGAGCTAAGATTCGGTGCGGTAGTAGCTAAGCATCGTCCCCGATGCATTACGAGCGCAACACGGTCTGCGACGTATTTACTTAAAACTGTGCCGTTACGTCTACCCCCGTTTGTTTGTTTATTTGCAAAATATCTCATAAAACACTGAACCGATTTCAATTAAACTTTCCGAGATCAATCATTGGCTGTGCCTCCGTAACTGAATAACGATTGGAGTCGATTCAATTCAAGATGGCCGCAACAGCTAATGGTCTTTAGCATACACGAACAGTGCTGTAGCTCAGTGAATTTTACAGACGTTGAGCTAATATCTGGTGTGGTAGTAGCTGGCAGTCGTTCACAGCACATAAGAGGAACACACATGTTTTTTTTCAGGCTTTGTCCAAAAAATGGCTGTAACTTTGTCATTTCTCAACTTTAGATCATTTGAGTTTAAAACTCTGGCAAGAAATTCAGTGGGCAATATGCATTCTGTCAGGGACTGTTGGGCCTATATTTGTTTTTGTTTTGTTGGTTGAATTCTAAAAAAAAGTTCATGCTGAGGCTGAAGATAGGCAGGCCTTTTGTTCAAGCACCTGTTCGGAGGATTTCTGTTTATATAGGCAAACACATTTACAGCTCGTGCGCTCACACCTGCAAGGCTCCCACTGACGTTCGGCGTTCAGACAATCACGACGGCTTCCTTTCTACTCGGAGCTCTCAAACGCACGTCAACACATTTGGACGGTCATCGCCTCGGCGCTTCCTAGCAGAGCAGAGACTAACGATAATAAGAGCGACCACTTATCATAATGGTGTTCCCCACTCAGCGAGGAGCACACATGCTCACATGGGGCATGATGGACGGTAATAACCGCTGGGACGAAGGGAGGCGGGGGAGGCGGCACGACTCAGGCAGCGTCTGAAACCAACCACGTCTAAAGACCAGAAAGCCCGCTTCCTCTGGGGGGCTTTCTCCCAACACTTTACTTCGATGGGCTCTAATAATATCACATCAGTGCACTTTACAGGAACGAAAAAAAAAAAAAAAATTCCATTTCTGCCTGTCGTTTGCAAATGAGCCGTCGTGAATCGGAGGCCCCTTCAGGAGCCTCTGCATTGTCACGTTGCGTCGCCCGCTGTATGCCTTTCAGAAATGCCGCGCTGACGTGCTCAATGGGAAAGAGCAGCGCCGCGTTTTTGCGGACGTCACGTCAAACCTGCGAATAAACAGGAGAGATGTTGTGCTTTTGTAATCAGGAGGTCGGAAACAACTTTACCAGGTTGCTCTGGTGACGCCTCCCTCTCATTAATTTTACAGCTTTTCAGTGTGTCTGAATGCCTAAAAGGTAAATAATTTATGACAGGATGTAGTGGACATCAACAAAACATTATAGTGGCTTTAAGTCGGAACAATATTTTTCTTTGGAAACTGGTGTCCAAGAGGGTTGTGCATCTCTGTTCTTAGGTCATTATGTATATAGTCAGTAGAAGGTTTTTTTGGGGGGGATATTAGTTGAGCCACATGATCAGGGTGAAGCACATTGTTAGTGTTTGTTGCTGTTAAGGCCAGTGCTGCTCCAGTACTTTTCAAAGTGGCAGCCATTTAAAATCAGTATCGGAAAGTGATTTGAAAATCATTGCCCGTTCCTCTTGGCTGTAAGTCAGCTCTGTTATAACAGGAAAACAAAACAACTGATGAGTATTGACGAGACATTTTATGGGTCAATGACCAATTTTGGATATGTTTGAAAGTATTTGATGGACTTGGCGAGGACCAAATTTGGAACCGTTATATCTGTTTATGTCGGGGAAGCCCTTCACAAGTAGGAAATAGGAACAGATCATAAATATGTGTCTTACATTTACAGGTCCTTCTTGTTGCAAAGTAACAAAGTCAAAGGAGAGGTCCAGTGGAAACATTTAAAATAACACAAACAGTTCATCAAAAGGTTAATTAAACCTATCATCTGAGCTCATCAAACCTAATAGCTGGACATATTTCAGTTGTCGTGACCCTCTTTGGCCAGTTTACCTATTATTTCAGGTTTTGAAGAGCCTTTTTTTCCCCCGTTTCAACTCAGTTTTGTGTTTTCATGTGCGCCTATGGTGTAATTGTTGGTATCTGGGGAAAAAAAAAAAAGAAAAGAAGATGTTCGTGTGCATTACTGTGTCGTCGTCATTGTTTACTACATGCTTCTATCAAGGAATCTTCTGGAAATAAAAGCAGGAGTCCAATGTTTTTGGCCCCAGCGGGGCTCCGCTTTGAAATCAGCTGAAGCGTTTTTAATTCCTTTAAGCTGGACGGGGAGTTTAAAAGGTGAAAGTGCCGTTTGGCTAAGTGCAGAGAGGGGGGGCAGCTGAACTTTAGGCCCGTCAGGGAACGACCCTACGTCTTGAAGTACAGTCTCCGTCTCCTTTTCTAATGTTCTCCTACCTCCTCTCAAACTGCCTCTTAAGTGTTACATCACCAGGCTCATGCTGTGAGCTTTGTCTCTTCTAAGCCGTGTTCCTACACACACACACACACACACAACCACACAAATGCTGCAGCTCTGAAATTTTCATCTTCATTACAAGGATGAAGCTGCAAATGTCCATTGATGGTTGAAGTGTTTCTACTTGGTGGGGGGTGGGGGGTGGCGNGGTGGGGGGGGGGACACCATCAGTTTCAGAGAATTGACTCCCTTCTCAGTGTGTGAAAATAAACCCCGTCACATAATCTTCATGCTCTGCGCCGTGTCTCCGTGTTCTTAGAGGGGCAACGTACCCATAAATCACGGTCCGGCGCGCACCTCGGTTTCTGGGTCGTGATTCGATACAGGTTCAGGAATGGTACATTCTTAAAAAACTGTTTGGGCAGCTGTGGCTCAGTGGTTCGAGCAGTCGTCCTCCAACGAGAGGACAGCTGGAGGTTCGATTCTGCCAGTGTGCCACATGTTGAAGTGTCCCCGGGCGAGACGCTGAACCCCTCGTTGCCTCTGATGTGTGCTCCATTGTTGATCGAAAGCCCTGATCAGACTCTATAGAATGATTTATTGAGATTAGCTTTGTAGAGATGTAGCAGAGTGCTGTATGATGGGGAAATGAGGGCAGATTGTGTTGTAAAGCGGTTTGAGTGGCTAGAAAGCCGCTATATAAGTACAGTCCATTTACGACTTGTTTCAAACAGGCAATAACCCTACAAGAAGCAGAAAACAAAACAACAACAACAAAAAAAACAACCCAAACCACCCTTGCTAGTGGAGAGGCTCAGACATTTGTCAACTGGACCCATCAACACATAAAAAGTCGTATCGTAGTGTTGTCTAATTCAGTTTGTTCTACGGGCCACATGTCCAACCAAGGGATTCATGGGTTCTGACACGGAAAAGATCTGCCTTTTGTTTTTAAAAAAGAAGTGCAAAAAAGAAGCATTTGCTTAAACTAAATTTGGTTGAAGCTTAATGCAAAATAAAAGGGAACGCAGAACTGATTGCCCTTCTCCAATGTGGAAATAGCAGCGGAATACTGCGCCTGTGGATCTTCGTACCACCGAGTCTTTTTGCGTCGTGTCAACTTTAAATGTCACTGGTACCTAAAAACGGGACAAATACAAATCCCCACTTGTGAAGAATTAGGATCATTTTGGACAAAAACAAAACAGAAGAAAAAATTCAATAAATAGATTCATTTTTGAGAAACACCTCGTTTCAGATCTTGGAAACAGCTCTGTTCGATGGCACGCCAAAAAAGTCAAGATTTAGGAACTTTCGCAACCAAAAAAGGGACACTTGGGCCACAGTACCAGCGTGTTTATAACCCCCCTCCCCCCTCCCCCTATCCCCCAATATACTTTTACATCAGGTCTTACCTTTTGAACATCATAGCCCCAAGACACTTCTTACCTGTTCCAAACCAGAAAACCTATAGATGGGTGAACGCAAATGCAACAGTTTCTTGTTTCGTGCCACATTTAAAAGATGACATCCCTGGACGGGTCCAAAGTTTGTTTTTTAAGGGGGGGGGGGTATTATGACTTTATCTTGTCCCAGTGAACGGTTCTGGTTTTGGTTCTTCCTTCCTGATCTTTTATGGTTTCAGTTCATCCGATAGTTCACTGACTGGCATAAAATGACACATTTTAATCTACCTAAAGCACTAAGAGTTCACCTCTTTCTGTCATAGATGGAGGGGGGGGGGGAAGGGGGGGGGT